>NC_064905.1:16627562-16938772 GCF_929443795.1 Astur gentilis | reverse complement strand
AGACAGGAAAATAAAACCATCAGAATGGGAAGGTGGGGATGGTCTCCAGGGGCCGGGATGCAGAAGCATCCACAGGGCAGCAAACACTGTCCTGCCTGCAAAGGGAGGGATCCCAGCCTGGGATGAACCTGCTGGAAATCTGCTGCCATTCCTTGGGGCAGAACATCTCTGCGGCCACACAGGTCACCTTCCCACCAGGCACACTTAGGTCTGGGAATACCTCAAGCAGTGGAAGCAAAAGCAGACACCACTGCGGGTCAGGGATTTGGCATCAGTCCTGGCAAGGCAGCCGGGAGGGAGCATCGCTGGTATTTTCTTTCTAGTAGCTGGTAAAATGTTACATTTTGGATTCAGTATGAGAGTAATGTTGGTAACACACTGATGTTTTCAGTTGTTGCTGAGTAGCGTTTACACTAAGTCAAGATTTTTTCAGCTTCTCATGCCCAGCCAGCAAGAAGGCTGGAGGGGCACAAGAAGTTGAGAGGGGGGACAGCTGGGACAGCTGACCCAAACTGGCAAAAAGGGTATTCCATACCACCATGCCCAGTATATAAACTGGGGGCAGTTGGCCTGGGTGGGGGGGGATCAGTGCCCAGGAACTAACTGGCCATCTGTCGGTGAGTGGTGAGCAATTGCATTGTGCATCACTTGTTTTTATATTCCAATTATTTTATTACAATTATTGTAATTTTATTACTGTTATTATCATTATTATTTTCTTCCTTTCTCTTCTATTAAATTGTCTTTATCTCATCCCACGAGTTTTACTTTTTTTTATCCTGATTCTCTCCCCCGTCCCCCTGGGTGGGGGGCAGTGAGTGAGCGGCTGCGTGGTGCTTAGTTGCTGGCTGGGGTTAAACCACGACAATCCTCAGCACACACAGACTTACCTTGCCCCTCCATCTGCTGAAACCTTCCTGGGGTGAGCACAGGCACGGACCATCCCCTTGAGCAGCAATTCTCCAGCACTGTTGTTGTTTTTTGAGGGGGAGCCAAATGTTCAAAGTCACTCTGCCCTGCAGCTCCAATGTCTGACTGAGTGGTTATTAGGGATACAGTGAGTGCATGTGAAAGTCTTGTTGGCTGGTTGCAGCCGCCACGGCCACAGTGCAGCTGTGCTGTGACCCTCCCTGTGGGTATGTGCTCTTCCTCACATCTCATGCATGGCGGGAAGGAGCTGTTTCTAGGAAGAGTTTTTCCCTGGGAGGATTGTTTCTCAGAAGCAAGTCCCTCCTGCACGTTACTGACTTACAGAGCGCTTGATGGCAATTTAAGAGGTTGCCAAGCTCAGTTTTCCACCTGGGCCATCCACCAGAAGATGATGCTCCATAGCAAGGGCAACTGAATAGGACATATGTCCCACCTCGGCCATTCTGACTGATAGTGGAGTATTTCAGCACAAACCTATCTTCATTAGCAATTACACTAGGTGTTAGGGATTCAATTTCACAAGTTGTGCCACTCCTAAAAATGCCAATCCTGCTGATCCATCTGAGATCAAACCATGTGTCTTTTAGCTGATTTACTTTCAGCCGGGACAGGTGCCCGACTCCAGCCATGGCACAGCGACGCAAGCACGAAGGAGGAAGCCACACAGAGGGTGGCATGGTGGTAATATAAAGAGAAACAGGCTCAGTGTGAAACCACACACGAGGTTTAAGTGAAAACAGTACAGAAGTGTAAAAAAATTAGGCTCAAAAGCCAGCGTGCAGAGTACCAACCACATCTGGGCTTCTGTCTTCCTTAAGAGAGTGATGAGGGTTTTTTGGTCAGACATGAAGACCCACCAAAATGACTGAAAGATTTGTCTCCTGTGATCCAGCCTCTTCAGCTCCAGGAGCTGATGGTTGCGAGCAGGAGAGTGGTGCATCCGGAGAGGTCACCGAGTTAAGTGCTGCTAATTCCCTGTTTATTGACTTCAGCAAATTGGGATTAGGACAGGCCAGGGGTGCGAAGTCGCCTTGTGCTGTTTACACAGCATGTCAGGAATGCAGCTGCTCTAGCATGATTTTTGTCTGTTTTTTAAGAAGAGGACGTGGTGGGGAAGGCAGGCAGCTGCCGAGGGGGAGCACTGTGCTGAAGGCAGCTCAGTTACCCCAGGGCTGCATTTGGCCCCACACGCCTGGCTTCTCCCGCAGGGCTGGATGTGTTCATGTCCCCTGAAGCCAAGGGGTGAGCGGGGGGGTGGGTGGGGGGCTCCTGGGCAATCCTGGCCATGGGACCTCGCCGTGCCCTGGAGCAATCACGTGTTGGTGTGGGAGAAGAAGAGGTTTCCTGCCTCCTTTCCTTCGTAGAATCAGTCCAGATGTTGCCCTGCCCCTCTCTCCCCTAAAAAATAAACCCATTTACCTCTTTCCTTTCTCCCTGTGATACTCTACATTTTAATGGAATTTCAGTTGCCATTAATCACACCCAATCAACCTGTCAAAACTTAAGATGTTTGGGAACTTGACCATTGAGAATTAAAAATGTTCTTCAAAACAAACAAACAAAAGCTTCCTTGGCAAAACAACCGCTTCCATACAAACAAACGAACAACAAGCCCTGAGCCAGAGAGCCCGCCGGCTGGCCACATGCAAGGCGGTACCGACTCACAGCGGGAGCTGCGTGTTGCCGTACAGACACCGGTCATAGAGGAGTTAGCACGGAGCCATGAGCAGCTGGGGGAGAGCAACTATTGTCAGTCACTATCAGCCCTGGCTGATCTGAAACGCGTGAGCTAAAGCGGAAAGACTTTCTGTTTCAGCACAGCGTTCTCTCTTTTGGCCTCGTTGCTAATGACACAGCCTCTCTCTGTGCCCTGGCTCCCACCGATCTGTGTGGAATGAGCGTCTTCTCCTTTGCAAAAAGTTTTGGGCATTGCTGATGCACTCAGGCCACTAAGGTGGTGGTAGCCTGTTGCTCTTGCTGGCAAGTCTTTAGCTGGTTGGGGGATGCTGTGTTTGCATCTGAAGGGTAATCTGCATTTCCCTAGCAAGGGAATAACAGCACAACCCTCAACATACCAGAAAGCATCTGATGTCCAACTCCTGTTGCATGCGTTGCAGCCGTGCTCAGATAAAAACGCCTCAGATATGAGACCCTCAGGGAGGACACAATTCTGGGGACATTTGAAGGCTACTCTCAAGCAAATCTACAATCAAACAAATCTGTAAAAGAACTGGTGGAAGGGGACACAAGTAGGAACCAAACGGTGCCCAGCAAATTGGTGCAATGCCTAAGGGAGCCAGGAAAGCTGTATACAACCCATGGAAACCATTGGGATTTCCCTAGCTTATGTCCAGCCCAAACTTGCACCTACTGCCTTGTCCTGGATAACTGAGCTTCTTGTGTCCCAGAAGTCTTCTGTAAAGTTCCTGTTCCCAAGGGCACTTCCTAGCTTGTGCAAATGGTATCAGGTGGATGTGTTCTCTTCTTCCACCTCAGTACCATGTCACCCCATCTCCTCCAATCCATCTGCTAGTGCTCTGCTTCTGATTCTCTGTTGCTTTTTCCACTTATCTGCCTCCTCTTATTACAATTATTTTATAACACTTACATTTGTGTTTATTAGCTTTGAAAACAACAGGACTTTATTATTTCCTTTAGACACTTAGACGCCCATCCCCCCCCCCCCCCCCCCCCCCGTTTTGATAATGTCAGTGTATCTTTTCCCATCCTTTTCTCATGCATGCTCCCCAGAGGTGTCATTGTAAAAAAGTGTGTTTTCCATGAAAAGCGTACCAGGGCACATGGACATTGCCCCTTACAGAGATGTGAGCTTGTCTTCCCTCCTGCAGTTCAAAGTTTTTAAGAGCAAAAGTCAGCGTTCTCCTGCTGGTCGTCTGCCTTGACTGCCTGCTATCTGTCAGTGTGGTGTCACTAATGTCCCGCAACTCTGACCTGCTTGATTTTCCACTCACTTCTTGCCAGTTTTCCAGAGCAGAATGAGTCTGAAAAGATCTACTGCTAATGCTTGAAATGCAAGGAGAGCGCTAGCGATGGGGCAATGCCCTGCAGGGATTTAAGGAAGGAGGAATTCTTCAGAGATCGAGGTTAGAGGGAATTAGGAAAGGAAAGTACCGGCTGAAAGTGCGGGAGGTGTCTCTGTCTGGTAACAGTCAGGGCAAGAAAAGTTCCCCAAAATACAATTATTCAAAACTGTGGTTCACTTTTACGCTGAGGGTTGCCTCTCACTTCTGAGTTCTGCGTGTTCAGGCTCTGCCAGCCTTGCCACACTGCCCGTTTTCTGCCTTTCCAAATTTACTGCCAAAATCAGAGAACAACATGCTCCCCAAGTGTTTATCAGCGGAACGAGGCAAATCTCCTGCGGCAAAGCCTGAACACACCTAAATGGTTTTCCTTGACAATGTCATGTTTGCTGTGTGGTATCTGCCATCCCTCTTTCTTTCATCGCCCACTGCCCTGGCACTCCATAGTCTGATCTAAAAATATCACCTTCTCAGCTGCCAAAGCAGTTAAATCTCTGTGCATGTTTCTTCTGTTCCCTTTATCTCCCTCCCCCCTCTTTCTGGATTATCTGTCTCTCTTGTGTTGATTTTGTATTCCTTTTATCTAAGTTCAAACACCTTGAAAAATCACAGTTTAGGATATGCTTTTAGCAGCTTGTATTGTTTTTTAACTTAGGCTTTTCTGTTCCCCTCGATGACAAAGCAGCGCAGGCAGGAGCATGCTTCAGGGCTGCCTGCCTGTGCCATGATTCAGCAGGTTGTAAAAGGAAGGAATGTCTTCTTTTTTGGGAAAGGGCGGGAGAGAAAGGGGAAGCATGTGTGTGTATATTTGACTTACTGGTGCTTGTGTGATTGCAGCGGTAGTATTATGCTGTCCTGCGAGTTACATTAAGAGTTAATAACCTGGTTCAAAAGAGGGGTTTGAAAGGTATTTGGTGGAAAAATGGAATTTCCCTAGATTGAGGAGGGAGCTTGCTAAATTATACTGCTTTCTTACCCTTTAAAGTATTCCTTCGTGGTGTTTTTAGTTTCTTATTTAAAGCACTTGGTATCTCCCGTGCTGCCTGTCATTCATGGCTGTTTCCTTGCCTGTCTGTCTGCATCTTCTGTTCAGTCTCTGGGTGCAGCTCAGTCCACAGGGAACTTTAGGAGCCAGCTTGGTGGCTTTCTGGAAATATGTGAGCGTTTGATTCCAAACTTCAGTGTAAACAGGGATTTGCTGATTTCATTTATGCTGAGCCTTATTTCTGAATGCCGGGGCCCTGCTTGCATTGTCCTAACGCAGTGGAATTTTCTCTGTGGGGAGACTTATGTTGCTGACTCATTGCATCAACTCAAAACAGATTTATGTTTACAAAAAAAACCCCTCTTCTTTCTTCCCACCCCTCCTAGCAATATTGAATTTGATATTCCTACAGAATACCTCCTATCTGCTGCAACAGGCTGCAGCCCACAGACCACACAGGAGCTGGCTTTAAACTGGGTAGTTCAGATACAACTTTCCACTTAACTGTTCTCAGCTGGAGCAGCTCCGATACAACTTAAAAGTGGTATTACTGATAGAGTAACAGGAGTCCACTTTCCTCACCGTGGGGGCTTGTTCATTGCCATCCCACACTGCTGTACGTACACAGCAGGAGATGGGGACTCCCGCAGTTTAATCTTGTTCTGACAGTTACTCGTGTGCTCCCATGCAAACTCATTACCTCCTTTGGCCTCTCCTTCCCAGTCAGTACAGCAGGGACAGTTATTGCTGCATTTCCCTGTGCTTCTGTACTTGTTCAGATGTATAAAAGTTGAGCATTTGCACCGTATTTCACCTCTACAGAAACACACGTTCATTTTGTAAAGACAGCATGGCTTAAAGCTTCTGATATAACACAAGGCCTTTAAACAAGAGGCTGCCTGGGCAGCACTACCATGTGCTAAACACACTGGAGCTTGTGTCACTTTTTACAGTTTTCTTAAACCCTCAGCCTGTATCTGAGCAAAAAATACCAGACATACTGAATTTTCCGAATAGGCAGGAAAACCTGAAGACCCCTTCTGAGGAGCCAAGGAACGAGCAGACAGACGCAAAGGTGACTTTGCTCTTTAGTACCGTGGTGCTCTTGCACTGGGACATGCAACGGCCTCCCCAGACAGACCTCCCGGGTGAGCCCCCCGCCATCTCCAGCTGCACAGGCGGGACGAGGGCCCTCCTCCGCCCTTCCCCGCGATCGGGCCGCTTGGGGCGCCACCGTCCCCACCGCGGAGGCGGCTGTGAGGTGGCGGGGGTGGCTGTGAGGCGGCGGGGGCGGCCGTGAGGCGACCGAGCGCCAGCGCTGCCTCAGCCCCATCCCGCCGCCCGCACCGCCCTGTCAGCCACCACAGCGCCCCTGGCCAGAGATCCGTTGAGTGCCCGCCCACATTTCAACGGCCTCCCCTCAGCGAGCCAATCCCCCAACACTTCCTGCAACCCCACCAACCAATAACAGCGCTCCACGAAGGGCAGCGCCGTTGGGGCGTGTTTTGAGGCGGGTGGGTCGTCGAGCGGCGGCGGTGTTAGCCAATCAAAGCGACGGATCGGCTGCGGAGCGGGTGGGCGGGCGCGCTCTCCGCCAATGGGAGAGGCGGAGCGAGGTGGGCCGGGGGCGGCGCTGGACGCGCGGTAGATAGGCGGGCGGTGGCGCTGGGCGCGAGCGGACACGTGACGGAGGTGAGGGGCGGCTGGGGGCGGCGGACGGGGGCACGCGGCGCTGCGGGGGGTGAGTGCCCCCCCCCCCCCCCCCCCAACCGCCGCGACCGGGGCAGCTCCGCCACCGTCGGGAGGTGGAGGAGCGGGGAGCGGGCCCGCCCGCGGGGCATGCCGGGGGATTGGCGGGGTGAGGCGGCGGGGAGGGCGGTGGGTTCCCCGGGGAGGGGGGTGTTGGGGGGGGGGGGACGGACCCCCGGGATCCCGGAGGCGAGAGGGGTGAGCCGTGCCCGGGGAGGCCCGGCGGCTGGGGGGCGGGTACGGGGCTGCTGCAGGCGCCGCCGGCGCCCGGTCGGCCGTTGTAGGCCTCTGAGAGAGGCCTGGCGGGGAGCGGCGGGTCTTCTGGTAAGTTCTGGGATCTCTGGGCTGGGGAGCGGCTTGTGGCAGGGCCGCGGGTGGAGAGGGGCCGGTGGGGGGGCTCGGTTGCTTCCCCCTCAGCCGCGACGGGGTGGGACGGGGACCGGCTTCTGAGAGGGAGGGAAGCGGGGGGTCGGAGGTGGATGTGGGTTGGCGAGCGGTTTGGGTTTTCTCTGGCTTCTTGTTCTAATGTCGGCCGCTAACGTGTGGAAGTAGTCTTGAGCCAGCTAAAAACGGTCGCCGTCGGTAGGAAGCCCCGCAGAGCTGGAAGAGGAGGCGGGCGCCCAGCATAGCGTGTGGCCTGGTTCGGGCCCTGCGAGGGGAAGTAGAAGTCTCTGGAAAGGGGGAGTTGAAGGTGCAGAGCTGGAGGCCCAACAGGTGGGGAAGATGTGGTAATCAAACAGCGAGGGAGGCCAAAGGTGAAGTACAGACGAGGAGATTCCGCAGCAGCAAGGCCTGAGATTTTGGAGGGCTTGAAATGCGTGCTTTGATTTTTACCGCCTGAATATCACTTTTTTGGGTGTCTTCGAAATAGTATATAAATGACACCTTCGTTCTCATATTTGGCTGAAGATTGTGTTGTGTGGTTTTTAAAGCAAAAAACCCCACACCTTTGAATTAAAACATGCATAGCTTACTGCTGTCTTGTCTGTACTGATTCTAAGAGTGAACTTTCACATGCAGTTTTGTGGTTGAGAACTTTCTAGGCTGTAGAAAGAGAAATCCTGCAGGTGATTTGGTTGTGAAGGGAAGCAGACATGTATTAATAGTAATAGGAGTAATGGTAAAGGTCCAGACTGTATTACTATTAGTGTTAACGTAATTAATGCAGCAGCATTTCTGCAGAGCATCGTGGGAAACTTTCTGGAACTTAAGGGTATGTTAGATGTCTGAAAACTAGTCTCTAGGAATGTAATGTGTTTCTAAATGCAGTATGTTTACTTAACATTGTCAAATAAATATAGCTAACACACAGGTTTTATGGGACATTTTACCCACTGTGGTTTGGGTTGTTGCTAAAATATTGCAAGGAGATAGCAGAACTGTAATAACGTATGAGATATTGTAGATAAAATACTGGTTAAAAACAGGTTGAAATATGTTACTCTAGGTTCACTCTAATGCACTTGAAATTACTTCAAAAACCTTCCTACTGTTGATTTGGTCATATTACATGGTCTTATCCAAAACAATTAACAAAATTAGGAAAACCTTTGAGTTAAATTTTGTGTTTATATCAAGTATCAGTATTTCTAGATTTTTAACAAAAAGATACTATGAAGGGAATACTTGTACGATTCACAGACAACATCGCAAGCTGTGTATAAGATGTAAACTGCTTCCTGGTATCAACTGCTGTCCTAGGAGGGGAAGCCTAATGCAAAACAGTAAGGAAGCCTGCAGCTTCTGTTAGATGACCCTCTCATTTGATGTGCCGCAGCACTTCCCACTAGGTAAATGAATAAATCCTTTACTGAGAATACGCTGTGACTTGCACATAGCCCTGCCTTTTACTTCCTTTTCTGGCCTTTTGTTTTTCTGCCTGTAGTAGTGATAACGATAGCAGTCTGTTCTTGCTGGAATCAATTCTATAGCAGGGCAAACTTGAATTGATTTCTAGGCATGATGGTCTGAAAGAGCTCAGGGCACCTCCAGATCCCCCCCTGCCTAATGTAATTTCCCCTAGCAGCCCATCTGGTTTATGGTCAAAAAGCTTTGCAGTGCTGTGTTTTTTGCCCTCCAAGGACTTCCAGTTCTGCGGGAATGATCTCTTTGCTGACAAATGGTACATGGTGTTTTCTCCCTTACTGTATCTGCACCATTGTACATTATTTTTAGAAACTGGCATATTTGAAATGCTTATTAAAAACAAGCTTTGTTGCTGTCACCTTTCACAGCTAATCTCTTGCCTGGTTTGTGCTCCTTACAACCCCAGCAGAAGGCAGCTTCCTCTGCAGGGCTGTCAAGCTCTTCAGGAGAGGTTCGGCTAATCCTTTCCAGGAGACTTTCCTCCAATCTTACATAGCAATGTATTCTAGCCACCCTCTCCTTTTAAAATAAAAAAGAGGAAGGTGGGGGGGAACCACCTCACACAGAGCTCCTGCCTCTTGCCTGTTGTAAGGAAGGCAGTTTTAGTTTGGCCTTGTCTGCTGTTCATCGAGTTACAGTGTTAAAAGGCAGAATCTTCACAATGCTGGAAGTTGTTTAGCTGTCTGCATTATATGAATTGCTGCATATATATGAACATAGTTTTATTATATCCTCAGAGGGGTGGTGAGGTAATGTACTGGTTGCTGAAATTACAGTGTTTGGCCACACAGTTGTTCAGCTTTGCCATAGAGCGTAGATCTCCTAAACCTGCCCAAAGACATGTCTGTCCTGGACAAGTGCGGATGACAGAACTGCACCTGAAACTATGGCATTAAGCTGACTCTGCTGCCAACAGCTTAATTTCCTTTATCCTTGGCTACTTACTTTATCTCATGGTGCTTTCACTTGTCCTGCTACAGCTCTTTTTGCCTTTGCATGCTGGATTGGACTGGGATATTGATTCAAGGTTAAAATAACATGGCAGAAGAACTTCGAGCCACCTTAAACCAGCTGCTAGTTCATGATGAGGCTGTGTAAACAGTTACCCTGGCACCGCAGAGGAGCCAGGATGTGGAAGGTGGGGGGACTGTGAGATGTAGAAGAGATTTCCTCTGCTCTTCAGTACTTCTGACTTTAAGAAACTAGTGGACTACCAAATAGGGTAGCCAAGACTTTGCTCAGAAACCATAAAAATCTCATTTGAGAGGGAAAATGTGTATCTGTCTCAGCCTTTCTGTTCTTGTCTCCTTGCATTTTTTTGTGTTGTGATGAATTTTCTTTACTTTTGTGCCTCTAAATTTTTCTTCCATAATTCTTGCCTTGCATGAGGACGCATTGTGCTTGTTTTTACTGGTGTGCTTCCACCATAAATACCATCCAGTATTTGAAACACAGAACTTTGCTAGCAAATTTTGCTCCTCTTATACTTAAGTCATTCAGCTGTCACCTCAGATGCTGCTGAAATAGAAACCACTGATGCTCTTCCAGTTAAATTGCTGAGGTGTAGTTCGTAGTAAGTGACTTTTCATAAGACCCATTTAATCTGACTGTTAATTCTTTTTTTTTTTTAAAAAAAAGTAAGTACTAAACTAGATAGCCAGTAGCAATTCAAATGTAGTTATGCATTCTGAAATATGCAGTGTTAAGAACTGCCTTGATGAACCACTCAGATTAGTAACCAAGGAGATGATTAAACTGGTTTTGCAGGCTCTGTTTGACCTGACAGGGAAGTTACTTTCTAAATAGTATATTCTGGAAGTATGATAGCAAAGGACTTAAACATCCTTTGTGTGGGCCCTTTCACTGTCTCTCTTTCCTCAGGACATCTATGTTAGAGAGAATGGTGACAACTGTCTGCTGTATGGTCAAGTGTTTCCAGTGTCATGCCAATAATTAAGAAGAACTTTCCAGTTTATGTCCAGTAAAAGGGGGATTCTAAATAAAAATAAATCTCTGAATCTGCATGACTTCCTTGAAAGCCTTGAAACCCAAAGGTAGCAATCACTTAGCCCTACATTTTAAGAGTGCCACTTCTATGGCAAGAAGCTGATCCTGTCTCTGACTCTTATTCCAATTTAGTTTAGTTTTTACTTTGTAAGGTCAGTGTAGTACGGCTATTCCAGGTGTCTGTTTTCAGTGCTCTGCTATAGTTCCTGTAAATTCCAGGGGAAAATGCTTTGGCCTTTTGACCATCAGGTGAACAGTGCTTAAATGTCAGCTATAAATTTTCTTGTGTAGAAGCTGGCTGTGGATGGACACATAGGATAGCCCTGGCAGTCCCAAACTCTCTTCCTACTTAGTACTTTGGTGGTATACTGCGGTAGTTTTCCCTTCGATCCAAGTGGTGTACCAATGTCAGTAAGTGTCTGAAGACCTTACCAAAAAAAAAAGTAGATGAAGTTTTAGTCATGTCTGACTTGAAACGTTGTTACAGTGAAAATGAGGGTTGCACTGAAGTAGAATGGAGACGTCAGAAGCTCTCGCCTATTATGAAAGCGTTCCTTTGTTAAAGGCTTTTGGCAGTTCCATGATCAGAAATACACTAACCTTCAGAAATATTACACAGTTAAACCTAAAGAAGGGAAGTGCAGGCAGAGTAAAAAATGGCTAATGATGGTAATTGCTTGGAAATTGGACACTTCTTCAAGGGAGAAATCTGATCATAATAGAGTAGGTGGCTGTGTGTCTGAAGGTTAGACTACATTTTAGGTGACTAATTGAACACCTGTAGTTGCTAGCAGCTTTAAAGCTCCACTAAAAAATTGGTTTATGCCTATTTTGTATAAAATTTGAGTTTCTTGTCTCCCCTCCTCCCTTCCTTTTCTATCTTCTGTTTAGGAATAACCTAATTTACTAGGGCATAGTCATGTTTATGTTCTGTCCCTAAGGATTGTGTGAAATGAAGTTGAAATTTTCTCCTGTAGCAGTGCATCCATTATGGGTAGAAGTAGCTTTTTAAATATTGAAAATGTGTGCTTCACTTAAATTGCTCTTCTGAGAACATAGTGTCTTTTATTTCTTATAATTTAGTTATTTTTTATATTGTTACGGATTAACAGAATAAGGAGCTTGGCATGACAACTGGCAGTTGCAGGAGATTCTACCAGTTTGTACTCAAGGTGTATGAATGGTAGCTTATGTGGAATTTGGGACTGATGTAATATATAGGAAGTGTCCTAAACAGCTTTCCGTAGGGGTATAAACTTGAGAATACTGCTTGCTAATGATAATGGAGGCAAAGACGTGAAACTAGATTAGCTTCTCTTCATGCTTTTAGCTTTTTTTTTTGAGAGGGGGGGAAAAAAAAAAAGGCTTGCTTGGGAACTTGAACAGATAGTACTTCCACCTTGAAATGAGGTTCAATGAGGCCTCAAATTCAGACAGCATTAACTGATAAATGTAGACCTACAAGGTCGATACCTATGGTTGTATCAGGAGCACAGATGTGCGGAGTGGCATAGGTTCTGCCCCTGCTGTATAGGTCACTGGTAGAATTGTCTGTTTTCACTAGGATGCTTTGACAGAAGAATTTCTGGAGCAACCTTGCCTGCAATATGAAGCTATGTGGCTTTGCAACTTATGTACTAGCAGTTACTGAAGTCCATTTGCTGGTGAATATTTCTGAAGGGTTGTAGTTGGGGTGGGATTGTGAAGTAGGTAATTATTACATATGGAGTCAGTACTGGCGTGAAAGTTGGGTGGGTGATTTAATTCTTTCACCAAAACTTTATTGCTGGTTGGCTAGTGCTGAGGTTAGTTAAGGGATTACTTGCTTGCTAAATCATTAATATCCTTTGCACAG
Source organism: Astur gentilis (assembly GCF_929443795.1). Lineage (NCBI taxonomy): Eukaryota > Metazoa > Chordata > Aves > Accipitriformes > Accipitridae > Astur > Astur gentilis. The sequence goes on along the minus strand of NC_064905.1, from coordinate 16,926,339 downwards.
GCTTAGGAAGAGGTATGCAGAAACTCCTTCCTCTTAGAAGGAGAGAAGAGAATTGGCTTATTTTTAACCTTGCTATATTTTTAAGATTAATTTCCTTGTATCGCTTTCCAGATCATGAAGTGGTCATTGTATGTGCATAATATAATTTGAAAGTAGTTATAAAACTTGCGGTAAAATCTTGCTGAATTTAGCTCTGTTAAAAAGAGTATTTGGTGAGGCCCTGTTGGTAAGGTAAGACAAAATTCAACCCTTCCCTTGGAAATGTGTCTTTGTGCCATCTTATCTGTAGCTGCTTCAGTCACACTGGACACATCCAGAGCTCTAAAGATCATTTTTTCAAATGAAGTTTCAGGCTCTTGTTTTCTCTACTGTTTTTATGCTGGTGGGCGTGAGTTTATTTAGAGAACATGGCATCTGTGCAAGAGGAACTTGAACTTCCAAGGGTGTGGACGTTTGCTTGACAGTTTTCATTCCTTGGTTTTGTATGGTGGTTCCCACATTAGTAGTAAGAGTTATGAGCTGCTATGAGGTGTCTAACTGTTTTCAATTTTGGCTGTACACTGTGTGTTAAGCAAACAAGCTTTGTTCATATGTAACAACACTTGAAAGTTTTTGTCAGCTGTTCATGCTGTGAATGGTGTCCTTTTGGCTTAGAGGTGCTTCAGTGCAGTTGCCTGAACCGTGAGGGGGAGGGTTGTGAGCATGCATTTAGACCATAATCCTCAAGGCCATCACTATTGTTAGAAAACTGGCTGCAATTGCATGTTGCTGTAGTGACAAATGGGACATGACCTCAGCACAAGTCTTTAAAATACAGTTTTGTTGTAGTTATAAAATGTCCCCTCTGTCATTAGAAGTAAGTTAAAGAATAATCTAAGGACGGTAGACCTGGTATGCAACGTAGTTTTGGAGTATTGGATAGTGCTGATAAGCCTTTAAGACTAAATTCTTTTAGTTGCCTAAACATGCTTTGGAAAGTTGAAAGTTTGTGTTCTAGCATGATCTTATGTTCCTGCAGGCGCTATTAACTCTGCTTGAGTTGCATTTGTAAGTCTCCAGGGCTACAGCCTGAGGCAGGAGTGTAAGGGAAGGAGGGGATGTTTGGTTTTATACTTGCTTTCAAAAAAAGTATTAGTCTCAGTTACAACTCTGGTTTTGGAAGAAAAATTTGGAATGTGATTCAAAGCAGAAAAGGTGAGCAAGGATAGGTTGGTTTTGTGGGGTTTTTGGGCAGATAAAACTGAGCGGCCTGCCAGGAGTGTTGCCTTCTGTATCAACCTAAAGGTGCAGTGATCTTGTAGTTTTTTCTAGGAAGAGAGTCAAATCGAAACCCATTTTACTTACAAGATCTTTTGACCTACAGCTTGCCAAGTTCTACCACATTTTAGGTTTGACAACGTGCTGGGCACCTTATAAATTAGTTGAAGTGTGATATTTTAATTCTGTAAAGCCTCTGTTAACAGATAGTCTTTTTCTTTGGTCATCCTGTTAACTTAGAGATCAAAAGAGGGGAATCAAATCAACTGTCTGTTAAACAGTAAGAAATTTTCTCTTGGTCTGCCTCAGCAGCCTCAAATGTGTATAGACATCTGCTAGTAATATCAATGACTGTTGGCAGTAATTCCAGAATAAAACCTGGAGAAGGGGACTGATGAATGAAAACCCATGTCCTACAGTTGAAAGGACAGAAAAATATTGAACAGGAGATAGAGGATTGATTACTCTCTGCTTGAAAGAGCTAGCTAATTGTATTTCAATTCCTGAACTGGATGAAAATGTCAATTTCTGCATGATAAATTTAAAGTCATTCTTAAGCAAGAAGTAGGTTGTTTGTTTAGACTTCTGCAGTTACATAGGTTGTGGTGTTGTGTACATGTGTCTGCTGTTCTGCTCATGGACTGTGGCAGTGTCAGAGCAAAATTATGGCACTTCTGCAGCATGATCTGCAGAACTTGCACACATGGTCCTCCACTCAGTTAATGTCTGTTTCGTATTAAATACTTCAGCTTTATGTTGTATTCCTCTCCAGCTTTTCGAGCTGTCTCAGCCAGCCAGATGCAGTAAATAACAGAGCTGGAAAGAGAAGTTTGCACTTTTCCTTCAGTGGTATGACTAGGCGCTTCACCTGCTGTCTTGAATGCTTGGTTTTGTACCAAGATGCAATGCTTTGCTCTGTGCAGTGCTGGTTTGACCTCTTTGCCTTGTCTTATTTATTCAGATCATGGAGCTGAAATGGCTACTCTATGTGACCCTGCTCACTCTTGGGACTCTTGCTGTCCAGGCACATGATATGGATGATGACAATGATGGTGATGATGTAGTTGATATTGATGATGACTTGGATGATGGCATTGATGAAGTAGAAGAGTCAAAGCCTGAAACGAGCACTCCTCCTCCAACTCCAAAGGTTTGGCATGGAACTTCTTTTAAAAATTTAATTACTGCTTGTGTTGTGGTTGATGCGAGTCTCATCAGAGTTGTCTTTACTTTGCTAACATTCAATATGTTGTGATATTACCAAAGATGTTATCTGGGAGTAGAGCTTGGAATTAAGCTTAGCTGCTTTGTTCCTTTTCTCATGTACCCCATGTTCTTCCTGAAGACTTAGATCTACCCTTGACATCTGTGATGTGACTATCAGGAGTTAATGCTAATGTTTCCAGCTAGATATATACTTTAGTTGCAGACAAGAGCACAGTGGCTTGGCACAAGCAGCAGTATTTACGTAACTTCTGTATTTATGCTGCAAGGGTGTTCCAGGTAAGCTGTACTTGAGTATAGAGGGGGAATGTGAGCTGTATTTCTTTAGAGTAGAGAATTTGTCTTGAAAGGTGCGTAAATGCCCCTCTTCTCCAATAGGTTACCTACAGGCCCCCAGTCCCAACTGGCGAGGTGTATTTTGCGGAGTCCTTTGATAAAGGAACTCTGGATGGGTGAGTATAATCTGAAGGAAGATTCAGTATAGCAAATAATAACAAATTTTGGTGAAAGGTAATGAAATCCTTGCTAGAGCCTGTGTTATTCAAAATTGAATCAAAGGGCAGTGGTTGGCAAGGATTACAGCAGTGACTATGTGAGGCTGGCTGTTAAAGTACTGAGCTAAACTGGTATTTCCTTAAGTTACGGTAACAAGGGGGAGGTAAGCCATACATGTGTAATGTTTTAACCCTCATCTGACTTTTCACTTTCTTCTGGTAGCGTAAGGATGGTGAGATACTACTTTTGGGGTTTGGTTTTGTTTGTTTTTGTTTTTGGGGTTTTTTTTTGTTGTTTTTTGGTGGTTTTTTTTTTTACAAGAGCAAGACACTGAGGCCATGATCCTACTTTGGAGTGGGGTGGGAAGTGGCAAATGCAGAAAACTTTGCAGGCTTGGGCATAGAACTCCTTCGGGGATCAAGACACTGGGGTGTAGTCATAGGACAGCAAGAGTTATCTTATCTTAAGGGCAGGATTTTTAGTGAGGAAAAAAAAGTATGTTGTTTTGACCATTGGATATCTGTCTTCTAGATGGATCCTTTCCAGAGCGAAAAAAGATGATACGGATGATGAGATTGCCAAATATGATGGTGAGTCCAACTCGGGTTTTGGATGATAGATATTTCTGATGTCTTTTGTCATACCTGAAGAAGAGGTACAAGCCTTTGGTTTCTGCTTCCCAGTTAAAATATTATTCACTGAAGAAAATGGAAGGAGTGCTTATATACCTGGCTAAGAATATAAAGTGTAGTTCTGATTTAGGCAAAATACCCCCTTGGAGTTTTTAAAATAATTTTTAGTGAAGATATGCTAATAACTTGATAAGGTACCTACCCTGTTGGGTTTTATTTCAGAATGCTGACTATCTTGTTCAAAATTGGGCTAAACAAAGACTGTCTTGAAGAAGTTTTGATAATGTTTGGTTAATGTCTCTCCAGGTAAATGGGAAGTCCAAGACATGAAGGACACAAAGCTTCCAGGAGACAAAGGGCTTGTATTGGTAACCCGAGCCAAGCATCATGCAATTTCATCCAAACTTTCAAAGCCTTTTGTATTTGATACCAAACCCCTTATTATACAGTAAGTAAAGGATAACTTAGTCTTCTATTATTTCAAGGGTGACATGGTAGCAGGCTGGGGTTAATTCCATAACTGACCTTTTGTTGACTGGGAGTCTAGATACTGTAACATATTATTATACTGTTTTTAAGTAAGAGTAAAATAGCAACCCGTATTCCTAAAGTGGGAAGTTAGGAACAGCATGGGTCCCTCTGAAGCCTGAAGAGAAAATAAGTCTATGAAAACTAGACTTGGTAACCTGTCTTGGGACTTCAATTCACTTGATTTAATTGTAGTAACAAGGTCAGGCAACTGACTTTTGTACTGCTAATTGTGAAAGTCCTTGTCCTTTTGGAGGAAAGCTGGTCTGTATGTAGGTCAGTGCACTTCCTTATGCAGTAAACTGCCCCATGTTTCCAAGGTGGTGTGGACAGGATGGTAAAGATGCATTCATTTCCTCCTTCCTTTGTCTTGGTTCTTCTGTCATGGAAGATGAACAGCTTGCCTAGCTGTGTTTGGCCATGACTGATGTAGAAGAATCTACTTGCATGTAGGTTAGACTAGCAAGAAGGAAAAAAACCCCAAACATTCAGTGAGACCAGTTGAATTGTGGATTATTACCTACTTTATCAGTTTTAAACAAAGAGTAAGCTAATTTGTATGTGCACAAGGTAATGAATTGGTCACTTTGCTTTGCATGACTGTTTAGTTTTGGCTCAAAATGCAAGGCTAAAAATAAATCCCAGTGGTCATCCACTCAGCTGCTGGCATTGGGAGAGGATCAAGCATACTTAGCCTATTCCTGACAGAGATGTTTTGCCTTTTTCAGACTTCTTGGCATCCCTAAATATACTGTTGTATGCTTATAACCCTAAAGGGGCTTCTCCTAGTATCCAATTGTTGTCCCTTTGGTAGTCTTGCAAATTGAGTTATGTGTCATAGTAGTTGTGGCAAAAATAATTGGCTTGCCTTAATCTCTATTGCAGTGCCTTACATACTGGAAAGCTTTTTCTTCCTTCTTGCTACTTCTAGATCATAATCTAGACCAGCACTCAATTCCTTTAATCTTTTCTGTAGGTTAAGTCTTCAAAATCCTCAATTTTTCTTGTTTCTCAGGCCCTTATGAATATTTGCTTAGTCTTAGAGTGCAGCATGTACTTTTAATATTCACTGAACATGTGATTTAAAGCAAACAAGAACAAAACAGTCTTACTCTTCATTTGTACTTGAAAACTGTAATTGTGCTTTACAGAAGTAATTTTTTCTCATGTATAACATGTTCTCACCTTCTCTGTCCAAAACTAAAATTAGGTATGAAGTAAATTTCCAAAATGGAATAGAGTGTGGCGGGGCCTATGTGAAATTGCTTTCCAAAACCCCTGAACTGAACCTGGTGAGTAATGCTGCTACTTTGAGTGTTAGCTATGAAAGAAAACTTTTTCATTTTGTTTCTTCCTTAAGCAACCTCTTCAATAAAGGCAGTGGGGCATATTTAGGGCCTGATCTCCAAAGTACTTTGCACTTAGCAGTTTCTGGCCTCTTGAGTGAAAACTGTGGAATTTCCTAGTAGGTGAGCAGTCCTAGACCTTTGCTAAAGTCTGCAATACTTCAGACTTACCTAGATTCTAGGACCAAAGAAGGGGTGTCTTATGAGAGTAGCCAGTGTATGAGGAGAAACCTTCTCAGGAAGTTGTTGCCCAGAAGGAAGATACCATGTTTCATCTTTTAAAACAGGCTAATGCAAATAACTAAAAATATACTTTGCATTTATTGCCTTGTCTTTGACATGTGAACCCACTTGTGAGTTACTGGGTATATTTAAAAAAAAAAAAGTCTTGAGAGCTTGGACTGGATATAACCTTATATGTTCAGCTGCACATGCTAGATATATATAGAACCATTTGCTTCATAAATGACCTTGAATGCATTGTCTTAAAAGTGTCGTCAGTCAAGAGACTGTGCTACAGCTCCTTAGGATTAAGAATAATTTTCTCTGCTCTGTGATACACCAACCTGAAGTGGTTTAGCCTGTTCAGACAAAGCTTAACTGCTGGGTCAGCTTGCATAGGCTTGTGTAGCCTATGGGTTTTCTTTAGCCCTCTTCCTAGACTTGATAGGAAGTACCTTTTATGACTTGTTACCCATCCTTTCCTTATGCAGTCTTATTGGAGTTGTATTATTAATACAGATTCCAAATTATTAAAAAAAAAAGACATCCGAAAGACTACTTGACTGTCTAACCAGTTTCATACATGCATTGAATTTTAAGATAACGTTAGCAAGGACAAATAGACTTGCTTGCAGTGTTCAGTGGTGAGATTATTACATCCAGTTAGCTCTTAGATTGAGATAGTACCCCAGTTTACAAATCTGTGAACTAAATACAACTTGGCCTCGCTTTTAATACTGCTTATCAGTTTGGTGAAAGAAACTCGCTGGATTAGCTAATCATTCGTTATTACCAGTAACTGTTATTTCTATACTGATAGCTTTTAAAATCCTTTACTGTAACGTAGAGATACACTTAGTGATTGTCACTTTACACTTATCTTTTTGATAACACTTGAATAGCTGTTGTTTTCCATCTGGAAAGTAGAGACCAAAGGTGCAAAATCAAGTAGCTGGTATAATTCTGGTGTTTTCTCTAGAGGCTTGTATTCATCATATAAGCTTTAGTGGGGGTACTTCACTGGCTTGGTATCCAAGTTGCAGAATAACTTCTAATGCATTGGGAGTTCTTATGGCAGGCAGTGACTCAAGTTGTATTTCAAAATAATGGAACGCAGTTTTGCGTTGTTTTTAAAGGATCAGTTCCATGACAAAACTCCATATACTATCATGTTTGGCCCTGACAAATGTGGAGAGGACTATAAACTGCACTTCATCTTCCGGCACAAAAACCCAAAGACTGGCAAATACGAGGAGAAGCATGCAAAGCGTCCAGATGCAGACCTGAAGACTTACTTTACTGATAAGAAGACCCATCTTTATACTCTGGGTATGGTGACTGTTAACTCTGCATGCTGATAACTACTACTGTGTTTCCTGTATCAAAAGCTCATAAAATGAGCCAGATGAACAACTGAATATTTGTGTCAACACACCATACAACTAAAAACCACTTGAAAGCTCTGAATGCAAAACTTGATCTTATTATACAAAGGCTTATTTCTTCCTTGCAGGAAGTCTTGATTCATGTAAGAAAAGTCATGAGACCTTGAACTTAATAGTTAAAGGAGAACTGAATTTCAGAGCAGTTGTTAGTAACTTGATATGCTAAGTATATCCAAAACAATTATCAACATTTATAAACTGCTTGAATGCTGCCCCCTAGTAATTTGGGGTATAGTAGGCTTTAGATTTAGAGGGATAGTCTTTTTTTTCTTGCTGCTTTCTTAGTACCAAACTTAGTGGTTCTTGAAGTACAGTGTCTGGTGTGGTGTATTAGCTATGACTAATGTCTTTCAGGGAGTACTTGGGAGGATCTCTTTAGCTCTTCTACTACAGAGGCAACAATGGATAAAGGAGTGAGATTAAAATCTTGAGTCAGTAGTAGGGAGTCTTATTCTTGAGTAGAATATGAATATATACATTCTTATTATTAAAACAATACTTATTGTATCAGAGTCAACTTGCTGTGGTAACCGGTAAATCACTCTACAAGCTTCTTCGTGCTTTTAGCATGTTTAAAGTAGGACTTCTGCAATGAGTCTTCTTTCTCACAAGGTGAGATGTAATACGTCATCACTAGTTATACTTTGGCATAAGAAGAAAGGTTCTTAACAATTCTTTAAAACAGTTGCTGGGTAGGTGGTAGCTTGGATTGCTGAAGTTTTAGTTGTACAGTGGGGATGAGTGGTAATTTATGATGCACGCTTTGTATCATATATGTAATGGCTACATCAACTTTTTTCGTTACAGTCTTGAATCCTGATAATAGTTTTGAAATACTGGTTGATCAAACGGTTGTCAACAGTGGGAATTTGCTAAATGATATGTCTCCTCCTGTGAATCCACCCCGAGAGATTGAGGACCCGAATGACCAGAAGCCTGAGGACTGGGATGAGAGACCAAAAATCCCAGACCCAGATGCTGTTAAACCAGATGACTGGTAAGCTGTTGGAGGGATGGAATTGAGGGAGATCTTGGCCTGATAACTTGACCCTGATCAAAAAGTCTTTCTCAGATGACTTACAGAAGGTTTTGAGTCTCATCCTTGTACTCAAAACACAATCATTTTAGGCATCTGAGGAGCAGTTCGGTAGACAAAGGCAGACAGGATCCACGTCCTCCGGGAATTACTGTTTAGTGTGCCTGTTACTGTGCTGGCCGCAGATAAAGGTTTTACTGGAACAGCTATGCTAGCTGGTGCTTTACTCCTTGACAAAATCAAGAGATAAACTGCAGAAGGTATAACTGTAAGAAGTTTGTAGTTGTTTGTGTAATGCATAGTTACAGGTGACTGAAATATCTGATGTCCTAAATCAGAGGCTGATACTGGGTTTCTGTCTTTGAACCTATGCTTTGTGAACCACAGACGCAGTTTCAAGCTCAAATGCATGTTTGCAGCAGCCACCAAGATACAGGATTTTCTGTAATATGCCCTTTCTAGGTTGGTTTTAAAAAGTAAATAGTATTACCTTAGAGCTTGTGCCGTGACTGTGCCATGAGGCATATGTATAGGTAAAAGCTTGCAAGGCAATTCTGTTATGAAATCATGGTGTTATGCTTACCCTATCAGAAGTGAAGCTGGCTGGTTGTCTAGATCAGTGGGCTTGTTCAGGGTCTGTAGAATAATGCCTTGGGGTTAAGAACTTTTGTGTTGTGTGTGTTAATACATAATATTCTATTCTCAAGGGATGAGGATGCTCCTGCAAAGATAGCAGATGAAAATGCTGTGAAACCAGAGGGCTGGCTGGATGATGAGCCAGAATATGTAGCAGACCCTGATGCTGAGAAGCCTGAAGACTGGTATGTTTACTGCCTATTGTAAATGACAGCAAATATTTCTTTGGTACTGGCTTTTACAAGTATAAGAATAGCTACTTGCGTTGTTGCTCGCTAATGAAGTCATCGATTCAAGCTATCTTGCTTCAGAAGTAGAAGGCAGAGTTGGTCTGAGGAGTGTTGTCGTCTTGCGTTCACCTGCGCACTTTTCAACTCTATTGTGATTGTGAGCTGTACAGGGCAAGGATGGTCACTTGCAGTTGTACCATACTTGGAAGGGGCGGTGGGGGAGGCTGTGCTCAGGGACTGGGTTTTGTTGAGCTTCAGTACTTCCAAATTACTTGTTGAAATTCTCATTCCTTCTGTGGTGTCTTTATCTACAGATATATGCTATAGAAAGTTACAGTATCTCCATTTTATGGTAGGAATTTTAATTTTCACAGAAATCAGATGTTGTCTAAGTCTTACTTGGTATAAAGGCAAGGTGCAGACTTCAAAACTGAATTTCCCTTTCCAGGGATGAGGATATGGACGGTGAATGGGAGGCACCTCAGATAGCAAATCCTAAATGTGAGACGGCCCCTGGCTGTGGTACCTGGCAGCGACCGATGATTGACAATCCAAACTACAAAGGCAAATGGAAGCCTCCTATGATTGATAACGTGAACTATCAGGTTGGTGTTTTCATTGCTTAAACTGCTGGCCAACACAGCATTTCTCTTACAAAAAGCAGAATGATTTCGATTCAGCAGGTGTAATTATGAATACAAGTACTGTCATGATTGTATTGTGTTTCAAGTGGACAGATCCAAAGTGTTTTCTTACTTGTCTTCACTTCTTTGTAGCACAAATGAAAATTGATTCCCAAAACCTGACAACTTGTGTCTATAGACACTGTAATTAAGTGTAATGGATTTGTCTTTATCTCTGTTCAAAATGGGCTGAAAATTAAAAATTTTATTATAGCAGGTGAGGCTGAATGTCTTTTGTCTTTCCTAGGGTATATGGAAGCCTAGGAAGATCCCAAACCCAGATTTCTTTGAAGACTTGGAACCTTTCAAGATGACTCCCTTCAGTGCTGTGGGACTTGAGTTATGGTCAATGACTTCTGACATCTTTTTTGATAACTTTATCATCTGTACTGAAAGAGCTGTGGCTGATGATTGGGCCAGTGATGGATGGGGACTGAAAAAGGCAGCCGATGGTGCTGCAGAGGTGAGAAATAAAGGCTTAATTGTGTGCTCCTGACTGAACAGTAGGAGCATTGCTGCTGTTCTCTCCTACAGTCTTTATCAATATATACCTCTATGTACCAAGGCCAGGGGTTATGCTAAACCAGACTGGAACCTTAGTTCCTAATTATAATATGGTAGTGGTTGCTATAAGTAGCAATGAATACTCACTGCTCTTCTGTGAGGTTTTTGCTATGACAATTGGACTGTTAACTTTAGCCTAATTCTTAATTCGTAACCTATGGAAAAAGCACTTGTGGAGGTTAGCTTTAATTTTTGTGAGGCATTAAATACAATGGTCAAAGCTGCAAAAAGCCCATTTGAAAATTCTGTAGCTTAAACTTGCTGTATGGGATGAAGTTTGACAGTTGTTGTTATCTTGCAGCCTGGCGTTGTGGGCCAGATGATGGCAGCTGCTGAAGAGCGTCCCTGGCTTTGGGTAGTCTACATCCTCACTGTGGCTTTGCCAGTGTTCCTTGTTGTCCTTTTCTGCTGTTCTGGGAAGGTATGCATTTCCTCCAATAATAAGTAGTATAGTGTTTAAAAAGAGATTCAGGAAAAACGTGCCTTAATGTCACAATAACTGCCTGGTTTTGATAACTGACAATTTTTTTTAGAAACAGCCAAGTGCTGCAGAATACAAAAAGACTGATGCTCCTCAGCCTGATGTGATGGATGAGGAGAAAGAGGAAGAAAAAGACAAAGGGGACAAGGAAGAAGAGGAGGAAGAGGAAGCAAATGAGGAAAAGCTAGGTAGGTAAACTAGATAATCTTGAAACAGTTTGAGTTTTTCCTCTGGTTGACTAACACAGCAGGACTGGTTTTACTCCATGTCTGTCAATGGTGAACTGAAGATAAGTCAGAAATGAGAATGAGATTTATTTATTTTTTATTTCCCTTAGAAGAGAAGCAGAAAACTGATGCTGATATAGGAAGTGCTAGTCAAGAGGAGGAGGAAGAGGAGGAGGAAGAGGACAGGAAACCCCCATCAGAGGTAAGAGTGCTTAATCTTTGAGGGAAGTCTTGTGCGGTTTTTTTTTTTTACCTTAAGTCCTGTAGAACAAGCCTTACTAAAGTGTTAAAAGTTAACCTGGCTCATGTGATACTTCCTCCCAGTGTCATAACTTTGGAAAACTTGGCCACAGCAATTCTGCAAGGTGATTAACTTCAGCAGAGCTGGGCACCTTACTAAAGGCACTGGCATAGACCCTGCATTGAGAGGAGTAGGACTGTGTAGAATGCCTCTTCTTGAGGCAAAAGGCTTTTTCAGCTCTGTATGCAGTCAGGATGTGACCTCTTAAGTGCTCCACACTGACATAATGGCTGACTTAAAAATGGGTGGAGTGTTGCTTGAAGTTAAAGGGATTCTTACAGCAGCAGCTGTTGAGTACTCTCAGCAAATAGTGTACAGCCACTGTGAAAACAAGAGGATTTGTGTGTTTGCCATGTATAGAAAGGAAGGGTAGTAACAGCAGTAGGTCCTTTCAAAACATAAATCCTAACATAGAAGTGGAAGTTGTTTATTCTTTGTAGGTTTGCTCAAAATGGTTTTTAAGGGTATTCTTCAGTTTTATTTCCTTGATGTTTATACAAATTACTGTCTTGCAGGAGGAGGAAACTGTGAATAGATCACCCAGAAACAGAAAGCCAAGGAAAGATTGAAAAAAAGTCCTAAGAACTTGATCTGTGATTTTTTTTTTTTTGTTTTCTTCTTCAAACTTGGTTCTGGGAGAGGACCTTGGACACCTTACATTGAAACTTGGACAAACCTCAAGATTTCACCATCCACAGGTTGCAGTCACACTATCCAATGTAATGGAGTGTCTAGCAGTAAAATATTTGCAATCATCTGTTTTAAAGAACATCATTCCTGTAGAAAGAATGCATTTAATATAATGGGCTGTGGATTTTGGAATGTAACATAACTAACCTTTTTCATTTTTGGTTTTAAATATTCTTTTCTGTTTTTAAGTAGATTGGTAGAATTTTTCCAGTCTCGAACCTTGGCTTAATTTAATATATTAATTAGTGAAAAATAACAATGAATCTTGAAAGTGCTAGGTGATAAAAATGCAGTTTTGTAACTAGTTTTTTTTACAAATATGTAAATTCCTAAATGCACCATTGTCTTTATATCCCTTAAAATTTGATAACTGTTTAAAGAAAAGTTGTCAATGTATTTGACAACCCCTCTGCCCTCAGAAGAAAACTGGGGGGGGAGGGGATGTATGGGGAAACCAGTAGTGAAACTTTCTAATAAATCAACTTCATTTTGGGCTGGGGAGGGGAAAGAGGAAGAAGGGGTCGAAGGAAGGGGTTAGTCAGTCTGTAAAGTATGCATACTGTGCATGGCTAAAGCCCTGTTAAGTGTTGACAAATGATCTAGGATTTGGAGTGGGTCATCTTAAAGTGGCATTTAATCCTGCGGACCTTGCAGATAATGGATTTTGTTAGTTCTTGAACTCTTCTGGTAAAGCTAGTGGGTTGTTGGGTGGGGGGGTTAGACTACTTCCCCCTTTCCCCTCTGTTCAGCCACTGATGCTTTCCTTTCTCTGTGACCGTACAGCTTTTTCTGAGTGCAGCTTTGCCTCGGTCGCTGAAGTGCTTTGTGTTCAGCTCATCGTCGAACTCTATTTTTATAGCTAGGCCTACTCCTTTCCAGGGTCCAAACACTGGATAGGACAGTGTCCCATATCCTCTCACTGTTATCACTGTACGTCTACTCCTGTAGAAATGGGGGAGGTAGTCAGGTAGACAAGTTAAACTGAGTATTTGTTAAGAAAAAAAACAACCAACCAAGATGTCAGTATTGTAGGTGGGGAAGGAGCATGTGGAATATCTTAACTGGTATGTGAAACTGTTTAAGTCTTTTATCTGCTCTTCATGTAACAAATGCATCCTAAATTATATTGTGAATGTTAGGGAGTTCCAATTCCAGCTGAATAAATTTTTTTAAAGCGTTGAGTCTACCATATTATACTGTTTCAAACACTTTTTTTGTGGAATGCAGGTGATCACTACAAGAGCATACCTCTGAGGGTGAAATCTATGTAACTTCATTACACTGTACCAAATATGTTGGCGTTTGGATGTCTATATAGATAAACTTTTGCCTTTGTTTAGAGTGAAATTAAATGTCCTGAAGTTACTCTTCTTGCACTGAATTTAAACACTCCAGTGTTGTTTGGTCATAGCATAGGTATAATGTGGGGAATAATTCCCAGGGGTTGGGGAGGGAAGAGTGTTCTAATTACCTTGCAAACAATCTAACCAATTACTAAAAGACTCTTGTTTTTGGGGGTTTTTTGTAAAACACCTTTTGCTGCCTGTCCTTATGTTGTATCCCTTGGTTGTTGTGTTTGAAATATTAGTGATCACAAATGCATAGCAGGATTTCTTGATCTTTCTGCAGTGTGTAAATAAACTATTGTAAGCAAGATACTGGAAGTAATTTCAGACTTCTGTTGGGAGCTATTGCATGTTTAGAATGCCTTTGCCTGTTGAACACCTGGTAAATACTGCTCCTTATTGCAAAAATAGCTTATACTCTGACATGGAAGATGTCATAGCTTAAGCATTGCTACTAGCTTGTTCTCAGGACTGTATTTTTATCAAGGAGCAGCTGCTATTTATGACTCTCAGTCCTTTGAGATGAAGTATATGTAAATGATTTCAATTCAGCTAACATTTTGAGCACAACATAAAAATCTATTCATCTAATGTTTTTTATCTTAATATGCAAATTGCCTTAATTTCCCAAACAATTCATGTGCATACATGTTCTTTCAAAGCATCGAAAGTGAACTTAAGATCTGCTATCAGCTTTTAAATAGTATTATATTAAAGCTAATTGTAAATCTACATTCGCTTCTGCTAAATCTCCTGAAAAGGTCTCCTGTCTGCATGTTATGGCTTTTTTTGATACCATAGTGTATGCTTCTTAAATAATCACTACAATAAATGAAGACTTTCCAAAATGGATAGACAACTCCAAAGTTACTTTTTATCCTGCTTTCTGACTTGGGTGGCTCAGTTCAGCTGCAGAATCACTTTTATTTTTAAAGCCTTGGAAGAAAAAAATTAGCTACCTGCTTATCCTGATTATTTTTAAAGCATAGCTGTGCTTTTGAAGTACTGAAGCTCTACCTGGTTGTATCCTGTGAACTAGGTTTGGAACTGTTACAAATACTTGGAGGTGTATTTGGGCTTTTTTTGTCTGTGCACCCAAGAGTGGCAGCTTCTGAAAAGGATGCTCTGCTGAACTGAACATGCTGTGTCTGAGGATTGGGGAGGTGGTTTAGATGGAAATGGTAAATGAAAACAAAACCCTAGGAAGTAGGTGCAGATGCTCTGAAACACAAGGCAGTAGAAATGCTAAAACCCGTTTTTCACCTGGAGTTGGTAAAGATGCAGCTAACCAACTAACCTGTTCCAGAAGCCTATCTGGATGTGATGTAGCCTTTCTGGGTCTGGCTAAGAGCGAATTACCACAGCTTGAGGCTGTGACCTATAAAATGCATTGTGTGAATGTCTGTTTTTAAGATTGCCTCCTGGGCCTGAGGAGGGATTCTTGCAAGTGCTAATTGCTGGTAGATGTGCATCGCTGCGGTCGTTTCTCACCCTCTCCTTGCTCCTTCCTCAAAAGCAGTGCTCCGCTTAGACTGTGGCTACGTGTGTGGCGCTTGTGACCACCGTCTCCATCCCTACCTGTGCTCCGGTTACTACCGCTGTTGCCTCATGGTTTCAGAAAGGGTCTTCTGCTTGCCTTTTTTTTTTTTTTTTAAGTGTTGCTGAACAAGGACTGATTTCACTGGCAGGAAGGACCTGTCCATATCAAAAAGGTACCTGTAGATGCAGCTTGGGAAAAAAAAAAAAGTACAAACTAATCAATAAAGAAACTTAAATCTGTTCGGCTTGCTTTGTCTAGTTAGCAAAACTGCCTCAGTCTTCATCGCTCCTGCTGGACTCGCGGTGAAGGGAGCGTGTCTGGGCTAGGAACTAGCTCCAGCCAGCGGCGAAGAAGAGGTGACCCCGTGAGGTGATCAGTAACTCTCTTTGCCACAGGACTCCACCGCCAGCTGCTAGGTAAGCTCGCGTTTTGACCCAAAAGAGCCCGGTTTGCGGGGTCGGCCCGCGGCTGAGGGCGCCGGGCCTTGCTGCCGGCAGGTGGGGCGGGGCGGGCTCTGCTCCAGCGCCCCGGCTCCCGCCGCTGCCCACCCCTCCCTGTCAATCACCTCTGGCTCCGCCTCCCGGCGCGCCTGAATGGCTGCGCCGCCGCCGCCCCGCCCCCTCTTCGCCCGAGCCTTTTAAACGCGCCGGAGGCCGCCTCCGGAGAGCCGCCCTGCCCGCCCACGCCTCTGCGGCTGCATTCGCGCTTCCGCGCCTTCCTATTGGCTCGGAGGGACGTCCCTCACGGCTCGTGACGCGCTACGCGACGTGACGTAGCCCACCACCCAGGAAGCTCCGCCTATTTATTCTCAACTCGGCTCTTGAGGGGAAAAACAATTTCAAGATGGCGGCGGCGCGGATAACAATGGGGAGTCGGGGGTTCGGGCCGGCCCGTGCCTGAGAGCGGCGGCCGCCGGGCCGCGCCGCGCCGGGGGGGGGGAGCGGAGCGGGCTCCGGCCGGGCCCCGGGGGGGGTGGGCAGCGGCCGCCGGGCAGGGCTGAGGGTAGGAGGCGGCGGAGGGAAGGGGGGGGGGAAGCGAAGCGGCACCGGCCTCGGGGGAGAAGGAGGAAGTGGGGCGGGGGGGAGCGGAGCGGGCGCCGGGCCGGGGAGGGGAGGAACCGGGGCGGGGGGCGAGCCCGGCGGGGCGCCTAGGTAAAGCCCGCGGGGAGGGGGGTGGTGGTGGTGGAGGAGCGGCGGAGGCCGGGGAAGGCCCGAGGCGGGGGGGAGTCCCCGCCATGGTGGGGGCCGGTGTGAGGAACCGGTGAACGGCGGCGGCCGCCCCCCTCGCTCTCCGGTCCATGGTGCTGCCCCCCTGCCCCATGGCGGAGTTCGTGGTGCCGCGGCACAGCGCGGTGATGGAGCGGCTCCGCCGGCGCATCGAGCTCTGCCGGCGGCACCACAGCGCCTGCGAGTCCCGCTACCAGGCCGTCTCCCCGGAGCGCCTGGAGCTGGAGCGCCAGCAAACCTTCGCCCTGCACCAGCGCTGCCTGCAGGCCAAGGCCAAGCGGGCCGGCAAGCACCGGCAGCCGCCCCCGGCGCCGCCGCCGCCCGCGCCCCCTCCGCCGGCCGCCGCCGTCGCGGGAAGCGCCGACAGGACCGGAGCCAACGGCCTGGACGCCGAGACGGCGAGCGGCGAGCAGCACGGCCGCAGCAGCACGTTGATCGCGGTAAGGGGCCGGCCCGTTCCCGGTCGGGGGCCGTGGGAGGGAGCCGGCGGTCGGCGTGGTCGTGCCCGGCTGGCACCGTGACCTCTCCTCTGGAGCTGGCGGCGGAGGGAAGGGAGGGAGGAAGGAGAAGGAGCTCCCGCGGCTGGTGCGATGGCTTGTGGTGGGAGGGCTGAGGTCGGTGCTGCTCTGCGGAGCGCTGGTGTCGGCTCTGTTACAGCTTCGCAGCTGGTGAGGGCTGCTCGATCGTCTGCCTTGTCACCTCTGTGCGCCGAGAGAGTCCGTAAGAACTGCTGCCTGTTGAGGTAGGAGTAGGGGGTGGCTGCCTGCCGTGGTTACGGTCGTTCAGAGAAGCGTCCTGGGAATCGCGTTTCTGGGTAATTCACCTAAAATGTCCCTGCAGAAGCTGTCAGAGGAGCATTGGTACTGCCGTGGCTTTGGATTTTTTGTTCGCTTGCTTACGTCTTGAATTTAGGCTGTCAGGGTTTAGTGGAGTCACTTGATAAGGATATGCTTGTTACTGCGGGGGAATTCTTAAGACAAAAAATGTGTCTATTAATTCTGGTGCATATTGGAAAGAATTTCAGTGGAAAGGCAGCTGCTTATTTGCCACTCGCTCTAGTGGGTGTGAACACTATGGGAATCCCACTCCACCCATTAAAAACTGGCTTAGCTCAAAATCTTAATGTTTCTCTGGCTTCTCTAGCATTTCTGGTTGTCAGGATATATTCATGCAGCCCGGTTTGTATATCAAGATAGCTACTGCTTAACTTATTCTGAGCCCTTTAAATATACTGCTGTGTACTAATGTGTCAGTAATGTAGGTTAGTAGGATAACCTCTTAAAGGTTGCCTGTCTTAATACCCGTCTTCCTTAAAACCAGGTGTCTCTAAATGGTGGCCTGCATGAAAATGATACAGTACTGTTCTGAATGTCTTTAAAAGGGGACACTGGATTAACCTGAAACGTTTCCAGGTTAACATACAGATCAAATCTTATTTTTAAGATGGTACGTGTGCTTGATCAGGTTGGAAGCGAGGGTGGTGTGATTCTTTGCTGTCTCGGACCTCGTTTAGTTACAGTTTTTAAAATGGAATCATGATAGAAATTACTGCGTACTTGTATATGACCAGACACGATGTGAAATAGTGAAACGTGGGGCACAGTGATGGCAGCTTTAATGTAACTAGCGCTAGGCAGCATGTGTGCGGTTTGTAGTGTTTACAAGATGAACTGAAAATGTTGTTCAGCTGAATTGTTTCTATTTTTGCTAATATATATACATAAGAATCTAGGACATACTGACTTTTTCTGAAGACGAAGATACTTGTGACACAGAGCACTTCAGGTGGTTGTTAAATAAGGGTACTTGAGGAAGAGAGGAAACCTGGTACATTCCTGACAGGCATTCTGTAAAACTTTCCAGGTAGCTGTTGTTTAAGTAGGCTGATTTTGAATGTAGACTTGTGTCAGAATAAAAATGACTCAAACTCCTATTTTATTATCTAAATACTTGGTGGGTTTTCTATTTATTTCCTGTCTGGGCTCTAAGGCTTTTTGCACATGGGGCTCTATCCATTAATAATGTGTATTTTTGTTACACATAGAGCTCTTTAGCATGTCAAATCCTGTTGCTTAAACTGCCACCACACGTCTTCATATTGATCTTCTAAAAGAAAGACGTCTTTAATTCATTGGTGTTGTTTCTTTTAAATTGCTTTGGATGTGGATTTGATCTAATTAGCATCCATTATAATGAGGGCTCTCAACAGCAGTGAGGTTCTGAAATACACTGCACATCTGGGGAAGCCCTTCTTGTACAGGAAGCTGCTGCCAGTGGCCAATTTACACAACAGAAGAGGGTTTTAGTGTATGAATGACTCTTCCTCGTGCTGGCCTGCTGTTTCCTTCCTAGGGTACATGACTGTAAGCTTAATTGTAGTTGCTGATTCATCACCTCGTTACTAGGGTATAAAGTTGGTTTGCTTAGTAATTCAAGTTTTGAAAAACAACAACAAAAAACCCTCTGCTGCTAGTTTCATTCCTTTGGTGTAAAAGGTACCTCTGTAGGTTGGTATTTTACCTCTAGCAATCATTTAGTTGTTATCAAGACCAAGCATGTGCTTTGTACGGGAAGGACGTGGGTTTGGTTTACAATATCGAATAAAGTTTGGACGAACACCAAAATTATCTTGTTTTAAAGTATCTTGGACACATTCCTTTCAAAAGAATGCGGTAGATCAGTGAAACATGCATTATATCAGCTATCACTGCTGTTACAGTCCAGAGTTTTCCATGAAGCTGCATATGGGTCTTCTCTTGGAAACTGGTACTTTGTGTTGAAGTTAATGAAGTGTTTATTTCGATCCTTGAAAGAGAAAGCAACTCATGTAAAGGTAAAAGATTTGTGATCTAGCATCAGAGGGCTTGTAGTAGAAGGATGTGAAGCTGCACTGCCACAAGTGTGGACAGTGGACAATGTGTGTGCTCCCAGATGCTTACTTCAGAGCATCTTCTGCAAATTCAGAGTGGTCATGGGGAACAGTGTAGCACCGCCACTTCCTTCTTACCATCTTGTATGATTTTTCATATGGCCAAAATCAGGTATTTTCTCTTCCATTAGTCTTTCCTCTGTTTTAGATCCTGAAGTTGGATGGATCTTGCTTACAAGCAGAGGTAAGGGGTAGATTCTTCCTTTGTTTTCTTAATAAGAGGCTCTAAAATTTGAGCCACAGAAGCCAAGAGAATGCAGTATTGATACAGAAATACCTTGGATGATTTGTGCACCATGTAGGCCTGTCCTGCATTTGAGGAGAAAGATGAAAAACTTATTAGCTTCCTATTTTTTTTAAAAAATGAGACCAATATTTAATGGGAAATTCAAATGTTGAAGTTTACTTCACATTTCTGTTATTTAAGATGATATTGTTAAGACTATGTTCAAAGTAGAAGATGCTTAATGTTTGGATAACGTATTGTCTGTTGTGTTAATCTTATATTTTTGAGGAACAGGGAAGTTGGGAAGAGACAGGTCTTGTCCCCTAGAACATTTTTTCCTCTTTGCTAGGTTCTGATTTGAGGAAGTTCATTCTAATAACGCTGTTTCAATTCTTAGCAGTAAAAAGGTAGGCTTCCTTGTATTTCTCTGATAGACTATAATGTAGTGTATCACTGAGCTGAACAGAAAGTGTTTCATTGACATGTGAATGAGGAGAATGGCAAGATCGGGATTTTCATCTCCACTCCTTGTTTTGTGATGTGGTCTCTTGGCAGGAGACCTGCTCCCTGTTTCTCACTGTTTTTTTTTCTGCACCTGAGAGCAGTTGTTGCGTAGATGGCTTGCTTTGTCTAGGGCTGCCACAAAACCACAAACAGCATTTCTGGAATGGGCAGAGAAGGTCTAGTCGGTGGCTTGTTTTGGGAATGCTTTGTGTTAAAGCTGAAGAGCAGGCCAGTATTTATTTGGGAGTGATAGAAGTTTTTACGTTAATAATAGGTGAGTTCTAATTTAAGCAAAAGCACCGAGTAAAAAGCTTAAAAAGAAATTTAAGTATAAGGACAGCAATGCGATGTTTCTTGGTTGAAAGACCTAAAGTAATAAATTAAAGGGAATAGATTGCCTGGATTGTACTGACAAGCGTTAATTGTATTCCATTAACGAAGCTCAGGCTGGTACACTAACAATTCAGAAGACCTCATTTTTCTTTAAGCTGTGGTGTAGGGGTGTTGAATTGTGAAATTATGTTTTACCACAAAAATAGCAAATTATTTCCACGTTATTTATACATAACTATAGTGCAGTGTAGTCTTGCCACCATTGTTTGTTTTTGCTGACAAGTCTGATAGTTTGTTGCCCAACAACTCAGACAGGTTTTTCTTTGTCTCCTTTTAATTCTATGTGAGGTATTGTTGTATGTTTGAAACATTTCCCTTACTAGATTAGTTAGATATGCAGTGATGCTTCCGAAATTGTAAGGATCTGGGAGTGACTGATCTGCTGCTGCTGTTTTAAGTTCAAGTGAGGTGGAGGATCCGGCATTGCAGCTGAAGGCACAGCAGTTTTTTTGATTGAGCAGAACAATTCCTGTAGCAGAAGCTGCCCCTTGTGACTAATGCAGGCTTGGGATATTTATAGATGTGCATATCCACAGCCCTTCTTCACTCCAGCAGGCAGTCACCCAAATACAAAAGTCTTCTGGAATTAAAGTAAAAGTCAAAATTAAAATTAGTCCAGCAGTTTGGTTCTGACAACACAGTGGAATGCAGGAACACATTGGGTAATAAAATGCTTTCCTTGTGGAGGAGTGCAACTTTGGAAGCTGTAGATGGATGCACAGTAAATGGAGAGTTCTTAGTGCGTTGTGTAGTCAAAATGTTACGTTTTCTATCCAAAACTCATACACCACAATTTCTGATATTTGCATCGTTGTTCCAGCTTAAGAGGTTGTCATCTTTGTTGCTCCTGTCCTTGGCCAGGCAGGAGAGGAGAATCTGTGTCCATAGAGGACCTACTGTAAGCTCTGGTTCATGGGAGCTTATCTGCTCTGCAGTGCCACCACTTCCATGGCAGAAAAATGGACAAATCATATTTTGGTTTCCCCTTCTAGGTGAGAATGCTGGTATCTAGCTAGGAGGCATATTGGAACTAGATTTTTATTATGTTTCTAGAGTAATACAGCATTTCTTCTTTGAAAATGACCAGCATTATGTTTCTTTTGCTGGTATTTAAGGAAAAATCCTTGTAGACATAACTTAATTCTGAGACTGAAATGGTAAACTTATTCCAAATAAAATACAAAGAAATTGAAGCTCTATTGAATCCTGTAAGTATATTTTAATCTCTGTACAGATGCTTTAAAAACCTAAACAAGAACATTATGTGGAGCCTAAAAGGCGCAGTATAAAACCCTCTTTTTAAAAAAGTTTTGTTTCTACAATGTTCAGTAGGTGTTTTTTCAGAAAAAATGAAACTTGCATGGAGTTTCTATTTTTCTTTTATATATATATATATATTTACTGCCTTCAGTTACAGGACTCCAAAGTATAACAAATTACTGGATTTTTACTGAAGTAGTTTAGTTGACTGTCTTCAGTTTAAAAATTCTGCATTATGAAGGATTTCTTGGTTTCAAGTGAACAATGTGAACTAAACTGTCATGCTTGTTAAGTTCTAATGCCTTAATGTCCCTGGTTTCAGATTATTATCTAAAACTAGTTTTAGGTATTGAGTGTTTCACACTGATGTTTTGATTCCTGGAATAATCTTTTTCTCTGTAAAAAATCCAACCAAACAAACAAAAACACCCACCAAAAACCAGAACAACTTTGTGCCACTGTTTTGATCAGTGATTCGTGCCCCTTCCCCACCAAGGCAGTAAGAGTGCACTGCGCTGGGCTGACATTTTGAACTTCGCCAGTGCTAACAGAAAAGCTATAGATGAAATTTTAAAGCTTTTACAGTTTCTTCTTGTTGGGCTTCTGTGCTAGTTTGTGGATGGCTTTTATGAAGTCTTCCAACCTGCCCCTGCAGTAAGACCACAATACGGCTGAGCATCATTGTGGTAAACCTGGTGGGTGTGAGGCAGAGATTGAATATAGCTCATCAAAATGATGTGTGTGGTGTCCATTTGCTGATGGAAGCCTTGTCACTTGACAGGACATGCATCCATCTCTGGCATTGTGGTCCCGTGTCTTAGTCAAGTATAGCGTATATGTACTGTGAATTATATGATCAGGGGCTGCTTGTGTTGAACACCCCTTTTGTTGTGATGGATGACACCTGGGTTTTATCAGTTTGTGTTCCTCGCATGAGGAATCCACAGTTACGGCCTGACTTGCATGTGTGCTCCTGCCAAGTAAGTGTATTTATGACCATGTTGAGGACTGTCTGTTTTGCTCATGTGAATAAAATGCAGCTCTGACGATGTGATGTGGAGGAGGTGCAGCCCATGGCCCTTCAGTGGCTCTTTAAGAAACTGTATGTCCCGTTTCGGGCCAAAGGATTGAGGCCTGCTTACATCCCTTCATATATTGGTTTAAATACTTTGCATAAATGCTTTTGGAGTAATACTTGTAGGCAAAGCTAAATAGCAGAGATCTTGGAGGTTCATCATTTGCTGGGAAGTGGAATAGGCTGAGAAAATGGGAATGCATTTCTGTACCTGTTTTTGTGACAATGGAAAGGATCAGCTCATGTTACGGATGAAATTGATTGATTCTGGTAAGGAAACCATGGACAGCATACCAGAGGGCCACTGTGACTTACAGAATGATAGTGGACAATAAAATTAAAGCTAAAGGGATTTTCTTAGTGAGTAGCAAGCTGTGCTTTACTTTGTCAGTGTTTCTTTCCTTTTTTCTTTTTTTTTTTTTTTTTTTTCGTTTTGTTTTTGTTTTGTTTTGGTAGAAGAGAACAGGTTTTTCTTGCCTTGGGGACTCTGTTGGACCAGCTTGATATGTAGATAGTGTGCAGTCTGACTTGTATCTCACATGCTCCTTGTTATTTTTTTCCCCCAAAACCAGGTTATTTGAATAGACACAGACAAATTGGGGAAGAACCAAATTTAATTTATTTTTCTGTTAGGAAATCAAGAGCTGAGATAGTATGTATGAAATGCATATAAGAAAGGAATTTCACAAGAGAAAGTTGCATTATTTGCAGAGTAGTTATATGACTATTTCATGTGAGGATTTCAGGTTCTGTTACTCAAAGTTAAACATGAGTAAATGGAAGGTATCAGGATATATTTCTAACGGCAGAGGAGAAGGAACCTGTAACTTTTGGCTCCCACAAATTTTTATAGCGCTGTCTTTTCTTGAGAAGAAAGGAGGTAGAAAGTGGAACACTGTTACTAGGTTAGTTTTAAGCTGGTTAGCGGGCTGTATTGTAGATAGCTAACTACAGTAGCATAAATCTCAGTGTAGACTTACTGCCACAATATCCAAGTACCTTTTTGATTCTTTTTAACGTGAAAAGTGAACTAGGATGCAAGTGCAGTTGGTGAATAGCTTCTAAAACTCAGAAGTTAAGTGTCCTGGTTACAAACTGGGCTCAATCTTTTCTGATAGGGATAGAAGATAAGCTGATTTTCTTCATTCCTACGTGTCTATTGGCTGTCGTGTACAGGTAGGCTATATTTCAAATAATCTTAGATTTAGCTGGGGTGGAGCAAGGCTGGAAGCAGTCACTCCCAAATTTTACATCATTAGTGAATTTATTATTTTTTATTTAAACTTTTTTGACACGGGAATATAGTTCTAGGTGAAAGGAGGACTGTGTAGAGCAGCTAAAGTCAAGATAACACCAAGAATCAGATATCTGAGCGTTATGACTTAAAACCCATATAGATATGAAAACTTCTATGTGTTTTTATTGATGGAGAGAGCCTGTGACGGATATTAGGACTCTGTATCTTTTTCTAGACTACAGTAAGTGTAGTTTATAAGCGTGGATGATTTAACCTTAGACTAGTTAGCTGCATATATTGCAAATGGTGTAGTACAGTAGCAAAGACCTTAGGGCAGATTAACTTCTGGAATATTTGTCCAGCAACCCAGGTGGGTTTTGCAGCCTGTGAAAAGCTGTGTGCAATTATAGCTATAATGCTACCAAAATCCTAGTTGCCTTGAGTTGTTTATGGGAATTACAATTACAGCAGTGACCCCAATGGGCATATATTCTATTTTAATATAGAAATTTGCTTCAACTGTGAGAAGAATACTTTCAGTGTACAAAACTAAGTTACTACTTATATGTCAGTTTTCAGGGAGCGTGTTGTTCCCTAATGATTTAGAATTAAGGAGCATCCATTCCCAAACTTTGAGTGATTGACTCATCATATGACCTTGGGCAAGTTACTCATCCACCTTAAGCTTCAGTTTTCCCAGTTGGAGTATTAAGTAAACAATGGGAAACTTGCTGAAAGCCAAATGTTGTGATTGAGTTGAGGCTTCCTTGCTTTCTGTTACTTTGCCTTTTTACAAAAAAGTAAATTTCCATTATTCTTTCAAGTCGGTGTTTGAAAAATTCACTCTAGACCTGCTACTCCAAGCTGTAGACCTGATGTTCAAATTAAGAGAATTCAAGTTCCAGCCTCCTCTCCAAATGTACACCTCACCTGATCCTACTAGGTCTTCTGCTGATCTTGCTACTCTGCTGCTATTTCCATGATCCATCTAGAAGATCGTAGTCTCCTGGGAAGCTGCAGCCAATCCCTTAGATAAAAATAAGAATTTGCTACTACCTATGCAAGCATTAAACAAATAGGTTTTTTTCCAAAGATCAGCTAACTGTTGACTGTTTAAAAAAAATTACAACAATTAACTGTGAACCAGTTCTTTTGTCTTTAAATCAAAGAATGCTGTTGCCCAGGCAAGTGCTGTAAAATTCTTCTGATAATTTATGCTGGCTCTACATACCACCTCTTGCTTGAGTACTGAGATCTTGAGGTTTCCCCTGTTTGTTCTTGGATGAGACAGTTTTCCCCAAGGGTTAGTGGACTGCGTTGTGGAGACTGCAAGGAATATTAAAAAAAGCATACTTGTCTTGAGGTTTGTTTAATGAGCTGCTTTCCTGCCATCTGAGAGAGCTGTTGTTCAGTACACCATGCTTCAGATGGGTGGCTTTTTGTGGGGATTCTCCTCATGCGTCCTGCTGTGATGTACGAAGGCATCTCATACAGGTCAGGGGAGCTGATGGGAGCTCTCCCTCTGTAAGCGCACTGCTCTGTTCCAGCAGCGTCTCTGCCCTACAGGTTTGTCTGCGTTGTGCTTTGTTTGTGCTGGAACACTACACCAAGTTTTTTTACAGAATGCACCTAAGGGAAAGAAAAGTTTACAGTCATCTTTGATGTGTGCAGGAGTTCTGTTTTCAGATGTTTTTGAGGTCTATGGAAAGAACTATTTGAAAGAATGCTGCCAGGAAAGAGAAGTTGAACAAAGGCGCTCAAACTCTGGTTGTAAAACTGTTGCTGTACCCTCTGGTTGCTTCTAGGTGGCACTACAAGAAAAAGAATACGTGCATTCACTAGCTACGAGAAGCCAACTGTTGAGCTGGTTGGGACTCTGATGGTCATAGTGCAAAGAGGAGCAGCTGGCAAATACTCTAGGAGAAAGGAGGGGAGGAATAAACTTACTCTGTTGTGATAGAATTGACTGAACTCTGAATTGCCTTTTATATAAGAGTGAAACAGTGGTCCCTTAGTGACAAGCTGGTTTTGCTTTAGTGCCAAAAATGTGATTGTGTACAAAACTTATATACACAGCTCTTCTCCAAAAATTATAATTACAAGAGAAATGGTCCTCTTTTTCTCTAAATATTTAAATGTGAGACTGCTTTATAAAGCAGTCTTACAGAACAATTATACCATGTGTACATGGGCCAAATAAAATACAGGGGTTTTGTCTCATCTAAAATTTGAATCTTAACGTTCTTCAACGTTTTTTCATTTTGAATAGGAAAAAGCGTAATATATTCCAGTTCACAGCCATTTCTCAACTTTTTGTTGTTAAAGTACCTGGCAGCTTTTGGTTTTGTTTGAAGGAGGGGGCTCTGTTTGATACAGTACATGTTTTTTAAAGTTTACCCTAAGAAACTGTAGTAAGGAGGTCATCTCATGTAATGACTTGTAAAACAAATCTTATCAAAGCAAAGATGTAACCATTCTTTTTAACCTTTTTTTCCTAAAATGTTTTAGTCAGAGGTAGACAATGTTCTGGTAAGAAATAAAAATCCTAATCTATGAAGCATAAAACTAAATAACTAAAGCCTGCCTCTTTTTTTTTTTTCAGCAGCTCCATGAGACTGTGAAAAGAAAGCTTGATAGTGCTGCTTCCCCTCAGAATGGAGACCAGCAGAATGGCTATGGTGATGTATTTTCTGTGTCCAAGAAACTGCGTCGTGATGATGGTCTTGGTGGAGTGAGTGGTTCTTCCAATGGAATGCCCCCTGTCTCACCACTCCATCATCTTGACAAGAAATCTGGCAGCGGAGATACCTTACAACTTAATGGAAAACATCCGATGGGGCTAGATGGCATCAGCAAGAAGTGTCTTCCAGATTCCGGCCTGCAAATGAATGGAGGTGGTGATGCTGATGACTCATTTCCTCTGAGTTTGAACAAAGAGCTGAAGCAGGAGCCCGTAGATGATCTTCCATGTATGATTGCTGGAGCAGGGGGTTCTATATCTCAGAATAACTTGATGCCTGATCTTAATCTTAATGAGCAAGAATGGAAGGAACTTATTGAGGAGCTTAATAGATCAGTGCCTGATGAAGACATGAAGGATCTCTTCAATGAAGACTTTGAAGAGAAAAAAGATGCCGATTCTTCAAATTCAGCTGCACAGACTCCTTTGCCACAAGATATTAACATAAAGACTGAGTTTTCCCCAGCACCCTTTGAACAGGAACAGATGGGATCTCCCCAGGTGAGATCCACTTCATCAGGTCCAGCATTTATTGGTGCTGCATCTGTACCTGTAAGTGCCGCTTCTCCAGCGGTTGGTAGTTCTCAGGCTATGTTTCAGCCTTCCAGTCAGTCAATGACTGAAAATCCTAATCAGCCCATGATGCAGGCATCAAACCACTCTCAGAACGTCCAGAGGCCTCTCCCCAATGTGTTGTTACCTGGGAAGGGTGCAGGAAGTGCCAAAGAAATGTCTTCTGCTCATCAACTTCAGCAGATTGCTGCCAAGCAGAAGAGAGACCAGATGTTGCAGAACCAGCAGCAAGCTTCCCAAGTCCACCAAACAAATCAGATGTCTACGTGGCAACAGTCTGGGCCTTCTCATAGTCCACTGGCTGTCCCATACCCCATGGAGAATCCCACCAGCCCATCAGTTTACCAGCCGGACTTCAACAATCAGAAACTCATGATGCCTAACATGGGAAATAAAAGCTCACCGAGAGCGGGAGGCAATTACCATGTGAACATTTTGGGTCATCAGCAAAACAGCTTGAACCAGAACCCTGTGAACAGTCAAGGCTCTATGCTAGACTATGGGAACACCAAACCTCTTTCCCATTACAAAGCAGAATGTGAACAGGGGGTTACAGTACCTGGTCAGAACAAGACTCCCATGTTGGCATACATACAACAGCGCCAGCAGCCACCGCTGTCTCACGTGAGTGATGACCAAAATGGGATGATCCTGTTGAAACCCAAGTCTGGAAACATTGCCTATCGGCTACCACACAGTCAGGTGAATGTTCTGGGTTTTGTTACCTTTGTTCAGTAGCAGATCTAAGGTTTTGCATGAAGGTGTTGGTAAGGTAAGGCTAAAGTAGAGATTACTTGGTATTGTTTCAAAACAGTTGCCACATGATTTCAAAGAAGAAAATGATAATATGCAATAAGCTGAGACAAGAATCAAGAACTCTGTTTTCCACTGCAGGCAGTTTTTAATACTGAGTTCTAGGTCATGTGGTAATGTGTGATTTCCAGCTTAATATACTTTGTGGGCAACAAATTATGTCACGCTTCATAGAAGCTTCTACTTAAAAAGATAAATAGATGCTTTGTAAACTTTTGCCTAAAATAACTCATGTAAAACTGTAGTGTTAAACAGTGTTCTCAAAGAAGCTTTGATTTCTTTACCTTCTTTTTAGTCCCTGCTTGTGTCATAGTTGGCTTACTATAAAAAGACATGCCTTCAGTTGCTTCTTTTTTGAAGAGAGATGGAAGTGGGGGCTGCATTCCTGATTTCTTGGGTGTTCCTTGGGGCTTTTCAAATCTAAGAATTTGTTATTGGTTAAGTCTCGGGGGATTGGGAAAACATGGGAGAGGAGAGAAATATATTTTTAAGAATGAGTAATAGTAATATTTGTCTGCTTGAAGCAATATACTTCAGGTTTTCCTGTAAAGGAAAATTGCAGGTGGTGCTTCTTTGCCTTATGTATAACTGATGCTACAGGTATGCTGCAGGTGAAAATTTATGTAGTAGATGGGGTATGGACTCATTGGGATTCTGTAACGTGTGCCTGCAGTGCACATACTAGAGGGCTTGTTGAGAAAAAAGGGTCTTTGTTATAAGGATTAAGGTTCCTCTAGCAAAAGCTGTTGGAGATCCAACTCCAGTAATAAGTTCCCTCAACAAATCAAAATAATAAAAAAAACCTGTGAAAAAGATCTGGTTAGTCTATGATAAAGACCACACTGATGTACAAATAAAAATCTGAGATAAATGTGTGCTTCATAAGGCACACACACAAAAAAAGATCTCTTTAAAAGCTAGCAGAAGTAACAATCTAATGACATTTTGATGGAAGAAGGGGAAGGGTGGAGATAATTGTGTATGTCACATCTCCCCTGCACTAAAGAACATGAGGGTGACCTTGTACCTTACACTGCCACACTTGCACTGAATTAACAGAAATACTGATGAATGCTTCTGGAGGACTTCTCAAAAGCTTGCATATAGAACAACTTAGCACAGCATTACCTATATTTGGCTCATAATTTCTTATGAAACTGCAGAGACTGAGAACCAACAGCCGAACCCATTAGCTGACTTCTAAACTTGAAAGTAATATTTGTTTGCATAATTAGAGATGAGGCTGAACTGTGGTTAAAAATGATAAAAATTGTCAAATTTCAAATGGATTTGCTGGTACAAAGAGGACAGTGTCAGATCTTGAATGATAAACTTTCCATGTTATTTTTGCTTATCCCAAGTTCCAGTCTCTGAAAAAAGCAGACTTATGAAAAATTAATAACAGGCTTATCTGTAATAGTATTTTTCTCTGTGGAATATGGTGATGGTTGGATTGCTGGAAAAATATGTTAAGACTCATTGTGATCAGTGATAGCTGCCTTCCCCTGCAAGTAGTAAATACTCTCATACTAAAAAAAAAAGCAGCTTTAGGAGGGGAGGCATAAACACTTGCTGAACTAAGTGTTGACAGAAGAGGCAAGATTTAAATAAATGCTTTGTATAATGAAAATTTAAAATGTACTGTTTGAAAAGCTGCTACCAAAGTAAACTGAAGCTGTAACTGGCACTGTTCCTCTGGCTGAGCAGAAGCACACAGAGCTATACTCACTCACCTGTTTGAGCTGGACTTTTGGAAGTACTTTGAGATTGAAGCTAAAGCTTCTATTCCTAAATGTTGTGGAGCTTCTGACCTTAACTCTGAACTGTCGTTTCTTTGTCTGGCACTTTATAGATGGGGTTTTAGCTGTCTTTGATTAGCTGAACTGGAAACTGTATCACACTTGGCCTTTTCTGGTATAAGCTTTACAAGTGAAGGAGCTATTGCATAAAGATGGCAAAATACAAGGAACTGATCTAATTTTTATTAAATAGTATAAATGTACAAATAAGCAATAATTGGTAATTTCTGTTCTTCTGTGTTTTGATTCCCTTCCCTGTGTAGCCTTTGTTTATAAAGCCTCTCTTCCTTATCCTATCCTGTAAAATGATTAAAAATAATACAAATTGTGGTCATCACCATGAAAGTGCCTTTCCTCATCTGTGTAACTGCATACAGTTTCTAAATTCTGGAGGGCTAACCTCTTTTTGTGACTCATGTTACTTTTTGTATATTTTGCAGGATCAAACCCCTTCTCCTAACGTTCCTCGCGTTCCTGTTTCTGTCCCGGGCCCTGGTGTGGGTGCCCAGGCGCCCAATGTCTCCATGGCAGGTAACCACAGCAACCCACCTTATCTCAGCAATCAGCAGCAAGCAGCAGTGATGAAGCAACACCAAATGCTGATGGACCAGCAGAAGCAGAGAGAGCAGCAACAGAAGCACTTGCTCATGGAGCAACAGAAGCAGCAATTCCTAATGGAGCAGAGACAGCAACACCTTCTGGCTGAGCAGGTAAGAGGGGCCAGCAGTCGTCTTTTCTTTGCACGGATTTGCTTTGGTGGATGAATCAGCATTGAAGATTTTGTTGAACAGTTACCGCATTACAAAATAGAGGATGTAAACTGCAAGGTGCTTTGGTATCATAAGTATAATCGCTGGTTTATGTTTCCATAAAAGTAACCCAAACACATAGCACTTGATTGCTGAGACTTACTTTTTCTGTTGTTACAAGGCACTGTGGTGACTGAAAAGAATGAAATAGGTAGAATTGAGTAATGTGAAAATACAAGACAATACCTACATGGAGAGTATATGTCATACCAGTGAAAGAAGGCAGGCAAATGGAATCAGAGCAAAAAGAAAAGATAAGGTTGGGATACTGTTGGTGTGTTCTGTAGAGCTTTAAAAATGGGAGAAATGAGCAAGGGACTCTAAGCTCATTGTGCTTTCTGCCTTTCTTCCCTGTGAGATCCACCGCAGTTTATGTTTCAAATTTTAAAACATCTTTCCCTTGTTTATTTGGGGAAAATAATTAGACATCTGTATACAACTTACATCTTATCCTGCCAAAAGAATTCAACTCTGCTGTCCATCAGACTGCAGAAAGCTGCTTTAGCCCCTCTCAGGGAAACAGGCTCCTTGTGTAAACATTTTTAAGCTTTAAACCTTTTGTAAGTCTTTCAGCTGGGAATCAGCCCAAAGGGCCTTATTCCTGTAATCAGTGCTTTTCTGCGTTTTTAAAAGTCCATGCAGGCATGTTCCAGGCATCAGCACTGTACATAGAAATTATCAATATCTGGTGTGTGGAGGAACAGGAAGGTGAATTTTCAAAGAAATATTGGGAGGACTAGGGAGAACCTGGTATTCAGATCTTCTGGAAAAAGTGTAATGATCTGGACTGCTGAAAAGTTTTGTCGTCGAAGATGATGGGGGGAGGGAAGAGCCACAGGAACTGTTGTCTTTGGGGATAACGGGGGAAAAAAAAAGAAAGCCAGTGGTTTAATGGAAAAAAATGTGAAATGCATCTATCCCTGAAAATTAAAAAAATGTTAAAAAAATAAAAACTTCAATGCTCTGGAGTCCTTCAACTAATAACAGTTGGGAATGTATAATTTCCTTAATTTCCAGCACTGTTAGAAGCCGATAAATCTCAGTGTTCCCAACTTTAAAATTGGGAGTTGTTATCCTGGTAGATAGGATTTTTGCTGTAATGATAGTTTGGAAAATAGAGGTGGTGAGAGAAGGTCAGGTAATGGTTGGGGGGGAGGGGCGACAACACCTTAACTTATTGCAGCAACTGTCCATCAGAACCTTTATTTGAGAACAAAGGAAATAATACAGTCTCCTCTGAACTGAAAACATGTGGAATCCCATTTGGAGGGGAAGGGTGTAGTAGAATCTGGAGTT
The DNA here is from genome assembly GCF_929443795.1 of Astur gentilis. Classification (NCBI taxonomy): domain Eukaryota; kingdom Metazoa; phylum Chordata; class Aves; order Accipitriformes; family Accipitridae; genus Astur; species Astur gentilis. The sequence continues at coordinate 16,894,576 of NC_064905.1, read as the reverse complement.
TTGTGGAGCTGTGGCTGTGCCAAGTCGTAGTGGATGGAATGGCTTTTTTGATCCCCTGGAGACTTCTGTTAAAATTGAGGACTAGATTGAGGTGACAGAAAAGCCCCTTCAGATCTTGACCCAGTGTAGATAAAACATAAGAATGTGGTGGGCAATGTTTTAAAGAAAAATTGTATGAATGTTGGTAAAGGTACATTTTTGATATTTGGCTAAAAATACAGTTTGGGCTAAGGGAATATCGTGGTGGAAATATATACGGTCAAAGACTGAAGGACAAAGAATGCCCAAATCATCAATAAAATCGTATTTTCTATTTGAATATAAATAAATATAATACTTTTTAGTAAATCATTCAGGTTTTGATGACTTGTGTGTTAATATCAAATGTCAAAAATTACTAATCATTACTCTCCCAAGATGTTAACAAACAGGTACTCTTTGAAAGAAGGTGGTGAGAAAGGAAATAGTCGGTGTTGGCATCCTGCTTGTACTTTCGCATGCTGGTGAATGACGATTAGTAGAGCTCTATTAGAGCCCTTAAAGCTAGTGGCTCAGTGGGTTTCCTTAGCTAAGTAATGGACCTAAGAGGTGTCAGACCTCTCTGAACAGTGGGGTGGTGTATTAACAGGGTGATGAGTAGCGTATCTCAAACACAGTGTTGAAAAATTTCTTTTTCCTTCCTATTTGCTTCTGCTTAGCCTGCATGTGTTGCTGTAGTAAACAAGTATTATGAAAATATTTTATTCCTGTCCTGGTTATGGTAACTGACTTCAACTTGTGTCTTTGTATAGTGGTACTGGGACACTGGTCCCAAATAAGGAGCAGCTTTGCTTCGGAGCTGAACAGACTTAGATACTGCATTTGCAATGTTTCTTGGCCTTGTGCTGCCCAGTCAAGCTACATCTTATTAGCATTCTAATTTGATATTTATTTCTTTTGATACACATGATGCTGGATGTAGTTTTACAAAAAGATTTCTGAATCAGTTGATCTCTATTTTGCAAGAGAATTATAGTTTCAGGTAGCTTCAGTGCCATTCCCTGCCACTCTAAAGCTGTATTTGCATTTGGTATTCTGTTTTTTGGTGTTTTTTTTCTGAGCCAGGTTCTGCAGCTCTTGGTTTCTCTCAGAACTATGGCATCTCTTCTTGGCTTCTGTGGTCAGCCTCTTTCAGGTTTGACTGGTCCTGCAAGCAGCGGGTCCTTTCTGTCAGGCAGCCTGCCCTCTTCATTCCTCTGCATGTCTCAACAGCTTCTTAGTTGTAGACATTTCAAAAGGATGGTAGTGATGTGTATCTGTCTATTTGTTACATTGCACTAGTCTCTTCTTTAAAAGCTTATTGCTTGTGTCTTTAGCCCAGTACTCTTGGAAGGGAATTTCTGTCCCCTTCTGTGCTCTGTGTAACTTTTCAGATAAGTAGGTAGTTGTGCATTGTATCACTAGTTAGTTATCTCAGAATTTCAGTCTGGTTGAAGATGTCTGTGGAAGAAGAGCCAGAAATACTATGCCTGATAGGTTTCATATTGTAAAAGCAGCCTGTTGGCTGTTTATGCTGTCTTGAGTGTACTATGAATGCATGTACATACACTCTTGACATTCCCCTCAAGGCTTTAAGTTTCATTTTCCCCAAAAGTTTTCTAATAGAAAATTTGCTTGTTTTATTTTGCAGATGGTTTTATCATAAAGTAGGTACGGCTTGAATGTGCTTTTAAAGAGGCAAGGTTATTTTGAATCATTAGTAGGGTTTGTTTCAGTTGATTGGTGCATTGTTAAGAAAATGGGTTTGAACAATGATTACAAAACTTGTATAGCTTCTGTTATAAACTTAGTTCTGCAGTTTTCCATAATCTTAGGAACACCTGTGGTATATAGCAATTCAGGTTTATGTATATTTTTTCATTTTTGAAACAAGGGATAGAAAATATTTACATGTTCAGTTTTTACTTTTCTGTGTAACATTGTTGATATTTATGACTTGTAGTTTAATTTCTAAAGAGAGGTCTAGAATATATTGATCTAGGGGTAAAGAGCAAAAAAGTATATGTTTGGTTTTTTTAATACACACTCACATTTGCTCGTTTTGTACCTGTTTAGTGTCTTTAGAGTATTGCTAAAAATGCCTGTTGATTATGTTTCTGGTTAAAAGACTAACATCTCAGATTTTCAATGTTTTAAAGGCTTCAGACATGCATTGGAATAACTCCTGTAATGCATGCTGTTGTCTCTTGAGTTCCTAGTCTTGTCACTCATCAGATTAAACTGACTGTGTTTGAACCTTGAGAACAAAGGTCTGAAGTGACTTTTAAGGCTGCAGAAGCCCCTTTAATTACCACCTCTGCATAAAAGTATGCAGATAGCTTGTTTTTATACAAGATGGTCACCCTGGGAAGAGGCTTGACTTGTTTTCTAACTGTCTTGCATTGGACCTTTGTTAGGAGAAACAGCGGCAGCAGCAAGAACAACAGCTGCAGCGGCATCTGACTCGACCACCTCCCCAGTATCAGGATCAACCGCAGAATCCGTACCAGCAACAGGTTGGACAGTTCACAGGTAAGTAAACATGGCAATTGAAATAATGGCAGAAAAAATATCAGGAGTAAAAAACAAGGTGTCTTCAAATATCCTGGATTGGATAGCTTTTAATTAATTAATCGCAACATCTTCCCATTCCACTGTGCCTTAAAACTTTTAGACCTATACTTAGATTCACCTGCAGACTAACAGCTTCCCCTGTCCCAGATAAATGGGACAACTTAAGCTTCTGATTCTTAATATTGCTTTGGAAATGTGTAAAATTCTTGGGTACCTTCATTGTTCTAAAGGCCTTTTTATACTACCATTTCCTTTTACAGGTTGTAAATTCTCCTTAACTTTCATATATTAGTATTCAGGGTTTTTTTCTGAAGCCTAACATCACTTACTGCTTTTATCTATCACAGGCCCTCGTTATAGAAAAGACAAGCAATCTATTATTTCGCTCATTTACTAGGATGAGTTTAAAATTCTCTGATATTCTTATACCTGCTATGTTTAGAAGGGAATGCAGTTTGAATTCTCTTCATTACATCTTGGTGTCCTACATGGGTTTTTTTGTAGGAGAAGCAGCTTGGTATGTCTTCAGTTTATTAACGCTGATAAATAAAAGATGTTGTTACTGTTAAGCTGGAATAGCTTCAGGAATGTAGAAGAACTAGAGAACAGTAAAAACTCATCTCCTTACCTGAAAAATTCTCACTTAACAGGGCATCAAGAAGCCACTTGTCTTTTTTCATAAACCTAGAGTACAAAAAAGTGCTTATTTCCTTCACTTTAGTTTCCTTGCTCTCTATGTTCCCACAGAAATAAATACCGAAGGGAAAAGATACAAATAGAAATGTGATACCCTCATTATGCAGCATTCATGACTATGCAGTGTCTGGTAGAGCTGTGACTGGGTGTTGTTACTTAACTGCAAAAACTCGATACCAATACAAAAGGATTGTGATCAGCAGCATTCTTGAAATTGCACTGAAACATTTTTTTTCTCCTGCCACTTTTCTACAGAAATACAGTAGTACACCTGTTAGAAACAGAGTATGTTTTGCTATAATGAACATCAGTATTATTAAAACTATTTTTCCCTTGTTATGCTGATTTGTAACTAATTTTTGCATCTTAAATCCTGGTATGTGTACTACCTCTTCACTGTAGTGTTCCAGTAAGGTTCTTCCCACCCCACCCCCTGCCTCCCAGTAACATTGTTTTTTTTATGGTGTGCTTTGTTGATAATTAATTTTGTATAATTTGAATTACATTTGAATAAAAATTGAATTAAAAATAATGGACAGCTGATATTCCTCAGCTATCTTAAAATATGAAAAAAAATCTGCATCTTTTTGGTTTGAAAGCAGAGAAGGTACTAGTGTAGGTAGGTTTCCCTTGATCGACTGTAAGAAGGTGGGGGGGGATTATATGCATTTCACTTCACAGTGCTTTTTTTTTTTTTTTTTTTGCTTTAGGTGGGGGCTGTTTCTTCTACAGGAAGGAACTTTTTTTACTCAGAATTTACAAGAACAAAGGACTTGGTTTTGGTTTGCTGAGAAGACTAATTTTTGCAAATCATCTTGCTTGGTTATCAGCATTGCATAGTAACATAGTGAAAATTTCATTGTGGAAATCTGAAAGATACTTGACTAAAAATTTCTGAAAGTTATATAAAATAGAAGAAATTTCTGGAATTGGGAAAACACAGGGCTGGAAACCCTACAGTTCAATAAGAGATACACAGCGTATTCATGGAATAACTGACTCTGTGTATGTGTGTGTCTGTGTGTGTGCAGTAATGGTGTTTTTAAGAGCCTAGCAAATGTGCATGCACTTCAAAGTATGTGTGTATACCTTTGTTCACAAAGAAATATCAGAGTCCTGCCTTTAAAGTCTAATTTTTTTTAAATTGATGATGCTGAACTCTTAGAAGTGGTATTCAGATTTTTTAGGACATTGGCATATCTGGGTTTGAGATCAAGGTGGAGGTGCAAACTGGAGCAACAATTGGCACTCTTTAATTACGTGCTGCTGTCTTTGTGTTGGTTGCATAGGTCAGTTTATACAAATGCAGCTGCACCTCTGTTCTGGATTATAGTGTCTACAAGCCTGGCTTGGCTCTGGTTTAACTGAGGTATTTAAAGTACAAAATATTTCTTTGTATTTCAGGGTCATCTTCAGCCATGCCTGGGGTCAGTAATTTAGGACAGTCCAGCTCCAGCAGTCCACGGATGTTTCCTCAGACCCAGAACATGATTCAGATGGGACCTGGACACAGTTCTGTTCCTGCACTCCAGTCGGGCTCCAGTCAGCAGGATCGGGGAGTGACTCAGTATACCAATATGCAAAACATTCAGCGAGGGGGATTATACAACTTGGCGTCTGGCATGACACAGATGGTTCCCCAGCATGCAACTCAAAGTGCCAATGGACAGCCACCGATGCAGAGACAAGGCAGCTTGGGCCAGGGTGCTGCCGTTCCTGCTGGATATGGGCAGAATACCTTAGCAAACTCAAGTATTTCTCAGCAGCACAATAAAGGTGCACTGAACCCAACCTTATCTAAGCCACAGATGGCGAGAGTACCAGCTGCTATGGGGGCTCAAAATCCATCTTGGCAACACCAAGGTATCCCTAATATTAACAACCAGACACAAGCAAACAGTGGCTTAGGACCATTTACTGCCAGCTCCTCTTTCCATATGCAGCAAACTCATCTAAAGATGGCCAACCAACAGTTTGCCCAAGGAATGCCTCAGGTAAGCCTAAGCACCAGCAGACCCATGACCTCTATGAATGCTGCCGTCTCTGGGCAGATGTTGTCGTCATCTTTAGGTGCGCAGCAGCGGACAAACCCACCTACACAACAGCAGGTACCCTCACAGCAAGTCTTGCCTGGCATGAACCAGACTGTTCCAGATCTGAATGCTTTCAACCAGAATCCAAATCAGCAAATGCCCAACAGAGGTAATCTGCACTGTAGTCAAGGGTACCCTGTGAGGACAACCAGTCAAGAGCTGCCTTTTGCCTACAGCGGCCAGTCGGGCAATAATGGACTTCAGAACTTAACTGGTGACACAGATCTGATAGACTCTTTGCTGAAAAACAGGACTTCAGAGGAGTGGATGAATGATTTGGACGAATTGTTAGGAACTCATTAAAATGGGGCTGGGGGCGGGGGTTCTACTTTTTTAATTATTTCATGAAATATAAACAACACTTGGACCAAAAAACCTGTGGCATTGAGGAGACTTGCAGGCATTAGAGGTAAATGGTTGGGAAAGGGACTAGAGCTGCTTCTCAATGAGTGTTGATACATGGTAATGGCGCACCAAGCAGGTCTGCAGGAACAGTGCGCTTTATCTTGGTGTCTCTAAGGAGTCACACACTCGAACAGGTCAAAAAATATTGTGCGTGTCCTAGCCAGCCTTTCAGAAATCTCACTTGCAGTGTTCTAAAATTAAATCTTTTTAATTATTTAAAATAAATTCCACAGAAATAGTGCAGAAAAAAAAAAAAGCAAATAGTTGCACAAATTTTGTTTAGGGCTTAGTCTCCTGCAGCTATTACTTGCAATCATTATTTGTTCATAGCTTGACATGCTATTATAGTACTGTCCATCAAACTTGTGACTTTTTATTTGAGAAGAGGCTGTATGCACCTGAGTACGCTTGCAAAATGTTTTGAATTGTTTCTTTTCCCCATCGCTGAAGCACGTGCCTGTACTTTCAATAAGCAAGTGATATTTCACAGTAAATATTTCTAGATGCTGGTTAATAGATGAAAGAAAGTATTAAAACCTGGCCAGTTAGTCTAGGTAGTCGTCTTAATAGATTGTAGTCTTTTAAGCTGCAGTTTGCACTCTGTTGTAGAGAGGCACAGTTCTTGGCTTATACCTTGCTGTGTTTAAAGGGGGAATTTCTTATGGGAGAACTTTTAAACTATAGTAGGTTTAACATGAATTGTAAAGCCATTTACTTTGCACCTGTTTCTTCATAACTTATTTCCAAAGGTAGTTGTATTTAAATGAAGGCTTTGCTTCATGACAGCTCATCTAGTTTTCTTTGTTGTAAAAAGTAAAACTAACTTTTGAGATCAGTTCATTCCCCAAAGTTAGCAGTGATGCAATGAGCACAAGACTTTGTCACTTCAGAATAAAAATGAGGAAAAAAGAATTTGGCTGAGAGGTGGAAAGTCCTTACCAGCAATAATAGCACAGGCAGCCTGGGAGAATGCTTGTATCAGGGTTGCTCCAATATGGAAGTCTCCCCCTTTAAATACTTTTTTTTTTCAATTTCTTTTTTTTTTTAATACTGGGTTACGAGTTTGATAATCTTTCTATAGACTGGTGGATTTACTTCTTTAATATCCCTTGAAGCAGATGCTGGTTCTTCAGCTCAGCCCAAGGAGACCTCTTATTCATATGTTGGGGTCAGTCCCAGAAAGGACAAAAACCACAATGGGAACAGTCAGTGTTCCAAAGTCCTTACTTTCTACCAAAAAAATCCCCTATCCACCAACAAACCACCTTGCCTTAACCTTTATTTTAAAATGAAAATAAAGTTGAAAGCTTTTGTTTTAAATGCACAAATACCTCTTCCCTTTTAAATCCACTTTTTTGGAAAACTCCTTTAAACTTTCTAATCGAACCCAGCATTGTGATTTAAAAGCAATTTCCTTCAACACAGACTGGCTTCTTCAGGAGTTTTCTGCACTGCAGAGATGCGCAAGAAAGGGTTTTTTCCAGAGTGGGTGAAGGGAAGTGAAGGATAACATTGATTTCAAAGAAGGAAAATATTTTACTGTATCTGCAGCTCCTTTATGAGACAATTTGCACTTTTAAAAACTGCTTTTTAACACTAATACTTTTACCCTTTCCAAATATGCATGGAACATGGTTTGTCCAGCACACTTACCTAGTGTGGATGAATTACGCTCTGTTGAACAGATTTGATATTGTATCATGTTGAACTGTTGGTGAAAGATGTGCATTGATCAGTGGATCCCACCATTGAATAGTGGATAATAGTCCACTGAAGCAGACTTAATCCCTCGTAGAGTTTTTGAGAAGATAACATAAAGATTGTCTTTGGATGGGAAGATGAAGGTGTTAGTGACTTTGGTTGTTGACACTTCTGATATTTTCTAGAATAAGTAGTTGAGATGCAAATAACTGATGCTAACTTTTCTTATGCTGGCAATCTAAGAAAAGAGCTAGTGAGTTTGGTTTACTGTTAAGTTAAACCAAAAACTGGTCCAAGGTAAGTGTCATTAGAAGAGTATAGATATAAACTAGCAATGGCAGGGGAAGGAGTGTTTGCTGTATTTTTATTTTTAAGGATTAACTTTGCACCAGTGTGCCTTCCCTTCCTGTTGGGGGTGCTTGGGACCTCATAATTTCAAGTGACATCCTTCAATGTCACTAGTTTTTTCTCCCCCTTACAAACACTTGAGAGAAATAACAGGGTAGTAGGATTCAGCTTTTCTTTCTTCCCTGTTTAGGTTGTGGTGAAATCTGCTACGTTTTCCAGTAGATTTTGCACACAGTCTTTGTTCCGAGTAAGTCAAAATACAATCCATCCAGTTGTGTTTTCTTAATTGGAGGAAAAGAACATCTGCTGTTTGCATTATTACTACCAAAAAGGCAATCTAGCTAAATGTCCAGGAAAATGCAGATTGTACTCTTTCCTCCACTGTTTCTGGAAGCTAAGGTGGATATTGCCCTGCTTGACCAGAGGGTTTGTTCAGGAGGGTGTGTAGATTTGTTGACAGGGCCTTTTCATGGTACTGTTGAAGTAAAATTAAGTGTGGTTCTAGGCAAACTGGCTTATAATGCCCATTGGTCTTCATACATGAACAGGATCCAAACAGCATTTAACCTGATAGAAAAAACAGCCCTCGCTTCTGGTTTTGGTCCCTGTCCACATAATGCAATCAGATTGTTGGAAATACGGTATCGTATCACTGTAAAAAAGTTGAAACAGTTCAATGGAATTGAAAATACGGTTTAGATGTACATAGGTGCATGGGTAGGGCTGGGCTTTGCCTTTATGCCCTTTAACGTGTAGCTGTCTATATATGCACTTGGGCTTTCCATTTGCTGCAGCTTCAGAGCAATAAAATGTATCTCCCCTGAACTGTACCTAGCCAGCCGCCCATGGCTTTATTTATAAACTGCGGTTTTGGTTGGGTGGGAAAGGTGAGAGTGTCACTGTGCAACATCCACTGCCTTCCAAAAACCACGATTCAATTGAAAAGGGTGCTCAAAATTTTGTTATACACATTTCCTTTGTGTAAATAAATGTTTACAATTTTATATTAAAGATTTGAATAAGAGTTAGATCTTCTGACTGTATATTTTTTACTTTTTATAGATTTTAAAACTATAATTCTTTATATATGTGTTTGGGGGGTATTATGGTAAGTTTTATGCTTGTAAATGGAGAACAGTTGAATTTGATGCTAACCTTTATGAATTTTTGTCATTGAAATGTATAAAGAGTCCATTAATCCCCTTATTCTTTTACTACAATTACTGGTGCACACCAAAAAGAAATCCTTCACTTCTGTTTTATCATTATAAAATAAATATTTTGCTAGTGTATTAAACATACATGGTGTGACTTTATACATTTGTGTGAGCCGAGCAGAGTTCAGAGTTGTTGTGCCTAGTGAGATGGTTCCCTTCATCCCAACACACGATTTTGGTCAGCCTGTTACTTAGGCTTAAATTCTTCTGCTGTGTCTTGCTAATTCTTACGGTTTCAGAAAGTCCATTTTAACAGGCCAGAACTGGATAAAGAGGCCTTAGAAAACTTTACTTTGAAAACAAGACATTATGCTATACCCACTGCTTCTGGACTTTTTTTTTTTAATGCAGTTGTAGGCCTTAAGCTAGGAAATACGACTGCAGAGATTGTTGTTACTAGTGAAAAAGATGTTAATAATGACTGAGACCTCGCATGTGCAAAATTGTAGAGTTCCAAAAATATGCTCACATTCCCTCAAAATAACAGGCCTTAGAGGTTCAAACTGGTTTCCTTGAGACTTGAAGAAAGACAAAGATTGTTTGTTTGATGTAGGCAGATGGTACACAGACACAAAAAAGAACCAAACTGAGAAATGAGGAACATGTACTGCAAGCGTGAGTTAATGTTTCTGAACAAGGAACGAAATACTGGCAGCAAGTTGTGTGAGGATTTTTGGCTTCAAGCTGGTAAGGTCCCTAAGCCGCTGCGTAGAGCTGGTGGGTTGAAGCGGCTGTGGAAAATAATGGCAAAACGGGTCTTTCAGACCATGCTGGATTGTTGAGCCTGTTAAGATGGACACTGACCCATATGTTGGTTAGAAGGGAAGTAAAGCAACAATCTGGCTCCATCGGTGCCCAGAGGAGCCTAGCTTTAGCGGTGGGTGCTTGGATGTTAATATGTTCTTGTTAACAAGTTATTACTTGACGAATTACTCTGAATACTTCAAAGCAGTTCTCTTAGTGAATCATACTACTTGCAGCTGAACCAAGAATTCGGTTATTATGTAGTACTTCCTGTTTGTCAAGTGTGCATTTTAACTGATGATATCTAGTCTTACGCTCTAAACTAACATCTCAAATCTCTCTAACCACAGATTTAGCAGTAGCGATAAAGAATTTGCAAAGTGTGACACATGCGTTCTTGCTAAGGCTGTATTCATTTTACATCTTAACTTTAATTTCAAGCATCCCCCCCCATGTAATAAGAACTTTAATCAGCTTCCAACATTGAAGGATCATTCTCCAAGCGTTGAAGTTGGTGTCTTATTCTACAGCTATCATGTGTAAGGCCCCAGCTCACAGCCTTCAGATTTCTTCACAAAGTGCATCCTGATCTGAGTACATTTTGAGTATATTCCTACTTCACAAGTTTGTTGTGTTTGGGGAGAGGAGAGGACCTGGAACTTCAGAAGCTTATAAAGAACCAAATATAATAACAAATAACAATACCAGGATGAGCTGCTTCTAGCCTGAGGGGAACTGTGAAGTTATTACTTTATTAACTTTTGCTTTATTGTCCCCTTAAAAGGGCTGCGTTTATTTAATGTTGAGTAAACCAGAAATTTCCCAAACTGTCCCCTGTTGGAGTGATGTGTATGTGCGTGTTTTTCCAAAGATTTTAAGGAGTCAGTGGCAGCTTGTGACCAACCTCTGTGCAGAAACCAAATTTTTATTTATTTTTTTTCTTTTTTGTTTGGTGTTAGTGTCTTTTCTGAGGCTAATGTAAATCTGTAATGGAAGTATTTTCTAGAGCCTGAATTGTTTGAAATGGTGTAAGCAGTAGATGATTCCTGCTGACGTTTCCCCTTTGGCTTTTATATTAGACACCCCAGATGAAATCTTGGGTCACCAATAGATTCTGTTAAGGTTAATTGTTTTATTTCTTATTTCAGTCTGGGTTTGCTAGCAGCTTGGAGGGTCTAAAGCCACATCGTAGGAGTGTTTTGCAGAGGGAGGGAGTGGTTTTGGTATTCTACATGCATTTTTGTTTTTTTAAACTGTACAATTATATATTTGAATTAATTAACTTAAGTTTTCGACTTGATAAGCTGTCATAATAGTGGCTTGAGGCGATGGAGAGCCAAACCAGAAGAACAAGCTTGCTGCATCCCACTTGGTAGAAACTGTAGGTCTGGTTGCTTCTTGTTGGTACTGTGCACAAATTCTGTACTGAGGTTTTGTGTGTGTGACTATACAGAGAGAAATGCAATGGCTCAACCATATCCTGTGCCCTCTCTTCACCAAAATTAAGGGAAAACCTTAGCTGATAATGAATGATACCTTTTTTTTCCTCCTCCTTGGTTTTAAAAACTTTAAAATCAGAGTAGTCTTATCCATATAAAGTTGCTCCAAAACACAGGATAACTTTTTGAACTGATGCATATTTTGCTTTTGTGGAATGGGGAGAAAAGTTATTCAGGGCTAAAATATTGCTGCTTTTCAAACTTCAGGTTTTACAATTATAATTCTGACATCAGTGTAACATTTCTGAGGGTCCGCGTATTTCTACATCCTCTGCCGCCTTCCGTTTGTAACTGAGGACTTTTATTTTGTATGTTGGCCAGGAAAAGGTTTGTACTGCAAATTTTAAAGACATCAGAAAACTACAAAAAGTGACTGAGTGCTAGGAAGGAACTCTACTCTTATTTGGTAAAGTTACAGTATTAATTAATAGGATAAAAAAAATCTGAATGGTCTTCTAAAAATTCAGAATCCAGTAACAGAATTCAGTTATTCCAGCTGAAGTCTAGAAAATCTTTAATGTGGTCAACTCCACTACTTGGAATATGAGCAGAAGGTCAAGTCAGTAATTTGTAAATGCTTGTTAATAATTTTTACAACCTTTGCACATAATTCAGATGCTTTAGAGCCGATTAAGATAGCGATAAAAGGGTTGGAAAAAATCCCATCATCTTTCAATTGCTGGCACCATATAATTCAACCACGGTACAAAACCTGTAAATGTAATTGCAAGAATTTTAACAGTTTGCACCTGCAAAACTTTGGCTGTTATGCAGTTCAGCAAAAGGCACTTGCCTGGAATAGGTATTTGCTGATGGCTGGCTGCTTTGGAAGATGATGTGGTGTGGAGAGAGTTAAGGTGTGGTGGAGGAACCACGTGTTGCTGCAGGAGCAGTAAGAAGGCTCTGGGGCAGAGCTTGTGGTGGTGGGAGGCTTGGAGAGAGGCTTGGAGAGCAGCTCTACTCGTCCCACCTGGCTAGGGTTTGGTCTGCAGTCAGCAAGATGAGAAATCAGATAGACCTGCTGGCCGCTGTCACGGTTTTGGGAGTCCTGGAGCAAGGTAAATGTCCTTTGTATAATGCTTAATTAGTATTAAGCTAATTATACTGAACTTTGTGGGACTTGGTTCCTCTGTTTTGCGTGGAGTCTTGGTGGAAGGAAAGTTGCTGTTTTCCATGTTTGGCTGTTCACAGTGGAATTGTCATGCCTGAGGAAGTTCATTATTTAATAGGGACTAAAATGATTCGCAAACCTCAAAGCCAGCATCCTAGAAGGAAATGAAATTTAAGTTTTGCTTTGAAACTTAATTTTAACAATCAGATGTCTTTAAAACATTTTCTGTGCTTGAATTTTAGCAGGTAATTTGTAACTTAGAGTGGCTGGAGGTAACCAAAATAAAGGCAGGTTAACAAATATGCTGATGAAGAGGTCAGTCTACAAGCACATATTGTATGGATATGGAAAAGAGTATCATGTACGCATGTATTTCTCCTCTGTGACCGGTATCGTTATGTGTTCAATTCAGACAGCTCAGCTGCACGGAGCAGGTGACAAGATGAGTTGACAGCACACAGTAATTCGGAAACTAATGCAAACCCTTCTGGTCAGAAATAGAAGCAGACGTCTGCAAAGAAACTCAGCGACTTCTTGTAATTTAAATAGATGCGTTTGGTTTAGACCATTTAGAAAGAAGCGGTAGTGTTGCCAAGCGCTACCTCTTGTGTTTAATTGTGAGTCCTTTGGGCAAAGGCGTCTCCCCCTTGGGCTTCAGGAGGGTCACAGAAGGGGATGTTCCCCCCGTCCTGGGGAAGGGACAGAGCCCCCATTTCATGAAAATCTTCACATTTCTGTGAGGGAAGGTTTGGGGGGGAGGGGGACATTACTGAATTAGTTCACTATAAAGCTATCGTGTCTCTTTTCTTACAAATGGATGTGAATGTCTGAGCAGCCTGATGTATTTTTAGCCATCAGATGATAAATCTCTTAATGAAAGAATTATTTAAAACACAAATACTCGAAGAATACAGTTAAAGATTTCTGAGCTATCAGTAATTTCCCTCAAACCATTTACAGACAAATGTCAGCAACTACGAATGGAAGGTACTTTAGTCTTAGGAATTTATTTGTTATTAAACTAAGTGGGGATGGAAGGAGCATTTAGCGTGCAAAGAGAAGACGTGAAAACTTGAAACTGAGTTACGGAAACGTTGCTAAGCCCTTTCTATTGGGAAACCCTCAGCAGCCAATCCCTAGATGGCAGTTTTGTCACATATATGTGTTTTATGAGAACTTGAAGTATTTTTTAAAGGTTGCATTATGCTGTGCAAACGGTACGTAGGTGTGAAGCCAGCAGATAACTAGCAAGCACTGGCACCCTGCCATCTGTGTTACATCGGACAAAGTAGCCTCGTTTTGTGGTCTCTGCTTGGGAAGCCAAGGAACAATTGCAAAATACTACAGGTTTCCTTTCTCTCCAGTAGTAAGAAATATGTGCGCTGGTGTCACCTTGATTCAGAGCTGTGCAGTAGCTTTTTTTGCATCTTTTGAAAGGACATTCTGTGTGTGAATTACAGATCTGAAATTCCTCCTGAGAAGGCAGAGCACTGCAACGGGGATGTGCGCCATACCTACAAATACTCCTCTGTTGCATCCTGATGTGGGAAACACAATTTAACAGCTGAGCTCAGTATAGAGGTGGTGGATTTTTGCTTTCTTCTTAAGTTTTCTGGAAGCCCGCAGTTTCTGCATTCTTTCAAGTAACTTTTCCCTTCTTAATTTAGTTATGCTCAGTTTAGCAAAGCTCTGAGCTTGGCGCTCTGCAGATGCGTGCCACTGCCCTGTGCTGAACGTCGTACCCGAGAGCAGAACAATGCTACCACAGTTCTGTTGTGTCCCCACGGCCCCCCCTTTTTTTTATGGCTTCAAAGGAAGTAAAGCTTATGCAGTGTCACTCTGTCAGTCCCCAGAGAGCTTGTTTGCCAGGTTCACTCAAATGTGGCAGGTATCAGCTATGATATGCTTGTCAAGTTTGCGGACATAATCAAATAGGGAATGAAGGTCTGGCTGATAGTTCCACTGAGGAGCAAAGTGCAAGGAGAGCTCAGCCCTTGTGAGCTGTGTGGGAATCCACACAGGCGTTTAACCTCGAGACGTGAATCACAAGAAACTAGTTTGAAAGGTGCTGCAGAGTAGATTGAACTCTTTTCCCTAAAAGTCCATGCCGAGAAGGTTTGTACGATGTCGTGTTTTTTCAACACTCATTCCGAGAAGTGCTTTTGGAGGGCGATTCTCCATCCTTAATGCTTCACCCATACACCAGGTTTGGCAGACAACGAGCCATCCTCCAAAAGGCTTTCGCTTCTCTTGGCTGGTTGTTTTATTTATTACTCATCCCTAAGCGTAAGGGATCTGTTGCAGGACTTGTCTGAATTATCCCTGTACACAAGCAAGATGTTAAGCACAAAGTTGATGGAGAGGCTGGCTCTGAAATTATTCTTAGGGTGCTCCTCAGCCACAAGAACGCAGCGTTAGGAAGGGTGCAGATGGTGTGAAACAGGATGAAGACTTTTGCCCCGCACGGTCAGGCTCACGCCACAAACTGGAGCTGTGCACGATGCAGTAACTTTAGCTCAGTCCATTTCTTGAGAGGTAGCTGGGATTGAGACCCTGCGAGCGTTAAATAGTTGCGTAGGGGAGAGGGGCTTATCTGATGCGAAGAGGAGGTAACGGGATGGGTCACAGCTTCATCGTCTTTTTCCCAGAGCTCTGCCAGCCGCTGCTGAATCGCCCGCTGTGCGTTGCTGCAGACCTAAGCGGTCTGGTTTCGCAGAGGGGATGCTGCGTCACATCGTGCTGGGTCTCAGGGGCAGGACGATATCTTCACCCTCAACCATAACCGACGTGCTACAAACAAATTGGGGCCAGGAGGGGTTGGGGAAGCGAACTTGTTCCTCCCCACCTTCTCTCCCAGCACCTCTTATTTAGGCCTGGTTCACTGCACACACTGCGGCAGACACTAGAACATGAGAATGTTTTCTTAAGTGAATGCCTGTTTATTTAAATGAACGATATGTTGTGTAATACACAGGTCACATAGCATGAGATTATTTACATTTCTAATTCCCTTTTCTCTTACATATGTTCTCATGCTTTTCTGCAGGCGCACATAGATCGGTCTTGTCTTTAATCTTGCAACATCTGTCCCTACTTTCCTTTCTCTCTCCCGCTGTTCTGCTTTTATCTTTTGTTAGAATAAGACAGTCTGCAAGGCAGTCCTTGCAGCCTGGCTCCTTGTCTCTGTTCAGTGCTCTGGAAATGTTGCTACGTTAGGACCTTGCTAATCCAAGTGACTTGCTTAGCAGCATGCTGCCACAGCCACCAAAGTAATTGGTTTTTATAATTTAGTTTTCTCATATATGAAAATTCTCATTTTCAATAAAAGCAGCAGTGTAGTAGTGCACCTAAGTATAAACACTTCAAACATCAGCAATCACTCGTGGGAGTAAGAGCTTTTGCCAAATAACGAAACAGTCCAAATCTTCATGTTAACCAGTTTTCATCATTTTGAAGTGACTTTCCGTGTCCCTTACAAAGGTAGAAAGTAGCGATGCAGCAGACACCGAGTTAGTACCTCGGCCCAAACCTGGCTCGTAGCAGTCGCTGGCAGCATGTCTCTGCTCCTCGAACTGCTCGAGCCTTGGGGCTACCCTGCAGGAATTAAGTGGAAGAAATAATCGCCCCCTTCCCCATTTCCTTCTATTGCCATGATTACGAGCATCTCTAATGGACTTAATGACATCCCAGTGCTTCACGGTTTGGATGCTGCTCTGTGACATGGGGCCACCCTTGTACAAAAGCTTTGTGCCCGCTAGGTATAGCGGAAAGCGTTACACATCAGACTGGCTGAGGGTGTGTTAATACTCTCAACACAGAGCGCAAGATGAAAAAAGAGTAATAATTCCGTGATTAGGTGTGGGCTCGGTAAGGTTTCAGCGTGCGTTGCTGGCCGTCCTGCAGGACCAGGCTGCGTTTGATCTGCTGGGGATCCGCTGCCGCGCGCTGGGCGTGAGACCATGCAAAGCGCCAGCCAGCGCACGGCTCTGCGGCAGAGGCACTCTGCCAGGATAACCAAATCTGAATTTAAAGTACGAGTGTGGAATAAATGGCACATTTATTCCAGGTCGTGTGTGACAGCCCTGGACTATGAACCGAGACAGTATCGGCTCTTTTCCTCTAACCACTTGCTTGATTCCAAACTAGATAAGGCTTGGCTACATCAAACACTGCTGGACTGTTACTATTCCTGTGTTGTTCTTTTTTTAGCCTATTTTGTGCTGCAGGTGATATATGCCCGGCGGAAGTACAAGGTCTCCCCTCCCAAGACAACAGGTCACCCTGAATTTGAGCGGATCTTCAGAGCTCAGTAAGATTCTGACTTCTTTTGTGGTGACTCCATCTAGATATGACTTGAGTCAGCTGTCACTACCAGCGAAGACTGAAGTCACCCTCAAGTCACCTTTTTGCTTATTGCTACAGATACTAGATTTTTTTAAAAAAATTTTTTTTTAATGCTTTGCGTGCAGAAGTTTGAGTTTTGATTTGGAGCGCTTTGCTCTGGCTGGAGTGTTTCTGTCCATCCGTGATAGTCCTCCTGGCATTGTGAGAGGCAGCCAAATTACGAATTAGTGGCTATATGGAAGAGCTGCTGAGCATTTATGTGTTATAATCATTAAGTTTAATATTAATGTTGGCTCCAAATTGTGAGAGTGGCTGAAGCTATATTAATAACCTAATATTTGCTTGTAAGTTTTTGCTGTTGAACAAAGGGCCTTGCTGGCAGAACCAGCTACAAGGATGTTTTAATTTTTTTCCTTTTTTTAAGCCATTGTACTGTGAAAGTCAGCACTCGCGGGCCCATGCCGAGGGCTGTTTCTTTTTGCTCTGTTCCTATGGAGAGAGCAATGCTGGAGCTAAACTGGAAACGTTCTCAGATCCCTTCGGCTTCCAGCAAGCACCGGATTCCATCTTTCATCTCAGTCGTTCTGTTTCCTAAGTGATGGAAAGGAATTGGCCGGAGCTGGTTTGAAGGGTAGCTCAAGCACGGCACTAAATCCTGAACAAAGCAGCTACGTTTCCTTGCCAGCATGCGGGAAACTTTTGTGGAGTGACAAAAACACCCGCTTCGGTCCTTTTGCGATGCAGTGAAAGGCCAGCCTGCGTGGAAGGCATCGGCCTTTGCTAGCTGGGTAGCTGCTGCTGCTGTGGCTTTTAATTAAATACCAGGCTGCGTGTTAACCGAGTTGTGCTGTGGGCTGCGGCGTGCCGGGAAGCCCTCCGCTATATTCCGCGGAGAAGGTGACCTCAGCGAACTCAGGTTTGAGATGGTATTTCTTCCTTGTGGGTTTTTTTTTTTTCCCCTGTCCTTTATTCTTTTCCCTGTGGGAAAGAATACAAATGGATAATTTGTTTTGATATATTAAAAAAAAAAAAAAGGGGAAAAAAGGTACTGCTTTATTACTCACTCGTGGAAATCTGGCAGCCTCCCCTCACTGAGGCTCAAACTGCATTTAGAGCGTAAGGTTCTTCAGACTTTTTCCAGCTCCTAATATGGCTCCATTCCTCAAGGCTTGGCAAATTTTTGGCCAAATGTAAGATTAAATTGCCTGGGGAATGGTAAAATGTAGGAGAAATCAAGAAACAAAACCATTGTCTTTAATAGCACAGCTCCCATCCTTTCTTGCAGAAAATCTGTATTTTTGTCACTAAAAGAAAAAGGAAGGAAGGAAACCTGGCTGCGGATCTGATTGCCTTCTGCTTGATTTGATCTGGGAGAAGGCTCGCTCTTGGAGCACGACTTGCGTGACACCCAAATTTGAGCTGTGCTCACCCAAGGGGAAGAGAAAGCTCTTAAAATAATGATAGGGAAGGAACCTCTACCTGTGCAGCTTTTAAGCTGTACTAGATGCCTGTGAAGGTGCTGTGCGTGGGGCTGAGATGGAGCCTGCTGAGGGTTCAGCAAAGACAAATCTCCATCTCGGCCACGGCTTGTCATCGCAGGGTCCACGTGAGTGCGGGTGAGGTGAACGCTGTGCATTGTTTGGGTGCTTTTCTTCTCTAAAATACAGATATTGGGTGTCCTTGGTCGCAGAAAAGGCCCTTTGTCCACAGGACAGCAATGCCTCTTATCAGCCCTTTCAGTTTGCTCCGACGTGCGTTTCCAGCTCACTTCTCTGGCCTCGGTTAACCGGTCTCTGACGTACGAGGATGCAGTTTTAACGCTCGTCTCTGGTTCTCACCAGGGTGAATTGCTCGGAGTACTTCCCGATCTTCGTCTCGCTCCTCTGGGTTGCTGGAATCTTCTTCCATCAAGGTAAGCGGAATGGGGGGGGAACCCCAACCCAAACCACATGCACAACCCAAAAAAACCCCACCCCAATTTAAATCCCATTGCAACTCGGGCACCTCTCTGTACCTGTAAGGCTGTTACCTGGGGAAAGCGAAGTTCCCCTTGGGGCAGCCCTTGGTCTATCTGGCCGAACTCCAAACTCCTCTCCTGCCCAGAGGAGGTTTGGTGGCGTTGGCAGCCCTCGCTCCGTCCCTGGAGCCCGGCTGTCCCCCCCCGGGCTGCTTCTCTTATCTAAGGATAAGGTCAGAGCTGCAACACGATACCCAAATCCCTACGTCAGAAGGAGAAACCGTAACCCAAACAATTAGTCATCCGCCATCCATCCCGTACCAAGCGGGTTTAGGGGATTTGGCTGCCGCCGCGGGGAAGGACCACGGAAGGGAGCGTTGCAAACCCAAGTCCCAGGGCAACTTTGCGGGGCAGAAAAGTTCATCCCTCCCAAAAAAGAGAAGGAAGAAAACCCGTTTAAGCTCCCACACTGTTTTAAAGCAGAGTCCCACTGCGTTTGGTTCTCGTGGCCGTGCCCCATCTGCAGGGGGAAGCCAGGGACGTGGGTGACTGCGCTGGGCTGCGGCGTCCCAGCACCCCCGGCCCCGTCGGGACTCGGCTCCCCTTTCTCCCGCAGGTGCGGCCGCCGCGTGTGGGCTGCTGTACCTCTACACCCGCTTCAAGTACTTCCAGGGATACATCGTGGCTGCGCAGGGACGGTTAGTACCTGGCCGGGGGGGTTTTGGGTACCCCAAACCAGTCCAGGGAGGCTGGGGGCAGGATGCGGTCCCTGGGGCAGGTTTCCTTCCCACGGGTGGGACCGAAGGCAGGTTTGCATCACCTCCTTCTCCTCCCACGTCCTCGTGGCCATGTCGCCTCTTCCCTGGCTCTGTCTCGAAGGAGAGTGGGGGACAGCTTCGTGCCCCGGGTCGGCTGGTGGTGTCTGATGGCGTTTTCTCCCCGCGCAGGTTGGGGCCGCTGTACGCCAGCGCCTGGCTACTCTGGGCGCTGCTGGGGCTAGCGGTGGCCGGGCTGCTGGCACATTTCTTGCTGTCCCCCTCCTCTGCATGGATGGCAGCGCTGGCGCGGCCCCTCCAGCTGCTCGGTGCCTGGTGAGAGGGGCCGCGGCTCTCCCAAAACCCACCGTTGGCTCTCGGCAGAGGAGAGGGAGTCGCGTGGCGCGGTCGGAGACTTGAGTATCTGTCCCCAGCTCCGCGCTTACCTTCGAAGCGAGGTGGATGCTGGCAGTCTTCGTGAAGCTCTGGTCTTCAGAGATAATTTTCCTTCTAGGAAGCAAACGCTGCCCAGCCTCTGTCCCTGCTGATGGGTTTCACTGCCAGGTTTTGTAGCGCTCCCTGCTCTAGAACCTCTAATGCCTTTGGCTTTGCTTCACAGAGCACAGATTGACCCAAATGCTGTCATCGCTCCTCCTTACTGCTGTAATGATCTATGTTGTAGGATCACAACATGGATATGCAAAAAATAAATCCCTTTTCCCAGTAGAAATCACCTGCGATTGTCAAAGGTGCTTGGGGACCGGGTGTGAGAACATCTGAGGTTTAGGGGATTGGGTTGCATGGGAAAAGCTGCTGTGATCAGAACTGACTTGAAAGGGTGGGTAAACTTGTCCAAAACTGTATTCAGATTTGGGGAAAAAATGCTCGATTCTAGTCCAAATGCTAATGGCTGTGTTTGGCATTGACTTGAATGACCTTGACTCGGCGCCGACTTCGCTTATCACTGACCCAGCAGTAGGACTTTGCCCTCTCTCTGAATTTCAACCTCCACTGCAGACTTGGGGTTTGCAGGTAACTAAAGCAGGCACCTCCTTGCTAAGCTGTGCATGAATATAAAAAAAAAAAAGCAACATATTTTGTAAGAAAGACAACTGTTCCACGATGGCACCCTCAGGCGTATGGGTGCCCAAGCACTTTCCTTGCTCCCTGCCAAGGAAAGACGGGACCAACGTTTCTTTTTTTAATAACTGGTGCAGGTTCCTGTGGCGCTGGGGCAAAAAATAACCAGTCTCCCACTGGGCTGCTCTAAGTGCTTTCCCCAGCATGAGCAATGCTTTGGGAGTATCTGGTATTGGTGAGTGCTGAGGAATAACTCCATTTTGGGTGTAGGGGCTACAGCGGGTCCCCGGCCCCCAGGGATGCCCACCCGTCCTGGGGAGGGGAATGGGCGGGTAGAGCCGGAGCAAGCGCCTCCCTGCTGTGAGTGACTCTCACTGCCACACCAAAGGTTTAAATTTAGCTTTTATTACAGTGCACATTATTTTATATATTTATATAGAGAGATGTACTTGAAAAATCAAACGTATCCAATAATAAAAAATACAGCACATTAAAGTAGTATAATGCATTCCAGTGTATAGCTGAAGAGACATTGGGATTTACACTAATCCCTACTATTTTTGAACTGGGCTACTTCTGCTTTTTTTCCTCCCCAAAAATTCACACCAATCAATAACTGAAATAGTTATTTAAAAAGATGGTTTCTGCACTCAATCTCAAGGCATGAAGACACTGGAGACTTCACTGTGAGTTAAGGGGCTGTGTTCAACGCTGGCAGGCACAGTGTGGCGTATTTTGTTTTTTGTTTTCCCTGCCATAGTCATAGCTCCAACCCCTTTGGATTTGTTCCTCCTCTGCTGAAGGAGGGTCAGTCTTCACCCTCACTTAATCCTCAGCTGCGGCCAGGACTGTTGCCTGGGCGAAGGCAAGGCAGACCCCGGTCCCTGGCCGTCTCCATCCCGGCGTGCCTGCGGGGTCAGCCGGCAGGACTCAACGTGACCGAGCCCCGGCTCTGTCCCCAAATACAACCAGAGATTGCCCTGTCCTGGGCTGAAGGTGCTCTTCGTCCCCACGCTCGCTATAGCTCATCCTGACCCCAAACCGTCCCCCTGTGTCAGCGTGGCCTGAGCGGCCACGGGGGACCGAGGGAGCTCCCGGGCTTTGCCGAGGGCAGCAAAGCCAGCCCTCTGCGCGGGATGTTGGTTTTTCCTTGTTGTTCTTCTTCTGGAGAAGACGACGACGACGACGACGTCCTGGCCCCGCAGCACCGGCGAGGCGCCGCGGGGAGGAGGGAGCGGGAGGGGAGGGAGCAGGACCGGGGATCCGCGTGTGTCCGTCCACCCTTCCTCGCGCCCGTTTCACTCCGCTTTTTTGATAAAAATCTGAAAGAAGAGAAGGCTGGGATCAGAGAGGAGCGGGGGGGGGGGGGCGCGGGGAAGGTGGCAGGGAGCTGACGAAGCCCGGCTCACCTCGCTCAAGATGATCCACACCGGGGAGTCGGTCTGGATGGACAGCCTGATGGCTTCCAGCGGCCCGAAGGATGGGTCCACCTCGCCCTCTGCGACACCCTTGGAGAAGGAGCCTGGTGGGGAGAGCACAGGGGTGACATGGGGACGGTCCCCTGGCATCCAGGACCCCCCCCCCCCAAACTCTGAGGGGACCACGAGCAGCCATGGCAGCCCCCTGCCCGCAACTCCCTGACACAAGATGGGCTGAAAAATCAGCAGCGTGGACATCAATACAGTGCAAAATGCTACACTTAGGGGAACAAAAAAAATCAGCTAAACAAAACAAAATGGGGAGTATTTGGCTACGCATCACTGCTGTAAAAGACACGTCAGTTCAGGACCACGGCATGGAGGCAAGTCTTATATCGATAGTTCTAGCAAGGTCTCAGCCTGTTGCTATGTCCCATTTTTGGGTGTGATGGTTTTTTTTTGAAAAATGCAACTGGGAGAAACCAGACAGCGTGCAGAGGAATGCTAAAATGGCAAAAAGCTATGCATGCCAGGGAATTTTTCTTTTATTTGTCTATTTAAAAAAAAAGAAGTCTTGGCAGGGACACCAGGCCTTTACCACGCACCAGCAGGTCCCCATAGGCTGTAATCACTCATTCTTGTCCAAGGGCAGGACAAGAACTAAAACAAGCTCAGGTGGCAGGAGACAAAGTCCAAGCTGCAAGTGGTGTGAATACCAAGACAGGCTGTGGAGGGAGAGTGTGAAATCGCGCGTGGTGGAAGTTTTTAACATCAGGTTAGGCAAACGGGTACTCTGAATAATTTGCTCCCAGCTCTCAGCAGAGACGTAGAACTGAAAACTACCTGAAGAGGACGCCTAGTCTAAGAGGGGAGGAAGGGCAGTGGAGGAGAGGAGACAGCTGACAATTAAATCCTGTTCCAACCTGGCTCCTGGCAAGCAGGAATTACTCTTTGCCAAGCAAACAGCACTAAGGGTCTCAATTCACTTGAAGGTGAGGATATGGGCTGCGTTATCAAACCCAGCGGGCAGTTTACCACGCCGCACCCTGCTGTACCTATCTGGATGTAGCCATCTGGCATCCTGCGGTATTTGACGACTGCACCTCTTCCCTCCTGTAAGGCTTCCTTATCCGACTGCAGGCTCTGTGAGAAGGGAAGGAGCTTT
The DNA here is from genome assembly GCF_929443795.1 of Astur gentilis. Taxonomy (NCBI): domain Eukaryota; kingdom Metazoa; phylum Chordata; class Aves; order Accipitriformes; family Accipitridae; genus Astur; species Astur gentilis. Next base: position 16,871,451 of record NC_064905.1, on the reverse strand, counting down.
GCGCAAGGCCAGTGGCAAGAGCCACCCGAAAGCCCCGAGCAACAGCAGCAACCCCAGAGCTGCTCTCGCCAGCAGCCCTTGGCACCTCATCCCCCCGCCTGGCACCCCGAGCCTCATGCCCCAAAACAAGAGGACGCTTGCTGCCCTCACGCTGCTGCTTCCCCTGCACCACCCTGGCTCCATCCCCTCCCCTGCAGCCATCCCACCCATCTGAGCATCCCCTCTGCAGGCAGGGACGGCTCCCATAGTGACTGCTCAGCACAGGATCCCCGCTCCGGAGGTGGTACCACACCAGGCGTGACCCCCCCCGCCGGCTCCCAGTCAGCACCTCTCAAAGGCAGTTGAGTCTTGTAAAGCTTTTCCTGATGGCTTTAAGCAGTTCCCTTCTCTCAAACCTCTTTTGCTTCCCACTCCACCCCCATCTCAATTCTCAATAAAACACTTACGTCAAACGGCAAAACCTCCACAGTTGTATTGAAGAGTTTGTCTTCTGGGTGCTCGATGTTGCCGCTGCGGAAGAAGAACCTGTGACAGAGACCGAAGTCATGGAAACCCACGCTGAGCACGGAGCAACATGATGGCTTTCACCCTGGTTGAACCATCAAACAGCTCAACCTAGCAGGCACCTTCTCAAAAAGCCCACATGCATGTCGTTTGTAAGGAGACCTGCACCAGAGTAGCAACATCATGGCTTGCTCACAAGCATAGGAAAGCAAAGGGCTCCAGCAAACATGGCCCCACCAAAAAAAGGTCAGGTTCTCCTCCTCCTGGAAGAGCACTGCTCCCTCCTCCTGGGCAGCCAAGCAGAAGACAGCCAAGAAATTCAACATGAGCCAGCAGAGCAAAAGAAAAAGTGTCCCCACATGCTCCAGGCTGTCCCCACCTCCCCTGCCCCGCTGATCCCCTCAAGCACTGGCCTTTCGATGCGGAGTGGTTTGAAGAATCTGAATCGGATGAAGTCTCCGGCGGTGGGAGTGAAGGCCCAGAAAAAGTCCTCCCGCAGGTAAGCCTTCTCCAAGGTGAAGTGCTGGTAGGTTTTCAGGCTGGTGCTCACCTCCGCAGGAGGGTTGACGTGCTCTTTCCGCAGGGCCTGCTTCCCAAAGTCCTTGTCCTTGGTAAGCGCAAAGCAAAAGGGCAGAAAAGGGTCATGAGCTGCTTTTGCCTGTGAGGAACAGGGGTCCCAGCAACGAGGCACGACAAATTAAAAGCTCTTAGTTTGCACAGCGTAGAAGGATGAGGGATGGAGGTGAGCTGGGGAAGGCACCGGACGGGGCAATGCACGGCTGGATCCCAGGAGGACACAGCTCCAGGAGAGGCAGCGCAGAGCAGCACCACTGCTCTGCACTCTGACCCAGCACCAAAGAGCCTTTCATTGTCCAAGTGTCCCCGAACACGTGTCCCTGCCCCAGGAGCTCTGCAAACAGTCCTTACACCTGAGGAGAAGGTGGCTGGGAGGCTGATGATAGCATAAAACAACTGGGTTACATGGCCTGACGAACGCTGCACTGCAATGCAAACTGGATTACAACGTCCATTTACCTGGGGATCAGACGGACACAGGACTGAGCGCAGCCCAGGGATGTGTGTCCACGGATCTTGCACATACAGCTGTGGGAAGCTCGATTTTGTTGATGCTTAACCACACACACACACAATTTAAGCTCTTTCACAGCAAGGTCTAGTTCGCCTACCAGCACATCCCAGGAACAAGGAGAGGGGTGCGAAGGCAGTCAGACCAACCCAGGAGTCATCTCTCCAGGGTTTTTGAGTAGATGCTTTGAAATCACACCCAGACCACGGTTTGGCACTCAGAAGGGCGGCCAGGGCCAGTACCAAGGCTTAAAAGCCTGCAGCGACTCTTGGTACACATCACTGCCGCTCTGAGGAGCAGGAGCTCCACGAGCTCACTGCAATTCAGAACAAAACGCAACCACTGCACAGAAATCCAGCCGCCACTGTCCCACCGGTTGCTGTCATGGATGTTCCCACCCCAAAACCAGCCAGCTCCTGGGTGCGTGCAGGCCAGGCCTGGCAGAAAGGCCATCTGCGGCTTGGACAGGCAGCCGGTACCCACCTTCAGCTTCTGTATCTTCCCAGCCAAGGAGGAGTGGGTTCCCACGTGCTGGAAGAGGGAGGGCTTGAAGCGGATCCTCAGGTTTGCCTTCTGCCTGTCGCAGTGTTTCTGAAACGAGACAATCCCGCAGAGCCCCACGCTTAAACCTCTGCGGTCAGCTGTGACCCACGAAAAGAACGGAGAAGGGCACAAGGAGTGATAAACACCCCTGCCTCTCCATCTCTTATGCCTGTCTGTGTTGTTTTGGCTTTAATTTGGCTTTAATTTAACCGGACTCTGGAGGAACCTGTCCATGACTCTCGGCCGCTCACCCACCGGGCTCTGCTGGGCAGCCGGAGTGCCCGGGTTTAAGTGCCAAATTTCTCCTTGCCAAGCATAGCTGAGCAAATCTCCTCTGTGCTGTCAGGTAGGGACAGCCAGAGAACTTAGTTTTTTTCGTCCTTGGCTTATTGGGAAAGCCTTTTTCCTACAACTCAGAGCTCGGGATCACCGATGTCTGAAGGTAAGTCAGTCCTGGGATGATTCAGAGCCTAAGTGAACAGGTAGCAAGCGTAGGCTCTTTTCAGACAGGCAGAGTTTTCAGTTTGTTGGCAGGTGTTGTTAAGCAGATGTATGGCACGTGCCATTGTCAAAGCTGTTGGGCTGTTTCACGCCCATCCCACCACGTAAATAAACTTGGAGATGCAACTCCGACGCAGCCAGTGATCTTCCATGGGGTGGAGCGAGAGAGATGATAGAGAGGGAATAAAGGACAAAGGGGAAAACCACTGAGAGCGTGGAGACAAGAACTCAACATTTTAAAACCAGTTCATTTCTCTCAGGTTGGGGGAGCAGAACAAAAATACAGGGTTAAAAACCGGAGGGAGAGGGCATTTGTTTTCCGACTTTTGCTTTTTCCCAGAAAAGAAATGCATGCACACCCCTACCACCATCTGCTCTTGCAGCCTCCCACCCAAGAGAAACCCCGGCAGAAATCCCACCGCCGGGCGCTGCGTCACCGGCTGCCTGGCACCAGGCAGGGCGCAGTGGGGAAAGAAAAGCCAGCCACACCGAGCCCCCGCGATGGGCTGCCCCCACGGGCCACCGCCACCGTGCCGGGAGCTGGGAAATTCCAGGCATGACCCTTGCGAGCTGCAGAGGAGATAATCCCCTAATCCAGCTCACGTTACATTAGAAAATTAAAACTAGCCCTGCTAATGGGAGAGACCCTACTCATTGCCAGCAAACCCAGATGCAACCCTATCAGGTCTGATCTCACTCTGGATGGGGAGAGAAGGAGAAAGGGGAACAGAGGGAGGTACAGCATCTCCTGATTTCTCTTTCTCCCGTTTTCCCCTTCTGCTAAAGAAGCACTTGCTGAAAGCAGCGTTGTCTCACTAGAGCCAGGAGGGGGAATGGCTCAGTTGGTGGTAAGAAGGTCATCCTTTCACACAGCTCTACCCCAGGTAAATCTAAAATTAGTTAAAAAAGAAAGAGCAGAATATATCCAGAGCAGGCAAAGCGCTTACCAAAAGCTCAGGTCAAACAAACTTTCAATCAAAAAGACAAATCCTCCCCACTACCAATTTGATTCTGCACAGTGGGATTTACAAGGGAAAGTCATGTTTGAAAGGGCGCTGTGCAGAGTTAATCATGCTAACAGTGGGGGAAAGGAGCCAGAAATCCACGCAGAAAGTAGGTTAATTTTTAAAAAGGCAACACATTTAAGAGGTTTGCAGTTTCCCCTGGGAAAACCTTGGCTCCGCCAGGTAGGAGAAGATGAGCGAAGAAGATGAGCTAAGAAGATGATCCCGCGCAGCGGGATCTGCATTTAATCAATGCTCAAGCTGAAGATTTTGAAGGGGGGGAGCACAGGCAGCAGCATGGTTCCCAGCTCCATCCCAGCATCCCACTGCCCTGGCTTCGCCCACGGCTGTGAGGACCCCGGGGGCTGCCGGACAAGCCTGGGGACTGCTCTGTCACACCTGAGCACATGGTTTGAACTGCCAGGAGGACACGATGGACGTCATCCGAGACTGGTCCTGCTGCACCCGGGGACTGGAGCTGACATCACAGCCTCTGCCAGGGATCCAGCCAAATTAAATCACATCCTTGCCCCAACTCTGCAGAGCCCTGAGGATGCCCTGTCCCCCGTCGTCCCCCCCCCCCAGAAATCAGTATTTATCCCCAGAGTGACCACTTGCTCTGGCATTTGCCTCCACAAAGTAGTTGTGGCCACGAGGTCCGTCCTAAGCAACTGGCTTCAAGCTCCGCCAGGGACTCCGCTGCTCATTCTCTGCCGGGGGGAGGAGGGCGAACGAGCATTTGAGTAAATACAGTATGTTCAGAGAGGAGACAGGAGAGTATCTGGTGGTGAGCTCATCTTACATTTGCTGTCACACACACTCCTCCTCTGCCCTTCCCACTCGCTTTAGCCCCTTGCTGCTGCCGCCAACGGGAGTTCAAACACAACCTCCGCAGGGCACGGGGGCTTCTGTGCTGCTCTCTGCAAGGCTCTGTGCAGGCAAACGAGATGGCAGCAGGAAAACAGAGCCCGTTTCACCCCTCTGCACCCCCCTAGAAACCCCGGCAAGAGCTTTTGTGGGCTCTGGCTTTATTTTGGCACACTGCACGGCGGGCTTGCTCTTGGGTCATCCGGGGTGAGCTCTCTGGGCAGCCTGCGTGTGTGCTCCAGGTGGGTACGGTACATGAGCCCAGAGCCAAAGAGTTATTCTGGGGTTATAGTCAGCGAGCAGGGGAAGGGCTTCAGGGAGAGAAGCACACCGGAATAAAAAAACAGCGCAGAAGAATGGGGAACAGCTACTCTCCTCAAGGACTGGAGGAGGAATACCCTGTTAGTGCTTAGATGCAGAAATAATGCCTTTTCTGGCAGCTGCAGACTACAAAAGCCTGAACTGCCAGGTCTTTGCTTACACAATCAGCAAGGACACCCTGCAGCACATTCCACAGGGACAGCACGGTTCGGTGCAAAGTCAGTTACCACCAAAGCTCACAGAAAAGATCCTCTGGAGACACAGACCAAGCGTGCATTTGCTCACACAAAACAGAAGGTCTCCCTTCAACAGAAGTTGTTTACGTACTGCATCTTTCTCGGGGTTGCAGACTTTCACCCAAAGGATGTGATCCAGCAGCCAGTCAATGGGTTTGTCCTTATAGAACATCAGGATGAACTCCACGATCAAGCTCAGATCCAGAGACTTGAACATTTTTCCTACAGCACAAAGAAAGAGAGAGCAGCTACGGTATGAAACGGTCAAGAATCAGAGCTGGGAAGAAAAAAACTTGGGAGACTGGGCTGTGGAGGATGGATGTGTGCATCTCTCTACGTAAAGGAAATAGCGTGCAGCTCTGTTTTATGTACCAGTACTGCCGGCATTGCTAATACAGTTCCGGATTTAATATTCATTGCAGAACTAGAAAGCATTAGTGTCTCACAGGTCACAACAGTATCAAAAGGTCTAAAACTCTTCCATTCAGCAGGGAGAAATAAGGATGAAAAACATTCAGCCAGCTGCAGGACAGACCATTTCCTGCCCCCAAAACTACAAGTTTTAAGCCAGTCAAACCAGTATCCAAAACAACAGATCAAGCCGCTACTGCAACCATGTACTGCTGTTCCCAAAATAGTTCTGTGCTGATGTAAACTTCCTTTTTCACACTCTTAGGCAACGCCAGATCCCATCCAGCCTAAAAGCTACTGGTCACATCTAAGCTGTTTGGCTGTCGGCTGGGCCACTGACCAGGTTTATTTTTATTAAAAGTGAGTATCAGCAGTACCAGCTGTGAGGAACTTTCTCCCCTGTGCAAACACAGGGGTCATTGCAAAAACAGGGAGGGATCAAGTCTGAGTATTTTACCATCTTATGGGGACAACTCATTGGACCACGAGCATAAGTGTTTGCAAGAACCAGCGGGCACTTGTGCCCATGCCTGACGGGACTGGGGTAAGCAGGGGAGAACATTACCAATAAACCCCAGCTGAGAAAACTCCAGGATCATCCACTCCTCAGAGGGCTGCTGCAAGGCAAAGTTCTTCATCGTGCTGAGATAGTTTGGTTTGGCCACAATATCATCCTCCAGCTGCAAGAGGAAAGGACACTCAGTGCCAGTGATCCATCCAGGTTCCACCAAGAGCCTCTCTGTGCAGAGCAATCACGCCGTAGACCGGAGGAAGGCTTTGGCACAGACCTAGTTTATTTCAGAATATGCTCCAAGCAGATTTTTCTCACCCAATCTAACAGGTAAACGAAACAAGGATTCCTGCCCTCCCTAGGCAGGAGGTCTCCAAGTCTAAAGCATCTTAGAAACCTAGGTTTTGAACCTATCTGGTTAAAACTTGCTCCCACTCTGCTGCATCACACAACGGGACGTGCTTTTTGCCCGCTCTCAGCTGGGTACGAGCCACAGTGAACTCACAGGTACACCCATCTCCCCTCCACCCCCAGCACCAAACCCACCTGCACGTAATATATGCCTTTGGACTGGGCATACATCATTAAAAAGCAGTAGTCAAGGTTCTGCTTTGTCCTCCACCTGCAAAAGACAAACACGATGGGAGCACCGATCTCTCCTGGGATACTGGGCTGCCGGGGGAGCCAGCCGAGGCTGGGTTTAAGCCGGGAAGGTGACACAGTTTTTGGAGGAGGGGGTGGCATATGACCTCCCCCTTTTGGTCTCCAACCGGTCAGCTAAGAGTTACTGGAAAACTCAGGGACTTCCAAAATGAACATAACCAGGGTTAAAATGACCCCCTCGCTCGGTGACAGAAACACTGCAGTACAAGGCAAGCCCTGCAAAGCTGGCACCAGTTCATACCCCCGCTCCCCAAGTCTTTCCAGCTTTTGGATAAAGCAAGTTTAAGGGCCTCACCTGGCCCTGCAGAAGAGTTTTCCCTGCTGGAGTCAGTGGGAAAGTGCTGCAGCTACTTAATTCAAAGCTTGGTTGCTTTTAAGCTCATTGATTCTTACCTGACTCTCTCCTTGGGGTCCCCAAAGGATTCCCGCAGGTGGGAGAAATCAGGATAGAAATGCGGAGACGGGGAAATTACCTCCAGGAGACCTGAGTGTATTTCCTTTGGGAATCTGAGGGAGAAAAGCAGCAGTAAACAAATACCTCCACGTCTGACACATCGTTTCGTAGACCAAATCACTAGGTAAACACGGAGCTGCAGAACCAAACAAAAAATACAGCCTCTAAGATAAAACTTCCCCAGTAGCTAGTACACTTCTAGGCCTCACCGAAGGACATCAGCAGGGACTGCCACGGAGTTTTAAAGCTGCTCTCTCCCTCCCATGGTCTCTAATAGCTCCACATTCACGTGCTCCCCCCTGCCCAGCATCCCTCCTCCCTCCCGCACGCACACACGGGTCAGCTTTAAGGACCAGCCGCGAGCACCATGTACTTTCTACAGGATTAAACGGACCTGCAGACTGGTGCACCAAAGAAAGGACTTGCTGGTATTACCGGCATTTAGAGATTTTCCAAATGCATCAGTAATTAAAAGCCATTTTGCAGAGATTATGTTATGCATTTCTGATAAGTTACTTAAAACACTGCTGTGCGGTAGTTAGGACAGCCAGCAGGAATTCCACCTCGTTCCCTTATGCTGATAAAATCAGCATCTATTTTCCCTATGATGCTGTTAAAGAGCCCTTTAAAGAGTCAAACTCAAAAAAAAAATGTCACCCATCTGAAAAATAGGTACCTACAACAGCCTCGCAAGCAATACCCAGAGGTTACTGTAACTGTGAGAGATAAGCGGGAAAACCAGTTATTTTTATACTGCCTTTTTGAGAACATTTGGTGCAAGGCTGACTTCCTTTGTTTTTGTAGAGCCTGGAGGACAGGAGATGGGGCAGAGGGAGACAAAGCAGCGAGGCTGCCAAAAACTTCTCACTTATTTTTCCCTTCCTTATTCCCTCCTTGGGACTGGCAAGATTTTCAGCTAACATTTTCAAATCTTCCCTTCCTCAGGCAGCAGTGAAACAGAAGCTTCTCACTGAGCTGATAAAACCTGTACCAAAGCAGCAACGGCTTTCTCCCTCCCGCGCTATGAGCTCAGCCTGCCCTGGCCCCACACCACCTCAATTCAATTTGGAAGACAAATAATTTCAGTCAATCAGGGAAGGGCAGGAGGCACTGGAGAGGGGGGACAGCAAGAAATCAAATCATTAAGTCAATTAAAGTTTCGGGCCTTCTATGCAGAAGCACTCTCTGCAGCAGCGCCCAGTAATTTCATCAGGATCCATCGGACAATCGGTCCATTATCCCCCGATAAGTGCGTCCTCCTGCCTGCTGGCAGGAGGAGGAAAGCTCTGCCAGCTCCTGCACAGCAAGATGGAGGGCTGCGTTTCAGCTCTTCTGCAAGTGCCCGGGAACACAACCCTCCCCACGCGCATCCCGGCCCCTCTCCCACCATTGGCTCGGGACGTGGGGCGCCGGGAGGATGCGCTGCCCTTTTGCATCTCCTTCTTATGGCGACTGCGAGCCTTTGGAAACACGCAATCGCAGGAGCTGGACGGGAGTCACAGCCTCTTCTCTCACCACCTTTTTCTTTTGCCTCCGAGCTCGGATGCTGTTAACGCCTGGACCGGCTCACGGTTAATAATCCGTCACTGGCTTCTGCTTAAACTGCCACAGATGAAACTGCAAAAGCCACTAAGACTCCAGGACATAAATAGCAGCTAGCATAAGAGACAAATGTAACTAGCGCCTGGAACAAGGGAAAAACAAACAGGCTGGAGCAGGAAGAAAAATGGATCATGGATTTTAAAGCAAAAGAAGGCAGGAGCATTTGGGCGTGCTTACCACACTGCCCAGTTGCTCTGACTCCGCAGAGCAGGTAGAGGGCTGCACTAGACACAGAAAAAATTGCCAGGATCACTGGAAATCTAAATAATCCGTCTTCTCACAATGTCACAGGACAGAAAGAGCAAAATGAACCAGCATGACCGTGTGTGGTAAATACTGCGAGCACAAAGCAGCCTACTGGAAGCTACACACGGGATGGATTTTAGAACAAGCAGAAAGTGGAAGCGGCAATAGCAAAGACAGCCCAGAGCTTAAGAACAGAAAAGAACCCAAACAACGACAAAAAAAACAACAAAAAAGGGGAAGCAGAAAAGTGTGTATTTTCTCCTTAATGAAGATGTTCCCTGGCCTCGCTACAGGCACAGACCGTACCGCCGTAGTCATTTGGAAGTGCTTACAAGGTTTTGATATTTTCTGCCACTCCAGCTGTGTACTGCGGATCTGTCTGAAAACAAAAGATAAGCAGTGTTAGATCCTTCAGCTTCAGCCTGTGCCCCCTGTGGCTCAGAGATCACCTTGAACACACCGTGGGGGTACTGTCAGCACCTCTGTACCATCTTCGTGTCTCCTTTTTTTTCAGTTTAACCGCTCTCCCCATGCTAATGGACTCCTAGGAACCCTCCTTTGTGGCCAAAGGCATCACACACCAAAATCCACCCCAAAGGACTCAAGACCCTGTCCATCTTCCCCACATGCTTTCCTGGCACTTCTGCCCCTGCCAGTGCCAAGCATTTGCACAAAGTGTTAACTTCTGCGATATTTATTTTTTTCTCTATACATGCTGGCTTTCATCCAAGTGAATACTCTTGGCAGGAAAGGATCTCCATCCCTTTTGTGAAAAAGAGGGGTCTATTTATAAGCATGCATTTTTCATTTCAGGTTTGTTTCGGTGCTTCTCTTCCTAAAAAACCCAGTTTGTTCCCACAATCAACCTGGCAACCCGTAACAGTTGGGAGGCAAAGGTCAGCAGCGCCGCGTGCCGCTATCTGTGGGCGAGATAAGTGCAAACACAGGGACAGTCACCAGACAGAAACCATCTGCACAGTGACCGGGAAAACAAAATCCAAGAACAAAGGGCAGGAGACCCAGGAGCAAAAACCGTGCCTGTTTCCTGGTGATGGCGTTGTTTTGGGCGGTCGTACGGATCACGGGACTGCGTGTCCCGGGCGGATCTGCAGACACAGCATCGCAGAAGCCGGGACCGGCTGCCGCTGCGCTCGGTGCCGGGCAGAGGTGAGAAGTGAGACGCCAGGAATGTGTGTCACGAGCTGAGGACAGCACTTCCACGCTGGAACGGTGACAAGGGAGGGTTTTCTCAGAAGGAAAAAGATCCCTTTCCCAAACAGGGCTCAGGCTCCTGGTGCTGGACTGATCTCTTACCCCAGCGCTGCCAAGAAAACAGCAACGGGCAAAACAAGGGCAAGAAAGATGCTCCTGGCTTTGGGAGCAAACGTGAGGCTCTCCCAGACAGCCCAGCCGCCGTGGATGACACCCCCAGCGGTTAGCGGTGGCATTTGGAAATGAGAAGTCTCCATCCCGAAAAGGACATTCAGTTGCTCCACTCGTGGCCCTGAGGCTCCAAGTTACCCAGCGTCTGCTCCGGGTTCATACCACCCTCTCCGCTGTTTATCCCGTGCCTGAGGAGCCCTAACAAGCGACACCAAGTGCAGGTACAATGAGAAATGCTTTGGGAAGAGGCAGAGAGCAGGGACAGCGGTGGCTGACGCTTGCAGGGAAGGAGGACGTTGTGTGGCTACAAGAGCAAGCTTGGCAAGAGGGGACAGTGACAGCGGTGGTGATCTGCAACAACCACCATCGCTGTTACTGGGCTATGGCGCGTGTGCTCCTGCACTTCACGGTATCAGAATTAATATATTCGTTGTTCACTTCCCTCATCACAGGCACATGCGGAAAGTCAGGAGCTGCCATCACAGCATGCACCCTATTTTCAAGTCAGCTGAAGAAAATATTACTGCAGTCCAAACCAGGAGATATTTTTGGTCAAGTTGCTTAAAACCTCTCATGCTTTAACTCACCCGCTGTGAAAACAGCCATCAAACCTGTCCTGGCTCAAAGCAAAATGACAGCCAAGACCAAACCTCATTCCCGGGCACTTTGGGCTACACCCATCTGAGCACACCTTCCCCTTGTACAAAATACCAGCCAGAGACCCGACAGCCAAACGCTACTCAAAATGTCAAATTATGGGTAAACAGGCAGCAAACCCAGACATTTATCTTTGTTCCGCTCCCAGTAACATGCTACTGAGGTTTATCTTTCTCACCGGATTTCTGGAAATTAAGACAAATGCACTTCAAGCTCAAGAAAATAATCCTGAGGGGAAAGCCGTGGAGAAAAATAACCATCTAAACCCATAGATAAAAGCAGCTCTTGCGGATTAATGTATCAAGGCTTTTTAGCCCTTGGATTCAGCAACTGATTCCGGGCTCCAGACACCAGTATGAAGAGGCATATTAGTCTCAGCCCCAAATCAGCAGGCTCTTGGGTGTCCAGAGGGGTTTACTGCTGTCTTACAGATACACGGAGAAACGAAGCTGCTTCAGGAGCAGGTCCGAGAGCTCCCCTGGACATGGCCACGGGGCTGCTCCAGCACATTTTGGGAATAACCACTCAAACACCCTGCAAGAGCCATCACGATTTAGATCAGAAAGATAAACGCACGTGCCACGCTGCCAGCTGCTAACACAACACGTTTGCCCGCTTGCATCCTGACCCTCTCTGGCCCAACTGGTGTTTGATTTTGGGCAGGACGCATCTAATGAGGTGGGTGTTGGTCTCTTTTCCCAAGTAACGAGTGATAGGATGAGAAGAAACGGTCTCAAGTTGTGCCAGGGGAGGTTTAGATTGGATATTAGGAAAAATTTCTTCACTGAAAGGGTTTTCAAGCATTGGAACAGGCTGCCCAGGGAAGTGGTTGAGCCACCATCCCTGGAGGTATTTAAAAGACTTAGGGACATGGTTTAGCGGTGGCCTTGGCAGTGTTAGGTTTATGGTTGGACTCGATGATCTTAAAGGTTTTTCCCAACCTAAATTATTCTACAATGATCCTGGTCGGACGGCAGCCCAAGGCTGGGCTTATCTGCCCCGGCAAGCGGCAGAGCAGACCTCCAGGTGGGCAGCCGTCCTGTTTGGCACCAAGTTCGGCAGACAGCGGGATGGGACGGGGGCCAGGGAAATGGGGTAAACAGGCAAAGCTCCGTCTTACCTCAGCGATGAGGACGACGATGACGGAGTCCTCCTTCTCCTGCTGAGTGAGCTCTGAGATGAGGGAGTTGAGGGTGTCGGTGAGGTAGGAATGGACCTCCCGCTTCACGCTGGGGATTCCCATCACGACGGACACTGCCCAGGGCCACGGAGAGATTTTAGAGAGGGGTGTGTGCTGGGACAAGACACTTTGCTCCGCTCCCATGACCGCCTCGTGGTTCACCTTGCTCGGTGCCACGCTCCGTCATTAAAAACCAGCAGTGATCGCCAGGTTGGCGGGTTCCTGGGCTACGTAGGGTTCCCATACTCCTGTCCCCCAGCCCAGTACCAACCAGCAGCACCCCAGTGTGCCAGGGCTGGCAGGGCACCCGTGGCAGTCAGAGAGACTCTTTCTTTTCTCCCTGAAAGACTGATGTCTAAGGCAACACCCCAAAACCCTCCCCCTCCTAAGGGCCTTTTAAGCCTGTGAATGGCAACTCCAAGACCACTCTTGTTCTCCAAACACCTCCCACAGCCAGAAACACCTCAGTTTAGGAGGGGGAAGTCAGCTCTTTGGCTTTGTGTTGGGATTTGGGAGCAGGGTCTAGCAACCAAAGTCCTATACCAGATGGGATTTGTCTCCTAAGATGGGTTAGAGTCTCCATGAAGCGCCCTGCAAACTATGCTTTCATCTGACCACCTTCCAGGCAAAGTCTAGAGCACTCTGGAGACGGAAAAAGCAGCAAAAAACATCTGGCAGAAGCATCGAGAACATTTTAGTGCCAGTCAAGAGCACAGACAGCACTCCCCTGTAGACTCGCAGACGTGACATGGCTTACCCACCCCGCGTGTCACGATACCAAGGAAGCTTGCATGATGCATGCAGCCGTTCCTCCAGTCCTGCTCATATCCGTACCACAGCCAGGCCCGGAGGAAAGGGGAGGGACAGGCACCAAGGTGAGGAAGAGCACCAGAAGCAGCACTAATTCCCATTTACCTCCAGTGCGCCCCTGTCCCACATGCACGGCTGGCTGCAGACTGTTCTCCTTTGACAGCAAATGTGGCAAATGATGGAAGATGGTGGGAAGGTGCAGCACATTCTTGTTGGTGATATTCCACAGTTTTAACTTGGTTTCGTCTTAAAAAGGAAAAGGGAATAAATTGCAAGGCACGGTAGGAAGAGACTGCAAGGCAAAAAGCCTTTTTAGAGCAGCCTGGCCACTCGAGACTACTGCTGGGTTATAAAAAATCAGGCCAACCTTTAACATGCTACCACAAACCCAATTAAAGTTCAGCAGGAGCCATGAGGGCCTTTAAGAAGTCCCAAAATATTTGGGAAGGAGCAGGGAGAATGAAGATCAAATGAAGGTCAAATCGGATCTTTCTGAAGAGATCCAATTTTCTTCAACTAAGCAACTTAAAAAAAAAAAAAAAAAAGAACAAATAAATTGGCAAGGGGTGCTCAGCCAGTCTAACTCCTTCCTCTCCCCTCTCTTTGGATACCCATTTTTCCATATGGATTCAATACAGCCATGGGAAACAGCATATATGACTCGCAAGAAAAAAAACCCACCCAAACTTGTAAGCAAGCAAATTGGCAAATATCCTCAGCAGAGGCCAATCTCAATGTTTAATGATGCATATGCACCTCTGATTAAACAGGAGTTTAAGGGCTCCCAAGTTCCTCTGAACTCCACAATTTGCTCGCGCCAGGGGAGAGAAGAGCACGTCCTGTCCGCAGCCCTGCACACACGCACACTCACGCACACCTCTCTACCTCCTCCTTAGTAACTGCTTCAAAACAGCCCGAGATCCTCAACTTCTCTGTTTATTCACCAGATAAGCTGCTCCAGGTCCGGTTTATATCCCGCAGGGCCTGTTTCTCCGAGATCGCTCTCTTGATCTCCTCCAGGACCAAGTTGAGCTCCTTCGAGCGCTTCAGGCTCTCCTGCTCGGCTGCGTGCAGTCGGTCCCGGAGGGCGAGAAACTCCCGCTGGTAGATGTCCACAACGTCACCTGCGGATGGAAAACAGAGAGAAACTTTCTCCTCTGAGCTCTGAAGGGTTCCAAGCCACAAAAGCAATGCCCATCATTCATACCTCCCCTACCTCCGCAATCCTTAAAACATGGATTTAGGGAGCTGTGGTCCAGCACCCATCCATTGGTGAGAGGGTTGGAGGGAGGGCAGTTTAAGTTGCAGACCTACAATTAAAAAGATTGGAAAACTCCCATTTTTCTCTTTAACTTGGGTTTCTGGGTCTTATAGAAATACAGCCTGGTTCTCTGTGACCAAAGCATGCAGCAAAAATAAGTTGCATGGTAGTTCTTCTTCACTGTATACTTGGAAGAGGGGAGTCAGCTGCTGGCATTAATTTTACAGGCAACACTCTGCATCTCTCTGTAGCTCCAGAAGTTTGGGTGTGTGAGTTGGCGACTGCTGGAGTGAGCAGCGGAGGACTGGAGTCAAGTGAAAAAGAACTGAGAGCGCTGGTGGTGATGGCCTGTTAAAGCCATGACAAACCCAAGGAATATCAATATTTTTAATTGCCTTGCTCCTTGCTTTGGTTTCCCTATGGCACACAAAGGGAAGTTTTAAGAGCATATGTCAAAGGGCGTTCAAGTGGGTAATTCAGGAGAATCCTTGGACAGCATCTCGAAGGCCTTCTCCAGATGGTATGGGGCATCTCCCGCATGACCCTGAGTGATAGAAAGCAAGATGCTGGCACGGGGGATGCTGCTCAGCAGTGAGACAAGGGAAGGGACAGCACCTCCTCCAGCTTTGGAAGACAGTCCCAAATTCTAATGGCCAAAAGGGATTTTGGCAATCTAACCGCTCTGAAACACGGCAGGATAAAGAATATCACACGGCAATAGCTGCCTGGATGCTTATATAAATCCAAGTGTTTGTATACACACCTTAAGGATGAATGTAATATATAAAAAAGAAACTTTTGATGGGGTAATAAAGCTTTCTATTTTGCAACAACATCTTATCACCATGCCCTTTTTAAGCAATAAAACTATCGAGAGCCTTCAGCCAGAACTAACTATACAATAGCTGGGAGTGGAATCAGTTAGCCATTAATGAACTTTCCCCGGCCATTATCTACTCCATTATTAATGAAACTACTCATTAAAAATATACTTTTATCTGTGGTCACTCATGTGTTTTCAGTAAGGCTATAACTCACAGGACTACACCCAAAACAGATTTATGCACTGAATAGCAGACCTTTAACCCAAACACCAGGAGACCAGGAGAGGTAGTGACCAAAAATACTGCACTGGAACTTCTCAACACAGGGCTAAATATAAATCAGAGCCATTGAAAAAAGATAGACTGACTGCATCGACGACTTCTATTTTGGGGTCCATACAGAAAAAGAAGAAGGAATTTTGATGATCAGACATACCCAGCTCCAAAGCACAGAGTTTCCAAGACAACAGCACTTCCCAGTCCAGCTCCAGGTAGTGCCTAGGAAGCGCTCCCAGTTTTGCCCAGGAAAAATTTCCTTCATGGGGCCTCTTCCTCCCCACACAACCTTCTTAAAGACCCACTGCTTCAACACAAGGGATTCCCTCAAGGCAGTCTGGCTCCTATTAACCTTTCGGCATTATTTTCAAAGCCACTGGCACATGGGGAGAGAGCAGAGGAAGTTACACCCATTTGATTACTACGTCCATCTGACAACACGTTATTCAGAGAAAGTCGAGGGATAGATATAAACAAGACCAGTCCTTCCTTTTTCCTGTGCGGTGCTGCTCGCTTTCCACTCCTATTGAGAAAACATTTAAAAATTTGCAGAAAAAAGAGGTTAACACCCAGCTTTGGGAGCTGCCACAGGAATTCACAGGAGGATGTCAGGCTTTAAATTGACTCCACGATGAGCTAGACCTTCACCTGCTGGTACCTCTCAGACATAAGAATATACCTTTCAGCTTCCCAGTACTCTAGATTATAGGTTTTCCTACTTGTATCTTTTACTGGCTGCATCTGTGAACACCAGCAAGGAACAAGTCTCACTTTCTGGTTTTGCACAACACGATGGCAGGAACCGTGCTTGGGTAAGGCTGGAAGCATTTAGCTCTCGGCATACCGGGGGACGACCATCCCGTGGATCCTATCAAAGCCAAATCACAGCTAAAGGCTGCCATTAGATCTTGTTCTGCAGTACCTGGAGCAGAGTAAAGGCAAGGCTTTGCACTTAATGGCTTTTTCCAGAGCACTGCACTTCATTTGTGTCAGATTTAGAAGGGAAATGTCACTGATTATTCAGTCACTAATGACCTGCCCGCCGAAGCCAAGAGCTGTACTTTTCATTAGACTGCAATGGTGATGTGCAGTCAACCATTTGCTGCTTTTCTGGCTAATGGTTGGCAGTGAAATTGTATTTGTTTCCAGTGCTCTTGTCCTATGATGTCTTCGTAGTCTTTCCATTCTTTAATTAAAATTTCATGAAATTTAAAAGCTGATCGATTGTGACCTGTTCCGGTGACAGCTGGAACAGTCTGAGACAAAGCCCAAGATGGGCGTACAGTTTTCCACGGATTTCCAGTAATGCCATTTTTGCATTCGTCGGTCTGCAATGCCACGTGGATGCAGATCCGCCGTCCTCACAAAAACCCTCAGCTGCTCAGCCAGGGAAGGCTCTGAAAAGCCACGGAGGGCAGCAGGGGATAAGGGGGACGAAATTGGCTCCCATCTCTCCAAGCAAGGTTGGACACAGAAGTGATTTGCTGCTAATTAGGCTGAACAAATTCTTCAGCTAGTGGCAGTTCAGCACAGACCCTTCATTTACCTTCCAAAGCCGCAGCACTCCCTATCTACATATTTATTGTATTCCTTCCCAGCACAAGACAGCAGAGCTCTTAAAATATCCCCAGACTCAAGCATTGCAGGACAAAAACTCCTAGCTATAACTATACTAAAAAAAAAGACTCAGCATGCTTTTTCTTGAGAGATAACACATTGCTTCGGGCTTAAAATACACTGGTTTAATAAAGAAAGTCGGTGTTAGGGGACGGTCCGCAGTACAGACCTGGGAGACCAAAACCCTCTCAGGCTTGCGGCACAGATTGCGCATGCCCAGCACCCTGCAGACACCCCATTTCTCACCTTGCCATGCCTAATATTTGCACTCAACGGTCTTTCGCAAGCTGTCTTTAGAAACAGGCTGGCTGCGAGGCTCCGAGCGTGCATCGAGCGGCTTCATACACGCCGGCTCTCTGCGGGCCAGAGAAGGCAGCGCTGGGCGCAGCTGAGCACCGGCCGCCATCTGTCCGTCCGTCCCTCCCGGCGCAGATCTGGGGGGGGAATCCGTCTGTCCCTGGAGGGGACAGCGGCCGGAGGAATCGTCGATGTGGGTGAGCATCGTTCACCGACCGACGGCTCTCCCAGCTCTGCTCTCTTCTCTCGCCCCGGCTGTGTCCCAGCCGCAGCTGCCAAGCTTCATTTTAATTTTTATTTTTTTTTAGCTGGGGGCCTCCAGCTGAGTTCCCTGCGCTGGTTTTGCCGAGCAATAACGCGAACCGCTGGTGAAGCAGCTGGCGGGGATGGCTTGAACGGGCTCCGCTCCCAGCAGTGGATGGGCACACGCTGGCGGGGCTCAGGGGCAGCCCCCCAGGAGCCTGACGTGGGCTCTGCAGCCTTCCCAAAGGTTTTCATCCACCCAAGACAGCGTCCGTTTAATAAAAAGGATTTCTCCGTGATGGAGAATTCTGTGGCTTCCATCTGATTGAAGTGCTATGAAGAACCATGTTTGCTAGCAGAGGCGAGGGCTGGGACATCTGCGTCCACCCTGCTTATTCATTTTCAGTTTTTGAGTGAAAGCAAAATACCTGTCTGATCCTAATGCAGCAGACGGGCACAAAATCAGACCAGTGCCGATAAAACCCCCACCTTAAAACCTCACACAGTCATCCATCTCTCTCTCTCTCTCTCTCCAGTCAGGAATGTTACAATTCTGTATTCTGCATTAGTCTTTCAAATCACACTCCAACCTCCCAGGGAGCCTGCAGTGCATTTTAAACATGTCTGTATTTCAGGACCAATTACTTTTGGTTTTGTTCTCCACAGATAACCTCTCCCAGCAGAGCAGACCCGTGGCCAAAGCCAGAGATTTCCCTCCAATTCAATCTTTTCAAAAGCAAATGCAGAGTCTTTGCTAGCTGGATTTGCTTCTCATTAGGAAGACTTTCAAGAGACTTTGTTTAAAAACTAAAAACAAACCCCAAACCTCTAAACCGTTTATCTTTATAAAATCTTCGCTTAAAGAGCACAACTGCACCTTTTGACCTGTCTGCCTCAAGAGTTCCCAGGGCCAAAATAGCCGAAATAAAGTGTAGTCCCCAGTTTACAACATAAATGGAGTTGGTGCAGAAAACTGAACTGTCTACAGAAAACTTCTCTGCCCCTTTGTTTTATTTAAAGCACCCCTTTAATTAATAACCACTCACCCTCTAGGACTTGCAAGGACCTGGGGGGACTCCAGAGCACACAAACAACCCCCTCCCTCTGCTACAGCATCTATGTTATCCAAAAACGCAACCGGTGAAGCACAGGGAACCAAGCTGGAGAACCATCCCACCCCAGCTCGCCACCATCCCCGTCCCAGCCAGGCGCCGGCGCTGCCCACGCCTGGCTTCATCCCCAGCCCTTTACAGGCACTTCTGGAGTTAGATGACGAGTAGGGATTTTTTTTTTTTAATGTTTTGATGTTTAATGATTTATATAATGCTGGCACTGCTCCACACATTACACTCTAGATTGCCCTGATTGAATCGCAACATTCATTAGGTATTTTGCTAACAGAATTTCACCAGACCATTAAAATGGATATAAGGAGTTACCGCGCCGTATCAGTGAACTAAATTCAGCTCCTAACATGAGAAAAAGGTTAGTCCTGCTTTACACGGAAATCTGATGGCTGGTGTAGTACATGGATGTTAGACACTTTGCACACAGGTACACAGGGATCGGCAGTAACTCCACAATAAACACTTTATACCATTACAAGCAAAATATTGCCCTTTGCTTATATGGCTGTAGAAGGAAAAAAGACCAGCTTTAGAGACTCACCATAAAAAAAACCCCAAAGCATCCCCCCAAAAGCGGGAAGCGACTCTGCTGGGGTACATGGAGCTACAGGTAAGTTGTGACAGTGAAAATATTGTCTTAAGTAGCAGAAAGCAAAAGACAGGATATCCAGGTTCAGCATCCAAAATTCCCCTAAAGGTCACTGCCCTTGCCAGGCAGGATGAAGATTCAGCAAGTCTCTTCCTTTACATCTAAAGAAACACTAACCGTGCTCCTGTAAGATGAGCGAGATGAGAGATATATCGTCTTCCTTTCCATAAGCCTGCAGACCATTGTTCCCAGTCTTAGACTCATCTTTAAAAAACATATATATTTTGGCAGCTTAGGATATATACAGCCACGGTCTGCCTTAAGGAATTGAGCACCAACATGCCAAGCAACAAATCAAACACAGTCAAGGCCAGATTTCAGGGAGTGGACGTTATCTGGCAGGGTGAACCTCCCAAAAGGCTCTAGCAGTTCCAACTACCCTGTTGGGGGCTGATTTGTCCCCATAGAAAGAGCATTTCAGCAGTACCATCACCACACAGCAAACACAGATATTTTATTCAGTAAACATTATGCGACATTCACAGCTCCACTGTGTCCCTAACCACCTGGATGCTCAGTCAAAACAGACATTTTCTAGCCACTGCTTACAGAAATACACCTCAAGTTTCTTTATTATGTTTCTTCAAACTTTTTTTAAAGAAAAAAAGGTTTTAAAAGAAAAAATTTTTAAAGAAACTTGCTTTCAAGTTTATTTATGTTATAATTTTTGGAGGACAGAAAGTAACACGGAAAGTAGAGTCTTTAGTACCACTAGAAAGCTCATTATTCTTGGGAAAACAGCTGTAGGTGCGGAGAGCAGCAGGCAGGGCAGGGAACAGGGACGGAAGGAGGCGGCACGTGGGTTTCCGAGCTCAAAGTAATCGGGCTGCGTTAGATGGTGCTGGCGCGGCCACTGACAGGGCAAGCCCCGGAATCACCATTATCATGGAACCATGGAATGGTTTGGGTATGAAGGCACCTTAAAGATCATGCAGTTCCACCCCCCTGCCACGGGCAGGGACACCTTCCACCAGACCAGGCTGCTCAAAGCCCCGTCCAACCCGGCCTTGAGCACTGCCAGGGATGGGGGCATAATGCCATCAAAAAATAGCAGCTATGGTTTACTGCCTTATGTCCATCCTCTACCCTTTACTTACACTTTGTTCCAGTTCAGTCACTGCTTATGGTGTGTGCTATCCTGAATCGGGGCCGAATAACGCATTTCAAAGCCACCACCACCCCAATACACATCTTGGTGCCGTCGCTACGCCCCAACTCACGAGCCCGCGCTCAAGCACTATCCTGACCACGGGCAGCGCTGTTCTGCAGCATCGAGGGTCTACGGCATGTCACAAAAACCAGTACGCAACCTCCGTACCCAGTAAAAGGTGCTGGCTGCCGGGTGGGCCACGGCAGCAGGAACGATCCTTCCCGGCCAGCGCCCACCCAGCCGCTCGGCCCAGCGCCGCTGAGGCTCTCGCGCTGCCCCCGGGTCGGCTGCGGGGTTTGAGCATCCCACTACACCACCGTCACGCTGAGCTACCACATCAGCCAGCGCAAGAGGTTTAATAAAAGTCAGCCTGTCTGAAAAAATGATACTCAAATAAAGCAAGCGCTTCTACCGGCTGCAATCTGGGGGTGGTGGTGGTGGTTTTTTTTTTTTAATATAGCCATTTAATAAGAGCCTGTGGTATATTTAACAGCATTTTCAACCTTCAACAGCTCTGCGTAATGAGGTAGAAATGCAATACATCTCTCCACTGACGGTCTCTACCCAGGGAGGATAGGCACCCTTAAGTCACCATTCCTGCTTTTTGCAGCAGTAGGTTTTGATCATATTCCTGTTGCACGTCTCCTCGCTGGAGTTTAATGTTGTCTCAGCACATATGTCCTTAGAAGGAGAGAGGAAAATACATATCCCCTGTGTCTTATTATTCCAAAGTAGGAGCAACTGTTTGCATTGGAGATCCAGTTCAGACAACATTCACGCAGATCCTTCCAAAAATAAGCTTTTTTTTTTTGCTTTTAAAGCCCTAAGTGGTAAGTTTTCAGGGATGGGGTGGAGTAGATCTCCCACTATGGGGATGGTGAACCACAACACAGATGGCAAACATTACAATTCCCCTTCCAAGGAGAAAAGCAAGTTGCAGGGTTACCTGCGCCCAGACCTAAAAAAGTTCCCCAGGGAGCTGCAGGAGAGATCCAGGCTCCAAAGCAAGAATGTAGAAACCCAGGAATTAGGAAAGCAAACAGTGATGCCCGTCACCTATGCCTAAAGTGTCTTGGATCAGGGCAGAGGAGGCAACAGAAGCCGTGGGACTGCTCTCGAGTACCTGCAGAGCAGGTTTAGGATCTTTCTGCAGCCCAGCTCCATGGGTGAATCACACTGAACCAGACAAAGAGCTCCGAGATCACCGCGAATCCCCGGGGTTTTATCGTGCCGCAGACAAAAGCACTGCCGGGTGAGGAAATCCCTGGTAGGTATAAACAACTATCAGCTTCTGCAAAAGGAACTAGTCCTTCTGATTTTTCCTGGGGTTTTATCAACCTGTTCAAGGGATTTAACAAGACGGAGAAATCAGATGGCAATTCATTTTGCTGCAAAACAGCTGAGGAGGAGAAGGGAAGAGGGCAAATACTGCCATTGATCTAAAGCAAAAGACGACGGAATTAAATAGTGAATTTTCATCATAGCAAAAGGTTAACTATCAAGAGGAAGCCATATGGATTGGTACTAAACCCACCGTCTAATAGGTTTAGTGAGGATCTGGAGAAGGAGATGAATTTGTGAAGTAGCTAAATACAGAGCTGACACAGAGGTAAGTTCGTCAAAGCCAGAAAAGAAGCAAATGACCACAAGAAAAGGCAACAGTGTGGCAAATTAGCACCAAAGCTGATTGATGCAAGTTAATCAGAAGGGAATCAAGGTATTTTTTCACATGGTTCTTAATTAACAGTATTAACTAGGAAGAAGACCTGATCATCAGGGTGTCTTGATGCTGCTCTGCAGGCAGCAGCAATCCAGGGGGGGAAAAAAAAACAGGGATGGAGAGAGAGGCAAACAAGATGTTAGTCTGCTTAGTGAATAGGATGGGGAATAATAGTATGAAGATTATAACATTATTAAAATTATGCTGCCTAATCCCAGAATAGTTTTCACCTCATCTGAAAAGGAGTATTATTACAGACTTAAAAGGGGCTTTAAAAGAGGATGATGAGAATGATCAAAGGCCTGAAAAAAAACCCCTGCTCTGTGAGGAAAGAAAAAAAATATATGAGATTATTCATCTTAGGGTGGTCATAATAATAGGGCTCATGATGAAAAGCATATAAAACAGAGTGATATAATGAAAATATATCACAGATTTCCATTCGCCTTGTCTCAAAATATAGGAGTAAGTAACCATTCAATTCAAATATTAATTTGAAACTGATAAAAGGAAATGTGTTGCGCAAAGAAAGTAAATTATTTCTCTGAATTCACTCCCATGGAAAAACATTGAAACGAGGAATTTAAACAATGTTGAAAAGCTGGAAGGTGCTGCAAGCACACAGGCACCAAGAGATGGGGCTGAGACCAAGATGGGGCAAATCACTGCCCGACCAGTGGTCCCCAGCCTCGTCTGGGTTGGCAGTCCCTTTTTTGCCCATTATTTGGGAGAAAGACCCCAAATTTCTGTGTCTCTCCTCAGAACTTAATTAGGAACATTGCAGCTTTCTTCTTCAAAGAGAAGCTAATTCATTAGCAATCTAATTATTTACCTGTGTAGCACAAATACAGCTTTCGAAGCATTTTTCTCGCAAATGGAAAGCAAAGGCTTTGTTCTTGGTGGTTTTTTAATACTCTTTATTTGATTGGGGAATAAAAACATGCTGAAAGTGAACGAAATAAAGCATTATAGAAGTCATGGGTCATTAAACCTCTAAATAATTGCAGCTCTACAGGATTTTTAAGGGGACACATCACACAGGCAAACCTGGGTGAGGGGTAGAAAGGAAGGGGGAAAAAGGGGAATGGGAAAGGCTGGGAGCTTGCACATGTGGTCCGTCCTGACCGAGCAAACCTGTGCACGGTTTAAAAGAAGATGCATTTGCCTAATGCACCGTCCTTCCACGGCACGGGCAAGGAAAATGCTCTCAGCTGCACCTAAGGGCAGCGGGAACAGACTCACAGCGGAAAGTGCGTCGCTGTCCCGTATTGAAAACGCACTTGCAGGAGCCTGCGGCAGCCTCGTCGGCGTATCGTCAAGGTCCAGGCACATCAGCCTCGGCGCTGGCCGTGCCATGGGTTGTTTCACTTGTCACTTGTGGCCGTCAGCCTCACGCTGGATTGCAAACCATCACACGCAGTAAAAACTCAGATTGGATTTGCTTGGCTCTCACCACTTGCAAACCTCCAGACTGGATTTCTCTGCCTTTTGCCTTGTTCTCACAACGAGCACCAAAGCTAGCGAGTAAAATCTCATGAACCGAAACAACCCTGAAGAAACAGCTGATGTCTGGAGCGTGCAGGACCGCATTCCCATGGGTGCTGGCAAGGCCCAACTCTGGAGCTTTAAAGAAGCAGAAGAACCTGAAGCAGAGCAAATGCCTCACAGTCTAACAGGAAACTCCTTTTTATTACAACCTAATTATGTTAATAGTGGAACAGAGACCTTGCTCCACGGAACCCAGGCGCCCACGCATCCTACCCTGTGCCTACCGCTAATGGCTCGCGAGGCCATCCGAAAGGAATCCCTCCAAGAAGGGAAGCCGATCTTTGCAAAGGTCACTGTGTTAATCATCACGCCCTTTCTCTAGCAGCAGCTGTCGCTAATTGCCTGTGAAGGAGTTGAAATGAAATTCTTGTTAATCCTCCTCCCAACATTACTAAAATCCAACATCACTAAAATCCAACATCATCATCGTCATCCCCCACCCCAAAAGGACCACGAGCCGCCGGCGCTTCACAGCTGATGGACGAGCTCAGCCCATCCGGGAGAAATACGGCAGTGGAGGGTGGAAAAAGCGGTTCCACTTTGCAAATTGAAGGATAGCTTATTGATTAGCAGCAATAAGTGCCGGGACGTTATATTTCCCCACATCCTTGTACGATCGACCATCGCGCTCATCATTCCACTAAAGTTACCACCAGACTCAGAACAGCCGAAATCCTGGAACAGGGGGACTTTGTTTAATCAATAACATATGAAGCTTTTGGCACAGCTGAGTGTATGAAAGAATTTTACAACAGCAAAATAAAGTATTGCTGTGTTATAAATCAGAGAACACATATGGAAAAGTTAGAGTGATGTACTAACTCAGAGGGATATCAAGGAAATCACAGAAGTTCTGGCTGGAGTCCCTGGCTCCACTGATGCTAATAGCCGAGACCTTCAATGCAAGTCAGGTTTGACTTCTTTTTCCAAAAGAGTAACTCATTTGCAATGCATGCGACTGTATTAGAGTGAAAGGATATTTAGAGCGTTCCCTTCGCTCCACTGTCTATGTAAATTGTACATCTTGTCTACCTAAAGATCTGCAGCAGCAAACAGATTACGATTTCCTTATTGTACCAATGCCTGATCGGATGCATGACTGTAGTGGTGGGTAGAAACAAATTTTTAAATCACCACATACTGATCACGGGATAAGCTGATCTGAATTGCATTTTGTTTCAGTAGCCTTAAATAATTTGCAGAATGCTTAAAATAAAATGCATACAGGACCTTTTAAAAATTACTCAGCATTAATATTTGAAATATTTATCCCCCAGGGTGCAGGCTTGTAACATGAGCACTTAATGGGGTACATTTTCTTCTCTCCAGAGAAAAAACAAGACACCGCCATTAAACAGCACACTTAGACCAACTATAAGTGTTGATGCTATCTGAGGGCTCGTTTCATTTTATATGCTAGGATAATTCCTGGGAAGAAAAACATATCGCTAAAAGAGTAGGAAGACCCGCTTTTCCCTTTTCTCATTCAGCAGCCAAGAAAACATGAGAAAGGGTTACCAAATAATGCTGACACCCCCTCCCACAAAACCACACCGGCCTGCTTTAGAGTGCAAAAAAACCCCTTTATTTCTTCCCCTTGCAGAAAACCCGTCACTGGAAGTACAAATAAGATGGAGCTCCCGACTCGGCAGCAAGAGCAACCTGCAGTAATTTAACTTTTCGCTATTTGAAAACGCAGGGACTAACCCAGAGCTAGGAGGCCTTGGTTCCACATCCGACAAGAGTTCAGCTGCAGAGCCGCCTGCCAGCCCTGCGCCAGCCCCAGCAGCAGCAGCAGCAGCAGCGTCAGCAGCAGCGTTATTCCAGCGGATCGGCTCTGCTGCGAGGCAACACAGATGCTGGCGATGGCACAGCACAAGGTGGGGGTTGCAGGACATTTTCAAGGGTAGAAAATAAACAGCTGGGGGAGGAGGAGGATGCTGACTGCACGGGTGTCCTACTGCTAAGACCTTCGGGCTGTTCATTAAATGATGCCTGAAAGCTTCTCAACAAGCTGTTGCTCTGAAACGTTACTGGCGTCTCCCACGCCCTCGTCCCGAGCTCCAGGCAGGGTGTCACGAGCGGTTTTCGGCAGTCTCAAGCCAGGTGTGCCAAAACGGGCAAGGTGCTCCCTGCGCTGTGCCTCTTTGGATGGTACCACCACCCGTGCAGCCCCGCGGTCCAGCGCATCCGTGGGCCGATCCAGCTGGAAAACGAAGCATCCTTGTCGCGGGCTTAATTTTCAGCCAGATCATCCCGCTGACCAAGCCAGTGCAAAGGAAGCACATGGGAACTAGGATGCTCTTTTGGACAACAGCCCAAATAGAGAGAAGTTTAAATGGCTTGTGAAACCACATCCCTAGAGGTTTTGCTTTCTTGCAATGTCAGGTTTGCCTAATGGCTTAAAGACAATGCACTGAGCCGTACAGTATGCTGCTTACCACCTCCAAAAATAGGTATGCTTCCCGTAGCCTGGGACCACAAGACCATGGTATTTATGCTTAATTTCACAACTATTCCTAAAGTGCTGTTTAGTCCTGGCAGAGGACACTTCACACTCCCTGTGAGTGGAGATGCGCAGTTCACGCCTCTCATTTCCTTCGAACATGTCTATTTAAATGCATTTGGGTTTTCAGTATTTCACACATCGTTACCTTTACTGGTGGCATATATAAGGTAATGCTAATTGCTACGTGGGCTGCTGTGGCTCAGTCTTCCCGACTTTCCACCCAGAGGGAAGCTGTTACAGAAAGATTCAATTTGACACGTTTAGGTGCTGCAAGGAGAATGCAAGATGGACAGGCTGCCTGCTGAAAGGAGGAGAACCCCCGTCTCCTTGTGGGAACCTACGAGCAAACAGTGTCAGAACCCACAACGAGAGTTTTCCGTGACTAAATAGTCCAGAGTACCAAGCGCTGCAGCACCCAGCCCCACCGTCCCCCAGCCGCCCCTTGGGATGAAATCAATGGGTCAGTCGGATTTATACTGGGACAGGAGCATCTGCTGAGATGCTCAAACCAAGAGCCCGGACATTTTTAAACTTGAGGGAGGTGTGAGGGAAAGACAACAGAGAGCCCAGAGCTCCAGAGGGGCCACGGCTGCTCAGCAAAGACACAGGAGGGAGAGGGCTGTTGCACAAGAGGAAGCCCAAGCACAGCCGAGCAAAGCCACAGTCGTACTGAAGGAGTTAAACTGCACGAAATCACAGCAAACTACACCAGTGGGAGTGACAGAGTGCAGGGCCTGACCCCTCTCTCTGCTGTCTGCTGTCCCAGGGGTGCCAGGAGGTCAAACCCCAGGGAGAATCCCATCACCGGGAGCGAGGCTCAGCACAGCACGGGGAAGACAAGCAGCGTGACTCACCCCGATGGAAACTGCCCTTAAAAGTTGCAGCACGAGCATTTAGAGCTCAATTTGAGCCCCCATTCCCTCTGTACATAGAGGTTTACTGTTGGACCGCAGTGCCCAGGGGGGCTCTTTCTGTACTTGGGTGCTTTAGGTACCCCCGATGCATCCGAACATCGCTTTGGAAGTGTCTCTCGCCGGCCACCCAGGCTGCTCAGCACCTCTTTGACTACTAAAAGCTGTCATGTGAGCAAATGAAGAAATGTTCAGTGATCAGTTCATCCTTTGGACTGCCTTTATGAGACATCCATAAAGCAAATTACCCTGGGTGAGTCTCCTGTTAATAACTTATCCTCCCATCCGGCTTCCCAAAGCTTCCCCTGCACAGATCAGCTTCGTTACCCAGGATCACCGCTGTGTGTTGCTGTGAAAAGGCTAATCCAATTTTCTTCTTCTTTAGGGATAAAACATCAAGAAAGGGCAGTCAGTCTGTCAAATACAGTACCAATGAGGAAGAAGTGGAGGCAGAGCTGTGTCGTCATCTCCAGCAAACCCCTGCCTGAACAGGAGCAATGCAGGCAGGTGAGCCCCAACTCTGTCACGGGCTGGGAGGAGCGGTTCAAGATACACAGCCTCTTCTGGGGAACACATTATTTCATTTTATGACCATGGAAAAACCCCAAAACGTATAAACTATAAGATCATGACTCTGTATATAGGTATTTATGACCACGAAGATACTCACAGAAGATTCCCACGACCACGTCCAAAGCCCAGCGAGAGTGGGGGCATACTAACAGCCTTATAAATCAGTACACTGTTAGAAATACATGAAGTTTTCCACAACAAACCAGAGTAAGCCCTGCTACTGCAAAGACACCAAAGGGATCCTGGGCACTGTCAATGTGGGTCAAGTGTTTATCAGCCCTATGTTGGTGCAGACCGGGGCAGAGGTGGTGCCCAGCGCTCTGCACCACCTCTCCGGCACCGTGGGTTTTGCCCAGCTGCGTATCCTTGGGCACCGTCCGGAAGGGACCAAACCAATTCAAAAGCCAAACTGGGGTCAGGATGCCGCAGAGCGCTGCTTCGGCATCGCTGTGCCCCAGCGACGTCCCCTCTCAGGACCAAAACGCACCCTCTTGCCAAACCACCTGGCACCCCTGCCGAGAGCCATCGCTCTTTTGCAACCTGGCCAGCGCGCATTGACTAGCTAATTCCCTGTACGTGTTTTCCCGAGGAGAAGCCCAGCAGCTGTGTGTGTGTGTGGCATATCAGATTTCGGCAGGGTGGCATTTCTACGCCCCCTCCCCTGCACAGATTTGGAAGGTGTTGGGCAGGCAGCCGTGCAAGCACCCAGGAACGGGCGGGACGTGAGTGCTAAACCAGCCTTGCACACCTGCAAAGACAAATAAATTCTTTACTTTTACATCAGACAGTAGACTATAAAACGAAGCTATAAGAGCATATCACTGCACATGAAGGGAAATTCATTCTGCTGCTAATGCCCATAACTTCCCTACTGAGAGTAATGGATATGAACGGGAGAACAGACATCTGAGAGTGCTAAAACGTGCACTGGTTTTTTTCTAAGCTTGTGCTGGGCACTCTACTTGAAATACAGAATTGCTGAGTTCTTCTTTCTTCCCAACCCTCAAGCTGACATAAAATGATCATGCTTTAATAGTAAGTATGATTAACCATTAACATAAATTACCAGGGTTATAACGAAATCTCGGAAAAAAACCTTGACTGTTTCTTCAGAGCTATATTCCAGTTATACACCAAGTTACATTTCAGTTTAAATAGAAAGCAACTCCTACGATAGGTATCAGGTAAGAAGTCAGACTAAATGACGGTGGAGGTCCTTTGCACCTTTGAAATACATAAACGTACGTGTTATTTACGATCAGCGTACTATGGGGACTGGCTGATCCTCCGGAGCTGGAGGAAGAGCCAGATGATCTTCCAAAGGCAAAGCAAGAGGAGAAAAGCCAGTTAAGTTTCCCAGCCAGGGCAATGATTTATGGATAGGAGCATTTTCTAACTTCGACTTCTTCAGCAAGGAGACCATACACACACATCTAGCTGTTCAAAGGACATCTTGTGCGTATGAGCAAATTTGTCCAAATCGTTTTGGCTCCGGCCGCGGTAGTATGTTTAGTACACTATTTCCAGATGTGTTTTGTATCCCCGTCAGTCCGGCTGCTGCCTCAAGCCAAGACAGTTATATAAGCTGCAAAGCTTAATTGGATTATTTAGCCCAAATTGTTGGCTGAGAGGCAGCAGGGCCAGGGAACTGGCCGGGCAGCCT
This sequence comes from Astur gentilis, assembly GCF_929443795.1. Lineage (NCBI taxonomy): Eukaryota > Metazoa > Chordata > Aves > Accipitriformes > Accipitridae > Astur > Astur gentilis. Next base: position 16,842,103 of record NC_064905.1, on the reverse strand, counting down.
GGAGAGGACCTGCACCACACTGGCTTTGGGGGGCAAAGGGAGGGACCATGAGCCAGCAAATAAATTAAACAGTTCATAAAGCAAGAGTGGCTTCCCCACCTCCCTTGAATGTTTTCTCACGCCTCCCATCCCTTTTACAGCGGGTGTATTAGATGGTATTTTATTAGAGGTACGTTTTCCTATTTTAACAACAATTAAAAAAGAATGCAACAGCCATTTAGAAGACGCGAGCGGTTCCTCTTCCCACTAACAAGCACTTCCTGACTGTGCAGCTCCACAACGTGGAATAATACATCTAGCAACTTAGTTTTCCCACAATAGTATTTTTTCCCAAACTTTGGCTGTTGTGGCAGCTTATTTTCCATTTAAGGGCATAATCCTGCTTGTGGGATAACCCATCCCAGCGGATCTTCACAGATGTAATTATTAGGGCAAAGTCCTAAAAAAGAAAAGTGTTGCAACTATTCTTGGGAAGAAATCAGGAAAGAGAAGAGAGAGAAGCTGAAGAGTTTCCAAATGCTGTAGCTATCAAAGTGTGCCAGAATGATTTCGTTCTTTTTATTTTTAATAAAACCAGATAGTTAAGTCAGACGTTAATACAAGTATATAAAATCACACTAAACTTCGAGCAGGTCACCGACTCCATCGCTTAAACAAAGGGTACGTGCATGCTTGAGAGCTACTTAAACCCTTGCCATGAGGCCCTGGATGGACCTTGTATAGCTTCACTCCGAATAATAATAATAATAATAAAAAATAAAAAAAAAAAAAAAAAAGCAGCCTGGCATCCTTCTCTGCCACTGCTGACAAAATTCCCACCGCGCTCCACCAGGCAAAGTGCCACGGATAAATTCAACAGATTAAAACAACCAGAACAGTTCAACAGGCAGGGATGTGCTCAGTTCTGCTGGAAACGGCTACACAAACACTGCGAATCACCCGCGGCGCTCGCAGGGCGGAGATGCCTCTCGCCCACCCCAGCTCTGGTCCCCAAAGCATCGTGCGCACAACAAACCCCCGAAACCCGGGGCTGCGAAGCTCCACCGCCTGCATCCGTGCTGCAATTCATTATGAATAGTCCCGTGAATGAGGAGCTTCGATTACCGTGCTGCACAGAGTCATAGTAAACAAGCAGTGGCGACCAAAAAGCTGTTTACAGAAGGGCTCTCTGCTATGATCCCATGATTACTAGTTAGGCAAATTTTTCAAAAAAAGAAATACAAAGAGAGATTTCCACAGGGCACAGCAAGCCATACAATTTGTGCTGTGCTTGGACTTTGTAAATCAAAATCCAAGCGATGTTTACAGCACTCTAGTTGTTCCTTAAACTTTATTTTTCTTTACTGCCTGCATTTTATGTCCTCAGAGAGTTGCAATGTAAAGCTCTCGGTGTGACTGATGGAAAGCAGAAAGTTGGCACAGCATGATTGGGCAAACCAGCCTCAACCCCCGTTATCTGCATTAAAAGCTTCAACAAATTTGTGTAATACCCAGCATTATAGAAACGGATTTCCAACCAGAAGAGCAGTTGGCAGGATTAAACAAGTAAAAAAGCACACGCACATAAAAAATGGGGAGGTCTGCACACGAGCTAATGGAGCAAGCAGAAAATAACTGGGCATGCTCCCTGGGCTCAGGGACCGCTTCCTTTACAACAAACAGTAATGTCTCATTACAGGAGAAACAAATACAGTAAAGATGAATATTCCATCTTCCCCTGGCTACATTTTAAGTGTTAAGCCAATACAAATTCTCAGGTTATATTTCACAAAAATAGCTACTCAAAAAAACTGCTGGCAGCGCAGCGCAGCAAATTTCATTTGAAAGATAAATCCTACATTCTTCATAGGCAGATGTGAAAATATCTCAGACTTTATCATAACAGCCCCTCCCAGGAGCAAAAGAAGCCACGGAGTAAATTTACAACAAAAAAGTTGCTCCTTTTGCCCTTCTTCCCCTATATAGCTTAACTCAATACAGACAAAATTACCAGCAAACCAGCAGTTCCTGCATCTTATAAATAGATGCTACACACCTTCCCAGTGCCGCCGTGCTCTGCAAAGTCAATATGGAATCAACCCAGCACTTGGGATCAGCAGTAAAACACTTGGAGGACGGTGAAGCTACATGGATGCTGCAATTACTGTCATCACAAAACGACCATTCAGTTCCACTTCTCCACCGAGGCAAGACCGTACCAACCCTCCGCTAACAAACGCAGCCTTGTCGGGGCGTCTGGGCACGAAGGCGCCTGACACCAGCACGCGGCTGCCAGAAGATTGCTGGCAATTGAAGGACGTGCTTAACGCTGAGCTGGACCAGAACGCCGTAGCATCGTCATTTCTAGCTGATAAAAGGGCAAGCTCGATCTACCTCCGCAGTTGTGTTGAAACTACTACAAGGCGACACGTGAAATGGTCTCAAAGCTGCCCTTCGGTGCAGGATTATAGATCTGGATCGCCGTTGTCTTCCCTCCCGCAGCGAGAGCAGGGGGGAAAGAGCCGGGACGTCGCACCGAAGGGCGATCACCCATCTCTTACCAGGATGGGGCAGGGAGCAAAGGAGGAAGCATCTTTAATCAATTAAGTCCCAGCTCGGTCCGAGCTCGCCGATCCTCGCAAAGGACATATCCCTTGGTGGGTCCCCCCAAAAACCAACCCCCTACGCGTACAGAAGGCGTTGGAAATGGAGTGCAGAGACGAGCACCGTACCCAGGAGTGTGCTGGGTGCTTAAACGTTAAAACCTGTGGCTCTATTCAGTTTTGCCCTTGCAGTTCTCACCTACCCCGACGGCTGGGAGAGGATGGATTCGGGGAGGGGAGCGTGGCGACAGCGGCTGGAATTGTCCCAGGCAGCGGCAGCACTGCCCGCCTAAGGGCGCTGAGGGTGGCTTCAGTCTTGTGCCTTTTGCAATCTCAAGACCACCTTTCTGGATTCAAAATACTTTTAATTAGGACTAAATCATTAATTATGATTAGTAATTCTAGCTTTAAAAAAAAAGTACGAAGCAGCCAATCACTTTCACCCTACTATAAGTAGGAAAAAATATATTTCTAAAAGAAACCTTTACTTGGTTTCCTGCTGCCTAAATCAAGGCAGGAATAAGATCAGTGATGACCTGAGGTGCAAGAGAGCTGTGCAAAGGTGACGGCTCTTGAGATGTGTAGCTTTGGCCAAATCCTGACTGCAAACTCTAGAAATCCTGCTGGCCCAAAGTCCCTTGGATTCAACCACTGGAGGCAAACCTGCACCAAGCAGCAGCTGTTTCTGTGCGTCGTAGCTTGAAGGAGAGCTCAGGCTTTGGGTTTCCTTATTTTTTTCAAGTTGGTTTACCGTATATTTATTCCGTCTATAATCTCCCCTTGCCTTCCATCTCCATTTTGAATTATTTATCATCAGGTATCACATTCATTTGCATACTTTATGAGGTGCAAAATAAATGATTAGTCATTACATTTTAGACTTTCCCAAACCATCTGTGCCAGGCTCTGCAGCAGTTCTGTTTTGTTTTTTTCTCTAATACTTTGGGGGAAAAAAAATCCAAGGGGAGAATTGGATTTGCTGGAAACACAGAGTAAAATAGTCCGCATGCTTGCTGATAGCAAAGGCTTATTACTCCGTTATAGCTGTGCTCCGCAAGGGACGCGCAGACTATCATCTTCGGCGTAATTCAACCGGTAATACAAATTGCAAGCAGTATTATTTCAAAGACCTTTATTTATTGATTAGAAACAAAGTCCTTCTCCTCCTCCTCCTCCCTCCTTGAGTTGTGCTGATTGCACACAATAGAGAGCTATCACTTAGAGAGCCAATTAAGTCAACTTCTGAAAGGTAATTGAATAGCTGAAATTCTTAGTGCAATATTGTACTGCATTATCTTGATTGCAACGAAGAAAAACAAAGCAGTTGGAGCAACGAAAATTAGAGAATGAAGCATTAGCCATAGGTAGGAATATAGAAATGGATGGAGCCATTACCAAAAAAAAAAAACCAACCCCAAAGATTATTTTCTTTCTGTGGTTACTTCTAACCCTTGGCAGAGGGGTGAGAAGGAAAAAACAGCCTTGGTCTTGTTTATTTTCTGCACTTTGCATGACTTCATGAGGGGTGGGCTGAGCTGTTGACCAGGCGCAGAGAATGGTGGTGGCCACGGCCACTCCACCACATCCCTCCCCAGGGAGGAACCCAACATTTGGGTGTCCCATACTCAACCAAAAGCTTCGATTAAAGCATTCTTGTGGCTGGGGCTTTATGAAGATAACGCCTTCTGTATGGATTCACCCACGCCTGACGGAGGAGTTCATATTATTCTCCAGCAGAGCCACCTACAGACTGTCTCTCTTCTGCCCTCCTGGCTACCTTCAAAAGTACCTGGAGGATTTTAGATCACCTCTGAAATTTCCATACCGTGGCCCAATTGGGCTAAAGTGAGACTAGGAGTTTGAAACCTGTTGGGAAGAAGGAAATAGCTTCGGTCCCTTAGAAAAACCAAGCTTAAACAGAAGAAAAAAAAAAGGGGAGAAAGTGATTGTAAGCCTGCCAATACTCAGAAGTTATATAAAATCACTCATTTAAATGCAGTAAAAACCCACATCACAAATCAAGAGCAGAATCCTCAGGAACTTGAAGACCCTGGCTGTACGTGGTCAAAATTCACCATCAATTTCCAAGGAACTACTCAAGTCACAGCACTCGGGCTATAAAGCATTTACAGAGGCACATAAAAAGGAAGCTGTTTCCAAAGTATGAAAAGAGGCGCCACAAAACATAAAAATCTCCGTCTTTCTTCTGCACCGACAGCAGACTCTGGTGTGACCTACCACCCCCGTCCTCCTGCCCCCTCCTCTGCCTGGGTTTCCACAGCAGCAAAATCAATCCACCCAATCCAACCTCTGAGCAAATTAATGGCCAACTGCTACTTTCCTGGAGCTGCTCTGGCACCGTCTGCCTCCCCACGTTTTTCTAGCACCAGGAGCCTTGCTGAAGAACATAGAGCTGAGCAGGGTGAGATGCTGCAGCGCCTCAGCCCCAGGGACGTGGATGCTTTCTCCAGCTGTCCTCCCAGCAGCTCCCTGCCCCAAGCCCCATAGACTTTCCAGCCCAGTACAAGCATAGACCTCCCAGAGCAACCCAATAAATATTATTTCTCTGCCAACAAATGTGCCGGCAGAGGATCGCAAACCCATCCTTCTATAGACACGGCTTCTGCCTTTGAGGGGCTGCAGGAGGGACGGTCAGAGGGGGGTTTCAAAGGGACTTATGCACCTGGCAGGTTGGGAACCTCTCCAATGCCTTGATTTCCCACCTGTGAAATAGGCTGAATGATACCCAGCCAACTTTATAGAGGGCTTTACTTTTCGTCAATCCACTTCCACGTCTAGGAGTCCGGTGCCACCACCCTCACCCTGCTGCTCTGGGGCCTCGGGAGCTGTCAGTGTGAACCAAACCATCCATTAATCCATGGGGAATTTGGCAGTGTCATGTAACTAACCTCTGAAACACACGTGGTACCAACGTTTGCCACCGTGCACCAGAAATAACGGCATTAGCGCACACCACCGAGTGCTGCTCAAACTTCTGCCTTACTCATTTTTGTCAGCCGCCCCTCAGTTTTATTTTGCAATTATCTCTGCAATTCCCTCTGAAAGAAGGGACACAATTTAAAGAACTTGAACAATTTTTTCAAACTTGAACAGTCTTTACCCAAAAGAAGCCAGAAGGAAGCCTAGGCACTCAAATACACCCCAAGGGTCCTGGTCCTCAGACAATACTCCATAAAATGGAAGCTTTAGCTTTCCTTGATTCAGCAGACTGAAAGCTCATCAAATACCGCAAAGCACCAGCCTCTCCCTGGTCAGTCTATACTTGAGACATGTTCTATCTTTTCAAAAGCTCTTTTCGGTTACACAATCAAAAATCTGTAAGGACTGCATCTAGAACAGCTCTAAAATTGTTCGTACTTTCCCTGAGAGCTTGACATTCTAGCAAGCTGCTTCACCTTATAATCATTATTTCCTGAGACGCGTCGTGCTGGTTCGTATTCCAATAACACATTCGTGTACCCGCACAGGTACAAGGGAAGCGTACAAATCATGTCTCGCAAAACAACTGTTGGCAAAGAGCAGGATTTGTGTATTCATTGCTCACCACTGAACAGTTACATACATTTTAATTCCAACCTCAAACACAATTTGGACCATGGCAGATGTTTCCTATAGCGCAGGCTTCCTTTAGATGACAGTTAATTCAGTTTGAACATGGCAGCAATGAAGAAAGGGATTTAAATATTTTCTGCTTATTCTCCAGGCTTAATATTGCAGACATAAAAATGAGGGAGTACTAAATTGAACAGCTAAACTTGCCTCTCCCAGCCTCGGCTCTGAATTCAGACCATCCTGCGCGTCCCTGTCACCCAGGACTCCCCTCTCTGTGACACCAGCCTGTGTCAAAAAGAAATTAAATTATTTTAACAAGGTTCTTCCGGATGCACACTGCTGTAACTGAGAGGAGAATATGCCTCTTGTTTTAGGCTGCTTAAGTTTCACCAAAAAAGGGGGCATGCTCCTCTGCAAAACTCTTGCTCCTTTCTCTTTGTTACCCTTGGCAGCTTCCTCCTGTTGCTCTGTTAATAAGCAGATCATTATTTCACCAGCCGCAATCAAAACCTTCCGTAAGATAAGATACAGTTGCAATTTTACATTCACATAGTTGCCCACACTGAAGAGCCCTGAAATGCTCTTAACGAGTTGTATGCACAGGGATCGTCTCTTCACCTATCAGCTGAATGGGTTTGGGAAGCGACAGCTGCTTAAACAGCGCACACACAGCAGAGTAGTTTAAGTGGAAAAGAAATACTATAAATAATTGAAATCACAGCAAGAAATGTAGGCAGAGCAGAGGGAAAGAAGGCAACTCAGAGGAAGCTGGCAGCAGGAGAAGAGATAAGGACTTCTCCTGGAAGCCAAACTAAACAAATGTGCACATACAAATAAATCCACACCTTCTCACCTACACTGGCAGGCAAAAGAAGTTCTTGACCTTTTCTGCACTGTTTGGCAACCCAAGTTTTACCCACCTATGAGCCCTCTCTTGCCAACATCTTCCCCTTTCCTCCTTTCCGCCAAATCCATAAGTCTGATGCAAACGACCCCCATGCTCGTCCCTGGCACTGCAGCAATCTTGCTCACCAAATGATGCTGATGAGTAGATGTGGATTTTAAATGGCCAACTCTGCCATTGACGACTGCCTGACTTGCACAGGCCCACTTCTCCTAGCCCAGCCTTTCGTGGCGAAGCTGTGTGGAAGGCTTCCCCGTGCACCCAGCGAGGATCCTGTTCTCAGCTGGGGCTTCTGAGCACCACGGGGTCCCCATCAGTGGTAGCTGCCGAAATGACCACCTTTAGTTTGAATTAACCAGCACTCTGGAACAACAGGTGAGCGCTTGAAGTTTCAATCCCAGCAGTGAAACACCTCCTTTGATGTCCACAGCTGTTATGAAGGGCTAAAGGTTGTCATTTTGCCTGACCTTCAACTATTACAGGAATACTTCTTGACCTGCATTTTCGAAGTTAGGAACCACAGCCCAGGCAAGAGCACTCAGGCTAAGCAATCTGCTACTGTCTTGACAGATTTCCAAAGAGATGTGAAATATCTGCCTTTCTCAAGTGACTTGAATGATGCACATACCGAGAGCTCTGCAGACATCCAGAAAAACACCCTTTCTCACTGGGTACAACTCACCCAAGCAGGAGACAGCAGGAGATGATAGTTTATTATGCTCTATGGAGGTAACACTTGGCACAACAGCTCTGGGTACCACTTCATCACAGCACAGGGTTGAGGAAGGGAAACTTAACTAGCAACTCAGCTAACCGGACACCTTTAACGAGAAGCAAGTAATGAGATTTTTTAGCGAGTGGTTCATTCAAAGGGCATGCACTGATATCAAGAACCAAGTAAAAATCCCCATTAAAATCTCTGTGGAAGTCAAGAGCATGTAGGAGGGCTGGTGTTCTTAGAGATAAGATGGATATCTTGCCTTACACAGCAATCGATCAATTTTTAGGGGTCAACTGCCAGACCTCAGAAGACTCCTCTTGCAGAATGTTGGCAGTTTTAGGGCAAAAGCCTGCACCAGGCACCACTGTTAAAGTTCAGCCCTGCTCCTAGAGCCACAGGGTTAGTAACTGTGACCAGGAGGTGAAGAAACCTTGACACTGACTCTTCTGTGTGAGCAATTCAGTTTAAGAGCTGCTGTTCGAGAAGCATGTCACCAAGATGAAAGATGACCACAGTTCTTAAATGTAATTTGTTTCTTAAAGAGCCTTCCAGAGGTAGCAAGGATCCCACGTACCCTCTTCTCGACACAGAGCCCTACTAGGCAAGTGCCTTATCTGGATGTGCCTAATTGCATATCAATCAGACCCTCTTGCAGGCTACCTGTCCCAAATCCAAGCCTGGTATGGGAGGGCTGCCCTTCATGTGCCTCTAAGGACATCCTCTGGTTGGGACAGGCAAGTGACAGCTCATGGTGGTGTGAACGGCAAATGTGGTGTCAAGAGCAACTTCCAGTCCACAGGAAAAATAGACATGCCAACACCTTGGATTTCAGCTCAAGATTGGCCCTTGTAACCTCTCTGTGCCACATGAAGGAGATTGGAAACCCAAGTCCACCTTGGACAGGACAGCATTTCTTGTCTGACTTCTCTTGAAAAGTAAGGAAGCCCTTCCGTACTTCCAAAAACTTCTGAACCCGAACAATACTGCCACGCCAGCAAGAAGAGACGGGAACCCTGTGACTCGAGACGGTCTGCCGCTGCGAAACTACATTTGGGCACTCTCCACGCGGTGAAAGATGGAGTCTTTCCCCAACAAGACAGAGAGTCACAACATCTGTCCTCCGGTGTGCAAAGGGATGATACCGACTGCCCATCCTCTTCTTCCAGCTGGAGGACGGCTCGTGGGCAGACGTCTCAGCTGAAGTCCCCAGACCTGGCTCCCGTTGTCGGATCCAGAACCTGAAGGATGCCGCAGCCGGTTCAGGCACGCACTAAGCTTAGCGTGAGGCTGGAGAGAAACGACTCTCTGACAGCTGGCAAATGCAGCTGCCTGCAGCCGATGGGGGGATAACGAAGAACCAGCCGCTTCTTAGAAGTGCCTTTCTGTCACCCACCTTCCCAGAAGTGCATTTCTGCCGCCCGTACCTCCGAACAGCAGATTTCCTCTGACCACGGGGTCATGGAGAACAGAGGTCCTGTAACGCAGAACTTTGAATGCTGTTAACTGATCCAGCCCCATCCAAATGGCATGGTTGCTGTCAATACAAAACTGTTCCTTTCTCTTCCTGCCATCCTCCACTTCATCCAGGGGGCATCCAATAGGTTCAAACACAAAGGCAGCAAAGAGCCTACAACAAGAGCCTCATTAACTGACTGTACAACTGGATTTGTTTTGGAGCACAGTGCCATCCCCCGCACTGCAAGGCAGAGCTCTTGCTAGGGGAAAAAAACGGATCAAATTAAAAAATATCTTGCATACCTTAATATTGCAAGCAGCTCTTCCATCAGACTTAAAACAACAGCATTACCAGCTGTAAAAGGGAAAAAAAAAAAACCCAGGAAGTCTCCCAAAACAGCAGACCAAATGAAAAAAGAAAAGGATGAAGGAGGTTTCAAATCTGCCCTGGAGAGAATGTGTGTCACAGCTTTAACCTGCAGCAGGGAGGGGGAAAAAAGGAAACAGGATAGCAGAGACCAGAAATCAGATTTATTAGGACCAACCAGGTAGATAAAAGATAGATGATCACCAAGCGATGACGGCTATTTTGGAATCAGCTAACTTCTGAAAATGTCTACTCAGCTCTAGCATTTCATACACATGAAATTAGTGTCCACACGAGTACTCTCCTGAAAGGACAAGATTTAATGCACCCGAGATAATTATCTAGATCCTTCTTTATCCCATTAGTGGTTTTCATTCGCATCCTGGAACACCATAAGCGGATTGTTCAAGAATTATTTGCCATCCGCTGTTTCAATCCCGATTGGAATTATCTTTATAACTCGGTACGAAGAAAAGAGATTACATCCCTGCCAGGGCTTGCTGCAATGCCCTCTTTTCTGAGGCTCCTTTTATCATTTTTGTTCTATAAGGTGATGAAAAGAATCAGAAAACAATTGTCACGGACATGATTTTGCCCTCTCCTCCTCCTCCTTCCCCATGCGTGCATTTGGGAGGAGGAGGAGGAGGAGATGCTCTTCCCACCGCATCCCCTGCAGGAGATGCACCACTGCACCTGCACAGAGATGAAGCTCAACGAGACTTAGTCATCAAATTACCCAGGACAGGATCCAAAAACGCTCCCAGCTTCCTTTTGCGCTACGATCCACTAATAAAAGAACGAGGATAAAACTGTTAAAACCAATTAAACAAATCACTTGACGCAAGAGAAAGAAGTGGAATTCACTGCACTAGAGATCCCAGGGGCGTATGCTAAATGTCGCGTTTCGTGCTCTCTACTAATATATGTCACTATGCAAGCTCCGGTGGAGATAAAGCCAACATCATTCAAACAGCCAACACAATCCCTTGCTTCAAGGCCTAAAACAACAAGAAGACAAAATTCCCCTCCCAGCCACTCTAACCGCCTGCCAGGTTTTGTATTAATGGAAGAATTACATCTCCTTCCAGGTATGGCGAGGACACAGCTCGTCTCCCCATGGGCATCCGCGAGTCTGCCCGGCAGTGAGTAAAGATGCCTGGACGACACAAAAACTATCCCTCCTCCTTATAGAAACACAAGGAAGTAAGGATTCAGATCTGACATGAATAGGAATGCATGTATTTTTAAAAAAAAACATGCTTTACGGCTGTGTAATGAGATCTGTAGGAGAGTTATCTTTATAAACAAGTTATTAAAAGGGGGAGGAGGGACACAATAATAGCAGGTGCCAATTACTCAGCTCCCGGCAGAGACTTTCCAATTTCTCACCTTCCCCCAAAGCAAGATGTGCCGCTGTACAGCAGCACATTTACTTGCAAGCGTAACACCCTTTCGGAGTATTGGTTCTCTCCCACAAAGCAAAGCTGCAGTTGCTGCCGTGCCGCCACTGGCGAGGGGCAGCCCATTTCCCCACCAACCCTGCACCAGAGCTGAGACCAATACGGCATGAAATTAATTTGGAAAGAGTGAAACAGCAGAAAGTAAATAAAATTATCTTTTTATTTGACTCCAGAATCTGGCCACTCCCACCAAGAGGAACAGCAAATTTGTGAGCTAATTGCGACTGCCAGGTTTGCCTCTCTGCAAATATCTGCTTAGTTTCAGGAACAAAACGCCAGTAACGATTTTGTTATTTTAAAATGGCAGCGTAGTTTCAGACAGTAAATGTTCACATTGCAACTGGAGCCGTCGGAGAGATCCCATCCTTTGAGGCAAGCACACCAACGTAATGAATAATATTACAAAAGTAATCCGAGCCTTTAAAATCATTATTTCCAAAATCAGCAAATAATTACCAAGGCCTTCAGCAATCAATACCCAAGATAAATAGACAATTAAATTGCAAAAGACCAGAAGAAAGAAGTTAATATTTGCCAAACGCATGCCAAATACACTTTTTCATGGTAACCAAATACTTCCAGTAAATAGATACTTTAGCTCACTGGAGAAGCACTTTCAGAAAGTAATAAATTAATCTAATAAAACAGACAGACAGGGTGGAACCAGACATTAACGGAACACAAACTGATCTATACGGAGCCAACCCACAATCCATGTCCTAATTATGGTCATCCACCATTCTGGGTACTTACCTCCCCCACCCAGGTCAGCTCTTTAGCTCGGGGAAAATACATGTTTCATGCAGCTTCCCTGGCACGACAAAGCAGAGAATTTCAGCCATCAAATGACGAAGTTTCTGCTCAGCTAGAATTTGCATTTCCAATTTTTTTTCTAAATACCTCTCGCTCCTCAAAGTCAGCAAATTAATCTGCTTTTAAACACGATTCTTGCTTCGCCTTCAGTTTAGTTTAAGCTCCATCCGCGAGGTGCGGGCTGAGCTCTCGCCGCCCACGCGCGATGCCCGTGCAAGAATCCCCACGGCACGTCCCCACTCTGGAACCGGGACGGTTTGTCCTGGGGGGGCTGCACCCTGCCTCGCCATCCCTCCTGGGACCCAGGGGCTCTCAGAGTGACCCCTGACACCCGGTGCAAGGACCAGCGTCGCCTCCTCCCCGGGCAGCCCAACCTTTACCAGCTTCTACCCCAAATCATTGCTTGGAGTTAACGAAGCCGCTCTGTTAGGTGAGCATCTGGTAGAGTTCCTCACATGGTGGATAACTTGAACTGGACAAGATTAAGAGAGGGAGAGACGTGTGGGAAGATGTCCATCCCGTTCGTTTTCTGCAACATCAAAGGAAGACGGAAGGGAGAAAACCGAGGGAAATGGAAGACAAAGAGAAGAGATATCAAAGCCAGCTCCGGAGAGAGCGCAACGAGAGATGGCACGAAAAAGGAATAGCTAAAACACGAAAGGCAAGATCAAATAAAAGCACAAGATCACAGTCTGGGCACAGAGAGGAGGGAGGCGAGACCACCACACCACTTTCGCCAGGATTAACTGAATAATTCATTTGACAGGTACTTGTCTGCGGCAGTAGTTGAGTCTGAGAGAGTCCAACGCCGTCCGGGTCCATCCATCCACCAGGCAACCCCTACGGTCACGTACTGTTCTTGCTTTTCACATCCAGCACGGGGACACGCCGCGGGGACACTGCAGAGCAGCTGTGTTTCCCTGAGCGCCCATCTTTTGGGGAGGAATAAAGCAATTTAGTTCTCGCTCAGAAAACTTCGCCAGCTTCTTCTGTATGAAGCTCTTGGCACTGGCAGGGTCAGTCTTGCTACGATGCTTTCACTAAAACAGGCTATCCAAACATGTAGTGCTATTACACATATCTTAGGTAGCTCGTATCTCAGTATTGGAAGTGTTTCTTTGATTAGTTACAAGGGCTTCTGAAGGCTACACAACTTTTTTGGTACCACAGGCCTCCTGTCTAAGCCATGAAATTCCTTGGAGCAGTGACAATACATAGAGGATTTATTGCAGCGTACGTACAAGCAGCGAGCGACAAAAAAGGGTCTCCAGGTTAAACCTTATTTCCAGAAAGCTCTCAGCATCACAGGGAGAGAAGAAAAACCTATGTGCTCTAAGGTAGTCTTGAAAATGTGGTCAGGATGGTCTAAAAGCTCACTGAGGAATAAGCGTGGAGCAGGGAAGCGGCACTGGCACAGGCCAACACCGTGCTCTTCCCCCAGTTCAGCATCCATCCCGCTACCACCAAGTCCTAACCACCGGTGCAACAATTATAGCTACAGGTAAACGGACAGCGCAATGCAACAAAACTCATAGTGAAAACAAAAGACAGGTGGAGATTAATTGTTGCACAGAAGCTTCTTGAAAGCCTAACGATTTACATTTCAATGCTACTGCCGTCCACCTTAATATAAGCGGGAATGAAAACATCTTGCACAAACGTGTCTAGTCACTTCAAAATACAGATTAAGCTTTAGGTGAGTATTTATCCTGTACGTAGTGCAGGAGGGCAGGAATATTTAAATATTAGGGGAGTCGCTCCAAGGCGGGGGCAGGCAGGAGGGAAGATGGGAGTTATGGAGCTGGGTCTGTGCATCAGAGATGTGTCCATGCTAATGCACGGATCCTGGAGACTCGAGTGTGACTTGACACTGGGACAAAAACAGAAGGGGAAGCGGCCAGTGCCACAATTAATGCAGAAAGAGATGATTTAAAACAGAAATCTGCCCCTCCCAGGTTTTTTTGCTTTGCAAGAGAAGCCTCGTGTGAGCTCAAAAACAAACCCAAGAAGGGCGTTGCTGATGAAAAAGCCCCCTACACTTCAATTCAAATTAAAAAAAGGCAGAAAAAAAATGCATTCCCCTCCATCAAAGACAACAATCCTCTCCCCGAATCAGGAAGCCGTTCAGCAGACGCTCGATCAGCACTCCCCGAAAAGCCTCTCCTCCTAACAGTGTTAACCTGCCGGCCCCAGCCCCTGCCAAAGCCCTTTGTTTAATAGTTTCCATAATCCTTTAATTTGACCAGTGACTTCTGCCGCCGCGGCAGCCCTCTCCACCCACCGAGCCCCGCCGATCCCTTGGGCTTTGTCTCGTGAAAAAACAAAACGTCAACATTAGAATCGGCACGATAATGACACGGAAAATCTTCACGTGAAACAAAGCTTCGTCTCCAAATACTTTTAGGCAGGTGGCTCAGCCCCACCTCTGCAAAGGTTTCCTGCAAAGCACCGGGTGGCTGTGGATGCCCGTGCCGAGCCAGGCGCCCCAGGACGGCTATTTTTTGGTGTTTCTTTATACCAGGAACTGAGAGATTGGTACTTTGGTGACTGGTTAGGGTTTTGCGAGCAGGGAGAACCACGGATAACACAAGCCTACCTGCAGCAGCCTGCCAGCAGCCTTGCCCAATTTATCGCTAAAGCAATTTCTCCATCACTTAGCAGGCTTCAAAGCTTTCTAGAGATGACTGGCAGCTTCACTTAAACTAGCCAGCTATAGATGTGTTTTACATTAAACACTAAGTGAATAATCAATGAACATTCAGGATATAAGCACAAATCAATGATTTGTTTTAGATGAATCAAAGGGAACCACAAATGAGAAAGGGTTTTGTTCTGTAACAGAAGTAAACCAAGATAAGTACTTGATGTAATTGGGTGGGTGGGTGTTAACCTGCTCTTCTCCTACGCACTGACACAAACCCCGCTGTCGCAGAAGCGCGGCTGTGTCCTCCAAACCCCTGTGACAAGAGATGTCACTGTCCCCAGAGAGCAGATGGGAACTGAGGCATGAAACCAGCCGGCTGACTTTCCCAAGACTGGGAGGGATACGGCATGGCAGGGACCTGAATCCAAGCCTCCGCTTCCAGAAACTTCAATTCCATCACATAACTGCAACTCTTATCACTGGAGCGGCAACAGGACATGGACAAGCACATAGGTAGCACAAGCCAAGAGCCCAGCTTAAAGACCTAGCAAAACCAGCAAAGAAATAAAAACAGAAATACAGGTGACTCCAGACAATGGAAGATTTATTCTGATGAATGCATATCAACAGATTGTACGGTGTCCCTTGCACTTGGGATGAATTTGGTCAAATCACACGCAGGATAATTTTACAAATGCTGCTGCATTCCGGCCACCAATTCCACACAACATCTGCCGAGCACCACGCAGGCCGAGCAAAGGCTCTCGGAAATTCTCTTTTTATTTGCCATGCATTTTAATGATAGACTGCTAAACTCTACGGTTCCTCAGCCGAGGTCCCCGTCTGCACCTCCTCAGCCGTGAGAAGCACACGCTGGGTCTGCGGCCGGCGTCTCTCCTCCGGCAAACGTTTCCAAGGGTTTCAGAGAAACGAGCCCAGCTCAGACCAGAGCGTTCACTCGCACCGGTCCAGCTGCAGCCTGTGACCTCAAAGAAACTACAAAAACCTGAAGCGAAGCCGGCGCAGGTAACAGAAATGAAAAAGCAGCGGGAACCCCCGCATGCCGCAAGATACAGTTCGTATTTAGCAGTATCACGAGCTTTGACTCTCCTGCTTCCAGAGCGGATTAGCGTTCATGGCTTTTTATGCATTATATAAGACAACTTTGTAAACACGCTCAGAGGAACATCCCTCCGGGACAAAGTCTGCTTCCCACGAAGAACACCCCAAGCGAGCAGAGCATCCCGCCGCACACAGCACCGCACAAGCAATATTCCTTTACAGAGACGCTGCCTGAGCCTGTCCCGCTGCAACGGGCACCGGAGCAAGGTCCACGCCGCAGCCGGTGCCCCGCCATCACCGACACCCCAGCATCCCGCTCCCCACCACGTTCGCAAGTCAAGGGGGAGACCCCCGCGCTCAGACCGCGCATCGAGATACCCACCCGGGATGCGAGTGGCGAGTCCCTCCCGAAGCCGTCGCACATCTATTCTGAAGCGCTTTCACAACGCCCACGGGAAGAACGGTTCCCACGGGGTGAGCATCCAAAATGCTGCACAATCAAAACTGATCTTAGAGGTGTGAAGCCACTATGCAAAGAGCCGTCACCCACATCGCAAGCAAATCTACAGGTTCGGAGGTGCCTGCAGTTGTGGTTTTACGACGGAAACCTGGAGCTGGCTGGTACTGGGTAGCTATAAATCATTAAAATTTGAGGGGGAAAAACCCCTCAATTTTTGGGTAGGGAAGCCTGGTAGGTAAGCCTGCACAGGCAGCGTGGGTACAGAGCCCACCCTGAGCTATACAGCTGTACCCTGGAGGTGCAATCCCAACCTCAAAACGCGGCATTTGCAAGGGGCAACATGTCGGGAGTCTCCTAAAAGGTTCACATAAGGTTTAGAATTTTCTATTCAATATAATAAAAAAAGCCCAAACACTTCAAATATTGTGCAGCATTTATGGCTCTGGGGTGGGCTGCAAGGGGCAAAGAGAAGGGCTGGAAAGACAGCACATGGCTGGTCGGTCACTCGAGAATAAAGATTATGGATAAGAACTGTTCAGTTTTCATCACTGGAAAGAAAAAAACCACAACAATGTAATTGCAGGTAGGTTAAATTGTTTGCCTTCATCCCATCTGCACCTGTGACTTATCCAAAATCATGAAAGCTTCTTGTTTTTCCCGAGTCCTCGGTAAAACACCCCTTGTAATCCCCACCTTGGGCACGCTAATGCCCGAGCCTGCCCGCGCCTTCCCGAAAGCACATCACCCTCCACAGTTAAACCTACAGGTCCACCTCACGACAGCAGGTTACAGAAGAGCTTCTTCCAAGGCAGCTGTTGGTTTTTGAAAGTTAAACTGTACTTAAACCTAAAATCAGCAAAAAGAGAATATTAAACTTTGGCCAAGACACCCACCACCACGATGCGCAGCACGCGGTCCAGCTCCGAACCACCCCGTGATGCTGGACATCGGCCGCCTGGGTGACTGGTTGTGCTATTTGAGGCTGACCCTTCTCTTCCTACTCCAGCAGACTATTTCAAACCTCGTTTATAATTGGAAAGAGGCAGCATCTGTTTTTGCAGACCACAAGGTCAAAACTTTACTAATAACCACAGCATGGCAAAACACCCTTAGCGGGTAAACAAACCTTGCATCGGTCACAGAAAAGCAGCTCTAGAGCTGGTTTGACCTGGTTTATTTTCTTTCGACTAAGTGTTTTGTCCTCCCAACGTAGAGCGGAAAGACAGGCAGGCTCTGCAATTAAAACATGTGTTTTAATATCTTTTTATTCCCTATCGGAGGCGACGTGGACACCTTGCCAGTCTTCCCCAGAATGCCATGATATGAGGAGCTCAGGATCACTGGGAATTGTCTCCAGCTACTCACAGGGGATGGCCGATGTTACAGAGGACTGGCGAGCACAAAGCCTGTCTTTGAAAAATAAGGGGATGGGGATAAAGAGGATCCAGGAAATTATGGAATAATCAGCTTAACTTCAGTTGAAGTACTTAGAAGACGAGGAGGACTTGAGCAAGAGCTAACCTCTGTTTAATCAAGAACAAATCACATCAAATCTATCCTACTGCTTTCTGCGACAGGGTACCAGGACTTGTAGGGAGGGGAGAAGAAAAAAAGATTTCAGAGACACCTCTGATAGTGTCTCACGGGACGTCTCCATAACACAGCGAGGGACACAGGGGCGCGACTGAGCCACCTGAAGGTGTGCGCACCACTGCTGGGAAGAGCACCGGTGAACTGGTCGCTGGTCTTGGAGCACAGACCGGGAGGACCTTACTGAAGTGGGTTCCAGGGGAACCCATCCCAGTTCTGATACCACTCGGTGTTTTCATCCACGACGTGGCTGATGGCAGAGAAAACACGCTGATTGCCTTTGAAGGCTACACCAAGCTGAGAGGGGCTGCAAGCACGCGGGAGGACAAGATCAGAATTCAAAACAATGCTGACACTTTGGAAGAAGCAGTCTGAAAAAAAAAAGGACACAGTTCAACAAGGACAAGCGTGAGGTAATGCGATTTGGTAAGAATAATTAACCAGGCAAATACAAGAGGAGGAATGAAAAGCAGGAAAAGTTCTGGAGAAGAATGGCTGAAAGGTCAATGAGATAAAAAAAAAATTAAACACGAGTAATCTGTGGCAAAAGTAAAAAGCAAACACACTGGGATGTACAAACAGGATCATTGTATGTAAAAGACCTGAAGGAATCCCTTATTCTTCTGAGCAAAAATAAGGCAGCAACTTCAGTCCTTTATCGCAGGTTAAGCATCACTCTTCACGAAGGATGACGGTCCACAAAAGAGTAGCAAGAACAACTGCAGACCAAGAATACATGACCTGAAAAGAATGGTCAAAGGAGCCAGCGTGGTTTAATCTACATTAGCAGGGACTAAAGGGAGACACGGTAGCAACTCCCAAATATCTAACAGGCTCCTGCAAAGTAGGAAGGAAGGAACTTTTCTGCCTGTGCCCAATAAACGGAAAAAGAAGAGCAATCATGAAACCAGCTGAAGGAAAAGACATTTCTCTTCAGCTCGTAAGAAAAATCTAATGGCAGAGCTGCTAAATGTCAAACAGATTGTCCAGGGAGCTTAGGCATCTCTGTCATCAGAGGTTTTTAAGAATGAACACGATAAACATCTGTCAGGAAGGGGCTGGTTATCACGGATCCTGCGCAGGGGCAGGGGATGGACTGAATGACCTCTCAAGGTCTTCTCCAGCTCTGTATCGAATAATGGCCTGATACGTAAATGACCATAATAGCCGGAAACCTGCTGTGCTGACACAGCCTGACCCATGTTATTTGTGACCTCTTGTAGCGATCGCTGTTTGGAAGCAACAATCTGTTGCTGTCAGAGGAAAATGCGTATCCCAGGGAGGGTCCTACCAAGAGGGACAGGGACAGTGGTACCAAAGGTTATTATTTTGGCACTTGAACGAGCAATGGGGAAAAGCTACTTGTTAGAAAATAAAAGCGAGTCAAAGGACAACACAGTCCAGACGGCACAGACTACCTAGCGGGGTTGGCCACCCTGCTTCAGAAACCAGGAGTGACCGCTCGGAACCCGTGCGGCGCTGCACACCGGTTTCAATTCATTTATGGGAGGGAGCCACAAGCAAAGCAACTCTCAGCAGTAACCGCAAGAAAGCGGTTCTCAGAGCGCTCCTCTACCCCTGCACAACTTACCCCGGTCTGGCATTTCTGGCTGGAATGTGCATACAACACCACCCGGTTGTGCAAACATTTTGTCCCATTGAAAATCCCCCCAGCAGAAGCTAATCGATCCACCGGCGGTACCCTTGCATTACAAACGCTCGTCACCCAAACCTCTGCAGGAAGGCAGCTCTGGTGGGATTTAAACCACGTTAGCAGCATGACAGGAGAGCCCTTCAGCTGACGAACGAAGCAGAGGAGCCCAAGCAGCCGCCCTTCGGATGCCGGCAGCTGCCAGGAGAAGGTGGCACATCCCAGGAGCTCCTGCCCTGCTGCCAGGGAAGGGGCCGGGCTGGCTGGGAACCTATGTGCGCTCGTGCCATCCTGCTCATCAGAGCCAAAATAAGCTCCTTCCGTCCCCAGAGGCCCCAGTCCCGATGCCAGCCTCGCACCACGCTCAAGCTGCGCCTTGCGATTGCGCGTGGTGTGCCCTGGGATGGCAAAGCCATCAAGTCGCGTCTTACGCTCAGCGAAAGCTGCTTTTCACCTGTAGCTGGGAGAGATGCTTATATGGCGAGTGGATAGAGAGGGCCAAGGGCTGGACGGCCGGACCACCCACCTTTAATGACCTTTAAATTGCAGGAACTGGAAGAGCTGAGTGACTAGCACGGGCGTGAGAGCTCGGACACCCATACGCGAGACAGATACACAATTCAGGAGCGACTACCGGAATCGTCCTCCGGGCCAGGATAAATCCGGTGTGCTGCTTCAGCGAGTGACAAGACGGGGAAAAGCAACTATTATGTTGTCAGGAAAAACCAGCGGCGAGAGCATCTCTGCCATATCCCTGCGGGATTCCCCCGCAGCCTCGACGGGATGGGGCCCTGCACCCCTGCTTTGCAGCCGCCTACTCGGTGCAAAACCAGCGCCGATATTTCAGTGCCGAAGCCGGCAGCCCTCGCCCCCGTCCCACACGCGTTGAAGTTACTGGACTCACCATCCAGCCGCAAGAGCCGTGCGTGGCGTGGGGAGGGCAGGGCTGCTCAGATCTCCCCTCGCCTCCAGTTTGCCCAGAGCCCCCCCCCCCCCCCCCCCATCCATCCGAGGGCTCCCCCCAATTGCTGCCATCACCACGAGGATTTAACCCCCGCGGTTTCCCACCGCCCACCAAGGTTTTCACCATAAACGTGGGGGTGCAAAGACGCGCAGCACCGAAGCCAAGCCCAAGGCACCCCAACCTGAACGACAGCCCGCCCGTCACCCCGCAGCCCCCCCACCCCGATCCTCCGTGGGCGCCCCCGGCCGCAGCGCACCCCGGGGACGAGCAGGGACCCCCGACCCTGGCACCCACCCCCCCACCGCCCCCCCCCCGCCCTACCGGGCACGGGCACGCCCGCACCGAGGGTTGTTCCCACGGGTCACGGTCCCGCGGGGACCGGCGGGGGATACGGCGGGGCCAGGGGTTCCCAAAGGCTCCTGCAGGATCCTGCCCGTCAGGATCCTCCCCCACACGGGGGTCCAGGAGGGCCCGGCTCCCGGAGCACGGCCCCCTCCCCGGCCTCGGGGCCCCGAGCCCCCCCCCCCCGCCTCCCCAAAATCCGCCTCCCCGTACCTTTGTGCCCGCCGAAGGCGCCGTACCAGGAGAGCGAGAGCAGGGCGCACAGGCAGCCGAGCAGCAGCGTGAGCGCCGTGCCGCTGCGGAGCCTCATCGCCTCCTCGCCGGCGGGGGCGGCCGCATGTCCCGGGCGCGGCGCGGCCTCGGCGGCCCCGGGGGCCCCGGGGAGCGCGGTGCGGAGCGGAGCGGAGCGGAGCGGGGCGCACCGCCCGCCCGCCCGCATGCAGCGCCCCGCGCCGGGCCGGGCCGGGCCGGGCCGCGCCGGGCGGGCGGGGCGGGGCGGGGCGGGGCCAAGGGGGCGGGGCCAAGGGGGCGGGGCCAAGGGGCGGGGCGGCAGCGGGCGGAGGGCGCCCCCGTGCGGGGGAGGGGGGGGCCGGCGGCGGCGGCAGCGGGGAGGGGGGGGTGAGTGTGTGAGGGAGTGTGTGTGAGTGTGAGAGAGTGTGAGTGTGTGTGTGAGTGTGAGAGTGTGTGTGAGAGTGTGTGAGTGTGAGAGTGTGTGAGTGTGTGTGTGTGTGTGAGAGTGTGTGTGAGAGTGTGTGAGTGTGAGAGTGTGTGAGTGTGTGTGTGTGTGTGAGAGTGTGTGTGAGAGTGAGTGTGAGAGTGTGTGAGTGTGTGTGAGTGTGACAGTGTGTGAGTGTGTGTGTGTGTGAGAGTGTGTGTGCGTGTGAATGTGTGAGTGTGTGTGTGTGAGTGTGTGTGTGAGAGAGTGTGAGTGTGTGAGTGTGTGTGTGAGTGTGTGTGTGAGTGTGTGTATATGTGTGAGAGAGAGTGTGTGTGAGAGTGTGTGAGTGTGTGTGTATGTGTGTGTGAGTGAGTGTGTGAGTGTGTGTGAGTGTGAGAGTGTGTGTGTGAGTGTGTGAGTGAGTGTGTGTGAGTGTGTGAGTGTGTGTATGTGTGTGTGAGTGAGTGTGTGAGCGAGTGTGTGTATGTGTGTGT
Source organism: Astur gentilis (assembly GCF_929443795.1). Taxonomy (NCBI): domain Eukaryota; kingdom Metazoa; phylum Chordata; class Aves; order Accipitriformes; family Accipitridae; genus Astur; species Astur gentilis. The sequence continues at coordinate 16,820,363 of NC_064905.1, read as the reverse complement.
GAGAGAGAGATAGTGTGTGAGGGAGAGTGTGTGAGTGAGTGTGTGTGTGAGAGAGATAGCGTGTGAGTGAGTGTGTGTGTGAGTGTGTGAGTGTGTGTGTGAGAGTGTGTGTGCGTGTGAATGTGTGAGTGTGTGTGTGAGAGTGTGTGAGTGTGAGTGTGTGTGTGAGTGTGTGAGTGTGTGTGTGAGTGTGTGTATATGTGTGTGTGAGTGTGTGAGTGTGTGTGTATGTGTGTGTGAGTGAGTGTGTGAGTGTGTGTGAGTGTGAGAGTGTGTGTGTGAGAGTGTGGGTGTGTGTGTGAGTGTGTGTGAGTGTGAGAGTGTGTGTGTGAGTGTGTGAGTGTGTGAGAGTGTGTGTGTGAGTGTGAGAGTGTGTGTGTGAGTGTGTGAGTGTGTGTGTGTGTGTGTGAGTGAGTGTGTGAGCGAGTGTGTGTGAGTGTGAGAGTGTGTGTGTGAGTGTGTGAGTGAGTGTGTGAGTGTGTGAGTGAGTGTGTGTGTGTGTGAGAGAGTGTGAGAGAGTGTGTGTATGTGTGTGTGAGAGAGAGATAGTGTGTGAGTGTGTGAGTGAGCGTGTGTGTGAGAGAGATAGTGTGTGAGTGAGTGTGTGTGTGTGTGTGAGCACGCACGTGTGTGTGCCTGTGAGTGTGTGTGTGAGAAAGTGTGTGTGTGAGAGTGTGAGAGTTTGTGTGTGAGTGTGAGTATGAGCGTGTGTGTGAGTGTGTGACAGAGTGTGTGTGGATAAGAGAGTGTGTGAGAGAGAGTGTGTGAGAGAGAGTGTGTGCATATGTGTGTGAGCGCATTTGTGAGTGTGTGAGAGTGTGTGTGCCTGTGAGTGTGTGCGCTTGAGTGTGTGTGTGCGTGAGAAAGTGAGTGTGTGTGTGAGTCTGAGCATGTGTGTGAGTGTGTGAGAGTGTGTGTGCCTGTGAGTGTGTGTACATGAGAGAGTGTGTGCGTGAGAGAGAGCGTGCGAGTACGAGTGTGAGTGAGCAGGAGTGTGAGCGAGTGCGTGGCAGAGTGTGTGTGACTGTGTGTGCGCATGTGCGACTGAGTGTGTGTGAGTGTGAGAGCGAGTGTGTGTGACTGTGTGTGAGACTCTGTGTCCGCACACGTGCACATTCATGGGTTACGTATCTAAATACACACACCTATACACTTGGCTTATTCCTATAGCTGCGTATACATGCATACTTGTGCACACGCATATGTCCGTACAAAGGTACGTATATATCTGTGGGTGCCTCCATGGGCCTATGCATGTGCGTGTGCGCGCGCGCGCGCGTGCCTGTCTCCGTACGTCCGTGTGTGTGCGCGCGCGCGCGCACGTGTACACGCCTGCGTCCATATGACTGGGTGGGTGGGTCCATATGTCTCTGTGTGTGCGTGCGCCCGCGTCCATACGTCTGTGCGTGTGCGTGCGCGTGCGCCCGGGTCCGTACGTCTGCGTGGGTGCGTGCGCGTGCACCCGTGGGCGCGCACGGGGCGCGCGCGTGGACCTTCGCGCGGGGCAGCCCCCTCGGCCACGCGGCGCGGATTCGCTGCCGTTTCCGCAGGAGCGTCTCATCCTCGGTTAAGGGAACGGCCTCCGGTGTCCATGGAGGGAGCACCGATGCCGGATGAATATCGCAGACGGACGCTGCCGCCCGGGAGGACCCAAAGGACCTGGCGTTCGGGGGTTACGGCCTCAAGCTGCTTGCCCAGGTGAAGGGCAGAAGGAATCGGATTTAAAAATCATTTTGCTTGGGTTTGCTTCTGTTAGTGGGCCCAGCTCTATCGCCCTGCGGACCGGGAGGAGCGGTACAGCGGCGTCGGGTTTGAAGCGCTGAGCTTACCCGCCTCTACCGCCCGAACTCGCTTCTGCGGCCGTTCGCGAGGCCAAACGGGAGGCGGCAGCTCGTGTGCCCCGTCCCTGGGTACGTAATTCCTCCGGCGAAAGTTGTCATCTTCCATTCCCCAAGAGCTCTTTTAGCGAGTAAATCTTTCTCAGACGTGTCAATATTGTAGGACTGGCTTCCAGCGACCGGTCTGTTGTTTGAAACGTTGGGATCAATTCGAGAGTGACGTAAAGCGAAGCGCGCGCCCGTGCCAGAGGCAGGAGCGGCGACGCAGGCGCTGGGCGACGCTCGGCCGCAGCCTCGGAGCCGACCGGGCTCCGTGGGCACGTCTCCTCCGGGCAGCCCTCCAACCGACGTGGGAATCGTTCCAAAACGGGGAAATCTGGCAAACGGTTCCTCAGGGCTTCGTTCCGTTTCCTTCTGGAAAGGCGAAGGGTTGGAGGGATGGGTGCAGGGGCCGCCTCGAGGGGCTCTGGGCCACAGCGTGTGCCTCGCTGAAAGCCGTACGTGCGTACGAGGAAAAGCGCGGATTGCCCGTTTCTGCAGGAGATGGTCTTGCCTACCTGCGTCCTTAGACTCTTCTCTAGTTTCTAAAATAAACCACATTTTTCAAATCTTGAAATGGCCTCTCCCGGCGATGAGAAGATCCGGGATGGAAATCGGCAGAGGGAGCCCTTTGGACGGCACGGAAAGTTTCTGACCTCGCTGCCAGAAGGCAGCGAGAGGTTGCGGGGCCCCAGCGCAGACCACTGCTCACAGCGGGCACGTCCCTCACTAGGGAAATGTGCCGAACATCACTCTTGGGACTATTAAAAAAAAAAAAATAATAAGGAGGCCAGATCCATGCTTCCTCACCTGAATTTTGCGAGGCATTGCCCAAGTGACCGTCACCTGCAGAACATGAGCCGGCAGCGGGTCCCGTCCCTCAGAGCAGTTGAGCCCTTGAGCGCTCGATCGGCTCCGCAGAGAGCGGCCACGTCCCCAGGCTCGGACCCCCAGCCCAGCACACCCACCCGTAACTCGCTCCTCGGCTGCAGATAAAGCCTCAGCCACGCCAGCCATAGCATTTTCACTATTAGAGCAAAGAAAACAAGCCCCAGAAGCTCTGTCCCACCTAGCCTCCTTGCTTTCTCGCTTTAAACCTATGTGTTAAACCCAGGAGCCAGCGGAGGATTCACAGGAATTAATGGCAAAAACCCTCCAGAGGTGGCAGACAAGTAAAAGCTGCTTGTGGGAAAGGCGTGTGAAATCCTACTGCCATTAAAGAGTTGAGAGAAATAACATGACGCGTTTTAGTGCATTAGATGATGGCTGTTTATTTTCAGATGTGCAAAATGCTCCCACCGCTCAGGATATATGGTGTGTCTGGAGCAGAAGAGAGCAGAATAACATTAATAATTTCTCCAGGACAATTAATTAGACTCTTTCTCAAGGATAAACCTTAATCTGATTTCTGCTGTTATACTTTGTCTTCATAAAAGTCTGAAGAAACGGATGAGTTTATACCACCCTCGCATCACAAAAACCTTGGGCTCTCTTGGAAAAAAATGAGGGACTAAGCGAAATTGCCAGCACTTGGGATTTTTATATCGGAACTGCAAAGTTCCCTTTTATTCTTAGAGTCCCTCCCTCTAACCCGGTTTTGGCTTTTATTCTGTTTTTAACAAGCAAGTTTTGAGCCTTGGTCCCTTTGCAGAGCAAAGTTTAAAATATGAACTGCAGAGACTCAAAACCCCGGCAGCAAATAAACAGAGTGAAGATGGGTTTTTAAGGTGATCTCATGATCTTTGAACAGTTGATGTCGGCAATACTGAGCACGCTGCAGAAACGAGGACCTTCCACGGAAAGCGCTCCAATAGCAATCCACAGGTCCTGAGGCCATTACAAATATTAGAAAGAGAAAACATTTATTAGGTCTAGATATAAAATGTAATCCAGATTTATAGCTGATTTTATCAAGCTCTCTAAAGAGCTTGGCTCTGGACTTTGGCCCATCTGTGAGCAGGTCAGGCTCGGTCCTTCCCGGGCTGCTTTAAGCAAAGAACACTTGCTGTTTTTCTCATAAACCAAAGTAACTTCATTTTCTATGTGTTTTATAGGTCGCTGTGTTCAAACATCACTAGGACTTGTTTCACTGCAGCGCAACTATTTCCAAATTCTCCTTAGCCACGAGAGATGAGTATCACAGCAGGGTGCTTACCTTCGATGTGTTGACATGATGCTTTAATTCAGGGCAAAAGCTACAAGTCAGGTTCTCAAAGCAACACTCACCCCAAGCAATTTGTGTAGGTTGCAAAAAGTTCCTTTTCACCTTTGGCAACACAAAACCCTTACGTATTCGCACGACACCCATAGCGTGCTTGTACTTTGTGCCTGCTCCCCACCCCTTTTTCCCTATCTGCTCCTCCGTCTCAATGAAAAACCTGTCCCAGAGTTTTTTGCCCTTAAAAATTTCACATCACCTCTATGAGCAATGGTGCTGAGCCTGTGTAAACACCTGACGTGGCAGAGCTAACCTTCAGGAAAGCTCAACCTCAGAAATGACACAGCAAAAAAACACACAACCCACTCGGCTTTCCCTTCTGCCTGTGCTGTTGAGGAAGGAGGGTTTCTGCTTCGGAGGCGGTGAACAGTGTTTTCACTGGGCTGGAGGAGGAGGGAAACCATCACGGGACCAGGCTGAGTCACCAGCATCTGACCCGGTGCATCCGGAGGATCCTGCACCTCTCCAGAAACCCCTGGAAGGAGCGTGTGGCACCGTGGCAGGGTCTTGACCCGGCACCCGGTCCAGCCCGACGAGCGCCCACCCGCTGCGGCTCCGCACCGTCCCTCCGTCACCGCACACCGTCCTGCTAGAGCCGGGGGTGCTTCCCAAACCTGCCCCTCCTCACCGGGAGTGCCAGGGCGGTGATGGGGGCCTCAGGCTGGGGCGATGATCTGGGGAGGAATTCCCTCTGGAAAATCATCATCAGCCTCTGTTGTGGTTTGCAAGCAAGGAAAAAGACCGGACACTGTCATCCTCCCCCCACCACCCAGCTTCATCCTGCCAGGACTTTACCGCAAACATGAAAAGTTTGGACATAAGGAGCGTTTCTAGTGATTGTGCCCCCAGAGCAAGAATCTCACCAAATATTTTTAAACACTTCCCAGCAGAATGTGGGTGTAGAGAGAAAGCAGAGCACTGCTGGGATGCTAATTGCTCCTTTTTGAGCCTTTCCTCTGTAACTTTGAAATTTTAGACTCAAGTAGCTTTTTTTTTTTTTCCCCATCCCCTTTGCTGCTCCTTTGCTACATCCATCCGTGAAGCTGGCTGCTCATCAGCTAGGGCTGACAAACCACTTTTTGGGCAGGGGTTGCTGTGATGCTATGGGATTCCTAAAGAACCATAAGAAAACATCCACGCAGCCAGTGCTTCATGCCGAGAATGCCAAAACCCGGGGGAAACAGAGGGAAAAACATCTCAAGTTAATGTATGTGGGAATACAGCACAGCTTCTGACATGGCCTCTCCAGGGGGCTGAGAAACTGCCGGGAGGCCCGTCCCAGGGCTGGGGGCGATAGGAAAATGCTGGGAGACCGAGTTCCAAGGTCTGTGCCAGAGAAGGGCTCGCTGGGAGGAAATCCCCGACCTTGAGGAGGAGGAGGAGGAGGAGGAGGAGGAGGAGGCGACTCACTGAGTCACCCCTGTCCCGTGGTCGGTGAGCTAAACAACCAGCAGGCTGGTGAAAGTCTTGTTTTCCTTATGTTTTGTAAAAGTGCATGATGTCACGACCAGAAAGCTGAGCGTGACTCAGCACGCCCCACCAGGAGAAGGGAGATTCCCTCTGGCTTTTGGCCCCTTCCATATTTGCCAGCTGGATGAAAGTTCACACAGAGGAAAACTCAGATTTCTGCTTTTAATTTGGTGCATCGTCTGATAATTGTAAGTGCATCAATTAATCTGGGGACACAACTGGCTTGAAAAGACCTGGCAACTTGAGGACAACCCACTGTGCCTCAAACACCCAGGCAGTGACGGAGAAGGGAATAAGGAATTGGTCCCATCTGGGTCGGCAGCAACTCGGTGCCTAAGGAATGAATGTTCTGGGGCTGGGTCCCAAAATACAAGTCTCTGGCCCTATAAATGAGCCCAAAAGTGGCTGTCAGGGTCCCTCAGAAATAGGACACGAGATGGACATGCTGGAGGTGCTGCTTGGCAAGGCAGATTCAACATCGGCAGAGTGTCCGGTACTGCATGCCTTGCTACCGCTGGTCCCTCTTCTGATTTTATGGAGAAAAAAAATAATCCAATGATGTCAAGTCAGCAACTTTCACCGACATTTTCAGAAATAAGGATATTCACAGCAAAGAGGCAAAAGGGAAGGTGAGTGCAATCCGCCTTTGCTGCGTGCCCAAACCTTTCAATATCTCGTGCTGTAAAAGCTGGTGAATCATTCCCTGCACAGCATCACTCATGCTTAAACCTGAATCTGCTTATGTTTAAACTTTAACTCATCACTTCACGGTGGAATATTTGCCGTGTCGTACCTGGAAATCGAAATTCCTAGAAAACTTCTAAAGTTAAAAAGGGCGATCCTGTCCACTGTAAATACTATTTTCTAGAAAAGTGTTGCAATTTCAAAATTGCCACACATATGCCAAAAATGGATCTATACAGAAGGCCAAGTGTTTTAACATATGTACTTTAGGTTCAGAAATAAACTACCTCCCCAACGTGGAAATTAAAACTTACCCTTCTCTTGATTGCAGAAGACGATAAATCATGACACAGTTTCTCCTAAGTTTTTATTATCTTAGACCAAGAAATACGTCACTAAGAGACAGAGTGGTCAGGCCATTGGGTGAGAGGGAATTAGCACCAACGAGGAACCTAATAATCATCGATCCATCTTTATTTAATCACACTTGGACGGCGCAGACGGCGTGTTCTGCCAGCTGGACTCTCCTGTGGCCAGATTAAGCGGCCTGTCAACTGTATCTGATCTGCAAAAAAAATACTGCTGCCAACCAACTTGGAAAGCCCCCAGACCGTCCTCCTTAATGTCAGTTGTGTTTATACCGGGATCTTTATTTTTAGCCCCCTCTTCCGAAACACCGGGTTCAGGGAAGAGCATTAGCTGAAGAGTTATTTATTCCTGCCACGCTGAGCATCCCAACCCCTCCGACGGGAGCGGCTCCCCACCTCCGTCACCCGGCCGGGTTGGCCCTGCTCGCCCCGGTGCAGAAGATGGAGGCGACGGGGAGGAGCGGGATGGCCGAGTGCCACGTTACCATGTGCTCTGGCTAATGCTGGTACCTGCTCCCAGGCAGCGATGGGGACCAGTTCATCCGGGGGCTGTCCCGGGGTGCACAGCACACCCCCGGTCGTCTTTCCCCAACCGGTGGGTCCCGGAGGCCATGCGGCCACACAGAAGGTACCGACGCCGCACTCGCTCCCCGCTGACCAAGCACCGGTGATGCTTTTGTGATCAGCACGGCCCTGACCCCCCCCAAACCGCCCCGCTCCCCGTCTCTGCCCTCACCGCCGGTTGGGGATGCGAGCCCGGGAAACGGAGAAAACAGAAACCAGCAGGGCCCGGAGCCGAACAGCGGGCATTTGCGAGTATTCACAGATTTTCTTTTGTGGTTTTTTTTTCCAGCTGCAGGCGACATATCGATGAGCACGCCCCGCAGAAAACGAAAGCCGTAACGGGCGCTGGGAACGGACGGGACCCCGGCCCGCAGCCGGGACCCCCGGGGAGCCAGAACCGGGGGGGCGGAGCCTGGTTCCGAGGAGGCGGAGCCTAGAAGCCGGGGGCGGAGCCTAGAAGCCCGGGGGCGGAGCCTAGAAGCCGGTGGACTGAGCCTAGAAGCTGGGGGCGGAGCCTAGAACCCTGCGGGCGGAGCCTAGAAGCCGGGGGGCGGAGCCAGGAACGGGGAGAGCCGCGCTTCGGCGAGGGGCTCGGGGGCGGTGCCTGCGGCTCGGGGGCGGGGCGGACGCGTTGCCCGCCCCTCCCCGCGGCGCTATAAGGCGGCGGCGCAGAGCGCGGCTCCCGCCCCGCAGCCCAGCCCGCCGCCGTCCCGTCCGGCTCCCCGACGGCAATTCCTGCTGCGCCACAGCCATGGCGGCGCTGACGGTGAAAGCCTACCTGCTGGGCAAGGAGGAGGCGGCCCGCGAGATCCGCCGCTTCTCCCTCCCGCCGCCCGCCCGCTACCAAGCCATCCACGACCGCGTCGCCGAGCTCTTCCAGGGGCTGCTGCGGGCCGGGCCGCCGCCCGCCTTCCGCATGCACTACAAGGGTGAGCGAGGGGGCTGGGGGGGGGGGGGGGGGGGGAACGTCCGCGGAGCCGGGTCGTCCCCCGCTCCGGTGGAGGGTCGGGCCCCCAGACCGGTGCCCCGGGGGGTGGGAAGGCCGGAGGGGAGGGGGGCTGCCCCCGCTGCAGCCCCCCTCCCCGGCTCCCCGCCGTGACACCTGAGCGGGCACCTAATCCTGCGCTTCACCCTCCCTAGATGAAGACGGGGACCTGATTGCTTTTTCCACCGACGAGGAGCTGGAGATGGCGATGCCTTATGTGCAGGATGGCGTCTTTCGTGTTTACGTCAAAGGTAATGCCGCACGGGCTGCGCGCTGGCTGGCAGGCCTCCGAAAACGGGAGAAGCAAACCCTGGCCCTTCGCCTTGTGTTCAGGGGCCTGGCATAACCTGCAGCCGTCTGGGCGGGGGGGAGGTTAAATAAAGGGCAGGGTGATATGCCAGAATATGAATCCTCCCTGCTGAGGTAGGTAAACACATCACAAGTTTCCTTGTAGCCCTGGCATCTCAGCTGGCCCAATGTGAGCCACTCTTGTCCTGCTGGCTCCCTGGCAACGATAGCCTGGCACTGATATCTTTAATATTCACAACAGTACGTTAGGAAGTCTTAATTCCAGCAATTCCAGCTTATTCAGTGCATAGTTGCTCCCTAGTCCCTTCTGTTTGTGTGGGAACCTGCAGAGCTTTATCTGCAGTCCATCTATTGAGTCACAGCAGCCAGCGGCTGTTGTCCCTGTTCTCATCTGTTATGCCTCCTGGCATTTCTTCGTAACTCCCTCTCCAGAAGCATTTTGTTCTTGCAGTGCTTAGGAAGGTAGGATGAGAAGCCAAATGGGGTAGTGCAGTACTAATCTAAAATAAACACGCCAAGAGACTGTTAAGGCATGCTCAATTTGAGGAGCAGGTATCTTTGCAAAACCCCTTCGTACTCGGTTTAAGTTCGCTTACATGCCCCCAGCTTGTGTTTGGCAGCCAGTGTAAAAATAAACTCATCTAGTAAGTCAATACTGCTCTGACAAGGGCTGTTTGTGCTTCCTTCTCCTCTGCCTCATTTCCAGCCTTTAAATAGTAACCTCGTTCTTGATGCAAAGTTTCCTTTCCTTAATAGAGAAGAAGGAGTGCAAGCGGGAACATCGCTCGCAATGCAGCCAGGAGCCTCCCCGTGACATGGTGCACCCCAATGTGATCTGTGATGGCTGTGAAGGACCGGTGGTGGGTGCCAGGTTCAAGTGCACTGTCTGTCCAGACTATGACCTGTGCAGCACCTGTGAGGGTAAAGGCATCCACAAGGAGCACAACATGGTGATGTTTCAAAGTCCACTGCTCAATCCATTTGAGGTGAGCAAAATTTATGGAGGGGAACTAATGAATGGGATATTTCTCAAATTTAAGTCATAAGTTCCAGTTACTTGGAATCTGGCTGTGTGAACAGTCACATGATGAATGTTGCCCTGTACAGTGGTTGCCTCGAGGACGCTGGCTCCGTAAAATGCGGCATGGTGTTCCACCGTTCCCATGGATGCACTGCTGGGGATATCCTGGCCCTGCAGCTCCATGCCAAAACTCTGAGCAAGCCCAAGCCAATGCTGCAGCGTCCAGTCCACCCACTGCGGAAGGTAAGAGCAGATGCCCTGGTAAACAAGGGAGTGGTGGAGCCAGACTAGCTGAGGTTCTGCACCGCAGGGTAGAATCTGGGTGGAAAAATAGACATGGGAACCAATCTAATCTGCTTGAAATAACTAGCACCTTTCAGCACAGAGTGGGATTATTTTAAGGCATGCTTGGGCCCATGCAATCGATGAGGATGCAGAGAGAGTATCTGGAACCAAACCAAGCTGAGCTGTTAGGTTAAGCATGTCACTGCTCTACTCCAGATCTGCCTTTCAGCATGGCTAATGAGCCTTAACAATGCTAATGCCACTGATTCTCTGTTCCAGAGGTAGCTCAGAATTAGGTTTTTGTCTCTGTACTGCCTTTGTTGTGTGGTGTATGCAAGTGACAGGAAACAACCACCAAGATCTCATGGGGATACACTTTGTAGGTGCTCTTTCCCTCTGAGCTTCTATATGTGCTAACAGAAATTGTTTTTCTAGAAGCTTCTACTAACAGCCAGCCTCAGGACCCCAATGTCACCTTCTTAAAGAATGTTGGGGAGAGTGTTGCAGCTTTTCTGAGCCCCCTGGGTAAGTGACTTAGTTTGTTATCTGAATCCCTGAGACCAGCTTAAAGGTCCTCTTAACAGGAGCAGCATTCAGCTGTTGTGACTGATACTGGAACTACCTCATGCTACTAAGCCTTGAAGGCTTAATTTACTCCTGGTACTAATAATGCCTAGGCTTAGAACAGCCACTTGGTACCTTCTCAGAGCCCTCTTATGGGAGGAAATGATGAGGAAAGATTTCATTAACATGTCACCACTGTAACACTAACTTTAAGTCAGTGGTCACTCAGGATTTTGCTTGGCTTATGTGGACATAGGCAACTTCTGCCCTGACCCTCTAAATGTACAGCTTGTCTATCTAGAGGAGGATGACTATTTGGTACTTAACTAACCTTTGTTTAAATGATACTTTGCATTTTAATTCCTGCATGTTACATGGCAAACTGTAGGATTACAGAAACCTTAAAGCATTTAGACCAGGATTGATCCATGCTCATTTAGGACTGTGCTTTGGAAAAATGTCCATAAGACTTTCTCCATCTCAAATCCTCTTCTAGGTATTGAAGTTGATATTGATGTGGAACATGGAGGACAGAGAAGCAAAGTGACTCCTGCTTCAAACAATCAAGAGAAGAACAATGCCGAGTCAAGCAGCAGTACTCTTAACCAGAATGTTCAGACCAAACCAGACTGGAATAACACAGATTCTGCTACAGAAGTAAATGCTGTTGCAGAGCAGATACAAGACATGGTGATAGATTCTGTGCCCGCACAAATGGAAGATGGCAGCTTCCAGTCCCAGGTACAAGAACTATGACACTAATGTAAAAATGCTTGCTGAGGCTTTACTAAAAAGGAAGATGATAATTTAGCATGCATTGCGGGATTCAGTAGCAGATTAAGTAATATATGGCACCTTTGCTTTAGCTTTACAGGCTTACAGCAAAGGTGGTGGGACTTGTGGTGGGTGTAACCCTTCGTTTTAAAGGCACATAGTAGGAGCATGCATCCTACCTGGAAAGTGCTACAGCACCTGGACCTTTTTTCTTCCCATTTCAGGAACACAGTGAGTCCAGCAGTTCATCAGGGGGTGATGAGGACTGGACCCACTTATCTTCCAAAGAAGTGGATCCTTCCACAGGTGAACTGCAGTCTCTGCAAATGCCAGAGACAGAGGGTCCCAACTCCCTGGATATATCTCAGGATCCTCCCCAACCAGGACCTACAGGACTGCGAGAAGCTGCACTCTACCCACATCTCCCACCAGGTATGAGAATGTGTGCAGGTTTCATAGCTGAGAGCAGTTTTCACTAAGGAACTGCCAACTTGCCTGACATAAGCAGATCTGCTTTTAGGGATGGTAGAAACTAAGGTCACATAAATTACAGCTAAACTTGACTAACTTTGTTAGTGGGTATAGCAGCTCTTGCACCCTGTTAGAGGTGGTCAGGTGGTTCTACGCTTGAATGTGGGCAGCCAAGTCTTAACAAGACTTCTGGCCCTGGACTAATATGCCACTTGAGCAACATCAAAAAAGGTGGTATCTATCCTAAATCATGTCCTTGCTCTGTACTTTTCAAGGGAGCCTTTCAATGCAGGACAAGTACATCCTGTGGCTTTTAGACAGCATTCTTTTGGTGGGGGCCAGTAATGGTATACAAGGCCACTTAACTGAGATCAGCAGCAGAGAGTCCTACAGCAAGGCCAGCTGAGTCTGACTCAGCAGTTTTCTTGGCTGGTTATGTATCTTTTATCTCAAAACATCTGCCTTCCTGGGAGACAAAAGAGAGCATGTCTTCTAGCATTTAATCAGCTATGCTGGATTAGTGCTACCTACTGTGTGTTACTGGAGCCTTGGCTGGTTTGCCAATTACATGAAATATTTCAACTTTAAACTATTCTTCTCTTAACAGAAGCAGACCCTCGCCTCATTGAATCTTTGTCCCAGATGCTCTCTATGGGCTTCTCTGATGAGGGTGGATGGCTCACTCGACTCCTGCAGACAAAGAACTGCGACATTGGGGCAGCACTAGATGCCATCCAGTATTCCAAGCAGCCACCTCACTTGTAGTAGTCTGTGTAACAGAAAGCACTTTCCCTCTAACTGAAAGCAGACAATGCAGTACAACTCACTCAGTGGTTCATCTTTCTTCCTGCTAAGGGTTTCTGTCTTGTGTTCCTAAGTGCTTGTAGAATGGAGGAAAAATAAATACTACTTCCTGTGATGAGTGTCTGAGTTTTAAGTATCACAGCTGTACTATTTTGTTTACTGTAACTTAGTTAAAAGAGCAGAGGGACTAGGCTAAGAGCATGTGATGTCATCAAGCAGCTCTCTGTGCAAGGGAGGCAGCCCAGGACTGTAGGTCTGCCTTTTTGCACATACCTTGGTGTAGCCTTTAAGGCTATACTTCTGAATAGGACTCAAATGGTTTGCTGGCTCTGAAGCCTGCTCTCCAGCTCTGGAAGAAAGGGTTGCTATGGGAGATCTAAACAGAGTACAGGGGCAGAGAGCTGTAGTTTGTAATGGGGAGTTAATCACAGAATTTAATGGTACTGGCCAGGAATCTTAGAGCCTGGGAGCTTACCCACCCCCCCCCCCCCCCCCCCCCCAGCTGACCTACTTCCATTCTTGTAGCTGATGAGGTTGCTAGACAACACTGTGTAACCCTAGTGCTTGCCCCCTGCAACAGTCTCTTCCACCCTTATTAACCACCCCCCCAACACAGCCATAAAGCAAGTAAACAAACAGCTTTAATTAATAATGCAGTTCTGTAAGGCTTAGAGTAGAGTAAAGCTACCTTTAGCTCAAAATCTTGCATCAGTAATCAACATACCAAATACATTAAAGAGACAACCATGAAAGCACTGCCTGAACTTCTCAGATATCATCATCAAACTCATCACCTGTGCAGAAGAGGGGTGTACAAGAAACATTGCTAGGCTTTGGCCCAGTGTTACAGTTAACAAAGGTGTTTGCCCTCCTTGTGCTATCCAAACAGTGCCTTCCTGCAGTGGTCTCCGTGGCACCAGATCCCACCCTTATCAACTGGCTTTGAGGTTCTTTGAACAACACCTCCTCCTCAACTGAGCAACTGGTGCTGGGTACCACGGTGCCAGGCAGTTTCAACGCAAGCTGCTCAGTGCTAGCAACACACTTTTTAAATTGAAAACCTGTACCTGGAAGTAGAGTTTTTCCAGCCTGTTCTGAGCATCTACTGGCCATACCAGCATCTGCTGCGGCAGTGCTGTGTAGCACCAACCTTCCACTGCCCTCCTGTGGTGACAAGGTGACCCTGGAAGCATTTTTGCTATAGGGGTCAGACCATGAGAGAAATTTTTCCCACTTTGAGGGTTTGGTACAAGCAGTTGGGGTTTGTGTATTCTCCTCAGGCACTACAGACTCACAGTCAGCACGAACCATACTCTCTCCAGAAACAGCATCTCCATCATCTTGGTTAGGCACTCCTACTAAACATTCCTTGTGCTGTAAGAAGAAAGAGAGTTTGGTTGTAAAGCCAGCATGCACAGCCAAGCTGCACAGAAGCAGGCAAAGAAAGAGCAAACAGGTCCTTCAAATGTACCCAAATTCCCAACAGCCCTCTGAGGCAGAGCTGAGGCTGATGCTCTGGGTGGGCCTGTGAACTCTGGGCTGTGAAGACTCAGGCCAACTTCACTGGCACTGCAGGTAATCACGGTAGCCTTAATGATTGCATACTACACAAGTGCCACTGCTCAGTAAGGCAAAGCAGCATAGATTGCAGCTGTGCTGATGGAGGAATCCGGCTCAACCACTCAGCCTACACAAGGTGGCATTGTTTTTGCCTGACTAAAACCTGGCAGAGAGAAACTCCTGACGCAATTTTCTTCTCCTCCCCCGTCATTCAAATAGAAGAGCAGAGGAAGACTCATAAAAATTCAAAATTATGATGACACAAAAGAGGTCAGGAGAACACCGTTTTGTTTTACTGGTAGGAAGCATCTTCTACAACTAAAATACCTCAGTGGTTTTAACCTTTTTGGCTTGGTAGGCAAGCTGGAAAACTCCATTTTCTTCTGCATACTCCTGAACTTCACTGGAGAGAAAGCTCTTCTGGTGTTTTCTGGCCAAGAAAACCATCCACAAAGAGGACGGATTAGCTCTACTGTGAAATTTTTTCACAAATCACTGTAAATGTTCATAAAATGCATGGTTCTAGCAATAAGAGAATTTCTACCCCCAAATACCAAATCCCTGCTCAGCTCAGGTCATACATTGCAACCTGTACTTTGTTCAGCTATCAGAGATGAGCTACCTCCCACTCGTCCAAACCAGATGTCACCATTCCCAGGCAGGAATTACAAAAAAAAAAAAGTTCTTTCTGTACCTTTGTTCTTCCATAGCATTCTTCCTCCGGGAACAGAACTTTTGCCTTTCTGTACTTGCTGCCTCCTCCCCATCTTCCTGATCTTCGCTGTCCTTGTCCAGATATTTTCTCCAGCGACTGACTTCTGCCCTTCCCTCCTACAACATTGGAGAATTACTGAAAACAGCAAAATACAAGGTTTACATTTTTGGCATTGTTAGGTATGTGCTGAATGCCTCAAATCACAAGCCAGTTTAGGACATGTTCCTGTATTGTGTTCCCAGGTTCAGTATCTCAGTGGAGCAGAGCATTTCTGTATACATCTCATTCTCTCTGTGCTGGAGCCTCTCTGATTATATACACGATTTCAGCTGTCTGAACCCATATAAAGGGATCACTGATTTCACTTTGATTCACCTAGGTCAGTATGGGTTAGTATTTACCTCAGCTTTGTAGGTATCTTACCTGCTGGACCAGACTGTCTTCATGCTGGGCTGCTATAATTTTGCCGTCATTTACAGAGTCTTTTACGCACCTAAAATAGAGGTTTAAACTAGAGTTTCTGGAGCACACTTCTGTCTGCTGATTTCTAATTTTCAAATCACCTAGTCATAGCACAAGGGATTGGATAGAAAGCATGCATAGGAACACTGGATAGGAGGCATGTCAGAAAAAGAAAAGGATCTATAGAAAAGCAGATGTCAAATGAAGGATTTGCCAGATTTATTGCCCAAATACTTCAAAAAATCTAGTTAGAGGGCAGCCCTCCTTTCTATAAAAATAGAGTAGCAAGTTTGATCTAAAGCTGCTAATCATTAAATGATAAATTCTAGTTGATCATAACTAGGGATATAACAGCGTGTCTTTGGGACAACGGCTTAAACCCACTAATTATATCCCAAGCAACCAAGGAAAAAGGGAAGTTATTTCACAATGTTTTGAATTTCACAATGTTTTCAGAATAGAAATAGCAACCTTTTTGATAAAGTGAACAAAGAATGAGTTTTCTTCCCAAAGCTTAACCCTGAACCACTGCATATACGCAACTAAGTTATCTAACTAGCTTTGACTGATTTCTGAAAATAACCTTGAGTAGAAAGGAAGCTGGACCAGTTCAAGACCAGTTCAAGATCAGGCGATCTGTAAACAGATTCAGGAATGAAATAAACAGGAAAGTGCTACTCAGATTTTCCAGCCCAGCAGGAATTACACCCAAATGTTTGTACTAAACAAGTCTTTTTATCAATAGCAGCAGCGATTACTCAACAGATCCACAGTGTGAAACCCCTGAATGCCAACAGTTAGGTAGCAACAGCTTAGAGTGGAGGATGTTTTCTCTCTGAGGATGCACCTCTGCACTGCTTGTCGGTAAGACGGATAGACATCTCCACAGTCAGCTCATCAAACAGTAAATAAGAAAGACCAATTAAAAAGAAAAAAAAAATGTTATTGCATATATTTTAATGGGTAAAGGGCCTGACCAACACACACTATTGATCAACTGAAGTTATCTGAAAAAATTCCTTGTCGAAAGAAACACGCCAGGACACCAAAACCAACAAATAGCTTGTTCCTATGAGATGACGACAAAACTGGCACGTGTCATGGCTTTACAACAGGACAGAAAACCCTCCTGTGAGCTCGAATTAGGTAACAGGCACCCAATGTGTGAAGACATGCATCAGCTGTAGCGCATCAAAAGAAACGAGCAGATAAAACATTAAAGACTCTACCGAGATGTCCAACTAATTGCTTCCTCTGCCTCACCCTGCAGCAAGTTTAATTTCTGGACATGAAGCCTACAGTCCAGGCCAGACCCTTGGCCATAAACCTGCAAAAAAAAATTAACAAAAACAAGGCTTAGGAAGCAGCCAGAAGGAAACAGCACAAAGTGAGGCTCCACCCCAGGTTAGCACGTACGGCTTGCGATGTCCGGGTAGGGCGAGCTGCCACCCTGGGCTCCCCACTGCCACCCCACAGGGCTCTCCGCCACCACGCTGGGCTTCCCATTGCCACCGCACAGGCCTCCCCCCCCCCGGCCCGGCCCGGCCCGGCCCCTCACCTTCTGCACCGCCTGCCGCTGGCCGCACACGCTGCAGCTCCACTTGCCGCTCCGCTTGGCCTAGAAGGGGGCAGAGGAGGGCGGTCAGCCACGGCCCGCGGCCCACGGCCCGCTCCCCGGCCCGGCCCGCACCCACCTGCTGCACCTGGAAGAGGCGGCAGGAGCAGCACCGCAGCGCCCAGAACCGCGGCGCCATCCCGCCGCCCGCCATCGCCATGGCAACGCGCGCCTTCCGGCCACGTGACACCCGCGCCACCAGCGAGTCGCCCGCTCTGCCCTCCAGTCCGCCGAGCTCCCCCCCCCAGCCGGTGCCGAGCATTGGCCGGGGGGGGGGCGGGGGGGGGGGGGCGTGTGTGTCTAACAGAAGTGACCTTCTTCCAGGAGGAAAAACAGGTCCTGTTGGAGCCTGCAGAACCAAGAGTCCTGTCTGCACTCACCTGAAGCTGCGTTACATGAAAAGTCAATACACAGACTAATTAAAAAAAAAAAAAAAAAAAGGGAAGGAGAGGAAAAAGGGGGATAAAAGGAAGAGGAAATGGGGGGGAAGGGGGTAGAAAGGGAAAAAAACAAAGAAAAAAGGAAAAAAAAAAACCCAAAGAAAAAAGGAAAAAAAAAACCCAAAGAAAAAAGGAAAAAAAAAACCCAAAGAAAAAAGGGGAAAAAAACCCCAAAGAAAAATGGGAAAAAAACCCCAAAGAAAAAAGGGAACCCCCCCCCCCCCAAAAAAAAAGAAAAAAAACAAAAAAAAAAAGAAAGGAAAATACCAAAAAAAAAAAGGGGAAAAAAACAAAGAAAAAAAGATGGAAAAAAAAGTCAGAATCCACTCATACCAAGTCTGCTCTTTTAGATAATCACTACAGACAAAGAACAACCAATATTCCATGAGCTCAGAGAAATAAAAGGCAAAGTAGCCTATAGGATTCTGGTTCATTTATTGAGTACATGACAGATAAGACAGACAGACAGTGTAAAATCACATGTATTATTTGTACTTTTAAAAAATTACAATAAATTACTGAATAATTAGTAAAAGCAGTTTTACTAATGGCTGCTCTCCAGTGATACAGGACAAAGGAGGCAGAGAAATAAGAAATATGTACCAGCTGTGAATACATACAGAGAATGTCACACGGAGGAATTAACACTGACTAGCACACCAAGTAGTGTTAAATGGGAATATCCAACCATACATGTCCTTCCCATCCTTTATACTCCAAATGCCAGCCAGAAGCTGTAGCAAACCTTGCCTTCAGTGCAGGGTCTGCTCTCGCCGAGCAGCAGCATCTCTCGCTCTGGCCCTGCAAGGCAGATGCCTGCATACTGAGATGAATTTATCTGTAGGAACAGCATTAATTCTCCTTCCTTGGAGCGCATGTCCTACTACCAGAAGGCTAACTCTTAGTTTCTTCTGGTCTTAACTGATTTAAAAGAGCAGTCACTCAGTCTCCCAGTTATTTCGTCTCTAACTGGAAAGAGATCTAGTCTATTGAGGTTTCCCATAATGGGCTGATGACAGAGGGCCACACTGCTTTGAATTCTTCCTCTTTAGGTACAAATGCCCTTTGTTGTGTAGTAGTTTGTAAGAGCACGTCCACTGCTGGACTCCTTGTACAGGAGATGTTCAGAAAGGACAGACTGAGCAGCAGCAGGTGGCCCAACACTCCCGCACATCTTCCAGCCCCAAGCATTTGCAAGGGCTGACTGATCTGAGTATTCTTAGGGGTCCTCCTAAAAATCGGACCCATCACTAGCTAGTAAAAACAGGGAATCAGCAAGAAACAACACGTTTTCTCCACTGACAGGGAAAGTCCAGCAGACCAGCGTGCCACTGCCCTGTAACACCGAGGCTTATTCACTGACTTCTAATTTAGGAACTTACTCTCATTATAATCATCATGAGCCCATTGATTCACTTAATATTACTTCTGCACTGAAGTCAAGGAGCTTGTGGCTTCCCAGACAAACTAAAAATAATGGCTTTCAAAGAATTAGAAAAGCAAATGCTAGAAAACCAGGTTTGTCTGAAAACTCCTGAATGCTGAAGGGAAAGAAAGTGATCATACACTACGAAAATGCCAAATGACATCTGAAAGAAACCTGCAGATCTGAGAAACGTCTGTGTTTAGATCTTAGGGTGCTGGGAACAGTGGGGCACGTTTGCATTATAGCTGCTGAGTCACAGAACAGCAATGAAGAACTTACAAGACTATTTATAGGTCAGGGTCCTATAGCACTGGACTACACTGCATTAGCTCTCAGACTGCCAGCCAGAGGTGAACATGTTTCAAGCCAGGCTGCATCTGCTGTGCAAGTTACCCAGAAACCTACAGCAAATAAGGGCAGGCAAGGAGCAGTTACTGTCTGAAATAAAACTTCATTAAAATAAAAGATAGCAAAAGGCAGACATGCATAATTTATGGTGGTAATTCTATATGTCAGGGGCTATTAGGTTCTAATGGCTCTTGAGAATGTAAATCTAATTCTGTCAGCCAGAGTAGCCAAAGAAGCACCTACACAAAAACAGTCACTGTCAGAAGCTCCTTATTGATTGGAATCTATTGTAATTGTGTAGTTACTGGTCTCTGATTAAACAAAAAAAAAAAATCCCCAACACAAAATACCAAACCATCCTGCCATCTGCCACATTATCTCCCTGTTTTTATCTCCCAAAGACAACTCCTGCTCTCCTGAGTTCACCCTGACACGGAGGAAAGTTCATAGTCACTGGATGAACTGAACTGCCTCTCTACCTTCTTCTGATCTTTGATCTTTTGCAGAATGTTGACCTTTTTCTCAAAGTAGTTTACAAGGGCTGTTTCTGTCAGCATGGAAGCTAAGATCTGCTCAAAGGAGATAGACCAGTCAGTATCAATGGTGCTACCATACCTGGCAGCTGAACTACTGCCTTCGCAACCAACCAGGACTGTGTCGTCTGCAATGTCTTCGCACTGCAGGGAGCCTGTGCTGACCATGGAGTAGGAAGACATGGACATATCATCTTTGGTTTCGTCATCTGATAGCAGCTGTAAAGGAGAGCCTTGTCCTTCCCCTGACCCGTCTCCTAGAGTTTGGTTCTCCTGCTGTGTTTTTTCAGGTTGAGCATCTCCACAGGTTTTGTCCTCATGGTCAGCTTGGGGTTGCTGCTCCACTGCTGAATTCTGACTCTGTTCGGATGTTGGTGACTCCTCTTCACTCACAGGATCTTGGGTATTGTTTGTTTTGCAGTCCTCAGACTTCCTCATGGGCCTATTGGAGAATTTTTTTCCAACCTCCCCAATTCGCAGAAGGAGACTGGCTACAGTGGCAATTGCATGGTACAGCTCTTGCTCCACTGGGTCCTCACTGAACATGTTGTAAAGGGTCTTGCATAACTCTATGAATTGTTCCTTTAAAAAGACAAAGACCAAAAAAAAATCATACTTCAGGCTGAAAAAAGTTGACAGTGGCAGATCATAGAGTATCTCAAGTTGGAAGGGACCCATAAGGATCAAGTACAACTCCCTGCTCCTTGCAGGACCAGCTAAAACAAAACCTATGACTAAGAGCATCATCTAGATGCTCCTTGAGATGAGGCAACAGGCACCACCTTGACTGACTCCTTGTTTATCTGCCTCCCTCCCAGGTAAGTGGCAACTTATTGCACTCATTCAGAACAGTCCAATACAGGCAAAATCTTCTCCCTCTGCCGTAGCGGCTAAATTAAGACACAGCTAGCAATTTAATAGTGGTGGGGCTTTTGGCTGACAGATGAACAGAGTACTAACATATCCACATGTGAGAAAACCTAAGGTTTTACTTCTGTTCTGCTACTCTTTTGTGGTCAGCTTCTAAGCATTTCCAAACTGGTTTAAGTAGCACCCATCAAGGAAATTAGAGACTGAAAAGATCACGCCAGTCATCAGACCATTTCCTGTAACCACACTCTTTGCTCTCCACCAAGCAGCTGTATGTAACTTGAGGCAATGCAAAACCAAAAAAGCCAAACAAGTTTATATGACTGATGGCATATTTGAAACATACTGCTCTGGAGAGAAAAACATAGATTGCAGTTCTTATAGGAAAAATTGGTCTGGGAGGCAGAGGGAATCAAATACATTTGATTGGTGGAAACAAAGCAGTTTGTCCATGTCCATTGAGGAATTCAACAAAAATGTGTGGAATTAGAGGTTTTTAAAGCCCAACAGACCAGAACAGCAGGGCATTCTACAGGCAAGGACTGAGTATGCTGGCAAAATGGCTGCACATACCGCAGAATTCCCCACTAAGCTGTTAGCCATCTAACTGGAAACCTCACGTTCGCTTCTTACCTGGCTCATTTTGGGGAGATCTTTAATGGTTTCTTTCTTTGACTCTTTTTCCTTGGCCCACATTCTTAGGTAGTATCTATAGTCCTGTGGACTGGTACCTTTCTCCTCTGCAAGACAAGAACAAGCCAATACTGTCAGGTGGTTAATGGCTTCAGACTTAAAAAGTGAATGCTGTGTCAGCAAAACTCATGCTGGAAGCACGTTTTATTGACAGTTCAAGAAAGCATCTACCAGGAATGCTGCACTGTTTTCTGATTTATCTGATCCAGCTCAGTAGAGCAAAAATTTTAACACTGCTGCATCAGCTTAACTTCTCATAAATGAACAATATGAGCTGACAACTTACCAAACATGATTTAAAAATGTTATGATCTTGATATGTAGAAGAGTCAGAGCAATAAGGCACAAAAAAGATTTATTTCCCAACTCACATCCCACTTTACCTCTGTCCACAATGGACACTTTGAAAGGTCTCCTTGACACAGCAACGGACAATGAACAGTTCATATTATGAGAGACATAAGATTAGAATGTGGTCTATTTATGGTGAAATTACCTTTTTCTGGACCATTCTCACTTCTCCTTTCTTCTTGTGTTTCTAAAAAATTACGGAATTATAAAAGAATGATTAATAGCTGATTTTCAGCAATACAACACAGGAAGAACATAAGACAACTCATATACAAATTAAAACCATACAAGAATATATTTAATATAAGTTAGACCTCACACTCCCACTGAAAAAATGGGTTGAAGAGCTGAGGTAGAGGGCAGAACTCTTAAAAGAAAGTGTGAAACACAGACACGAAAGACAGCTAAGCAATGTGATACCTTAAAGACAAAGAAGTTCAGTTATCCAAAGCAGGATAATGAATGGAAAAAACCCAAACCACTACTGAGCACATAGGTGACCAATATCTACACTCACCATTATCCAGTGACTGAACTGACACTTTGGGAGTAATGTGCAGAGTCTAACTTTACAAACTTCGCTTCTGGTTCCCTATATTGGCACTAGACTATATAGGAAGTCTTGGCTCAACTCAGACTGTTAAGTTAGCCACCTAGCAGCAAACAGCACAACCTTGTACTTACTCAGATTTTTTTTGAGCATTATTACATCTTGGTAAACATTTAGCACAACTGACATACTTTGACCTCCTATGTGACAATCCCTAAAATTATATCTTAAGAAATACAGTACATTAGTCTACTAACAGTTTTACAATTCAATGGCATGCATCCTTATTCCATTGAATTAGAAGACTGTAGAGTAGGCACAGGTATCATTGACCCAGGCCAGCAAGCCTAGCACCCCCCACACTCTGCTCTGAGCATATTTTCTGCCCACCAGTTTCTAGGGTGAGATAAATTCCACTGAAAGAAGCCAGACAAAACCTATTCTGACCAAGGCTGAAATTCATTAGGTAGAATATACTGAAAGATATCTAATTACTTATAGCACTTTATTCATAGTGGGAGTGTCATGAGCCAGGAGCAGCAGCAACAACTTCAGGGTATTTAAAATAGCACCCTGGTGGTAGCAGATGATATCAGCATTATAGCCATGCTCAATGCATGCACATAATTAATGGACTGACCTTGAGACTCACAGTGCAGGCAGAAATCCAGCTCTGAGACAAAAGGAGATACTTGAGCAGCAGAAAAAGGGGTTGAGGGGACAATATCCCAGATAAAACAGAAGAAAAGGCCAGACATAGACACAGAGAAGGAAACAAAAACAAGAAGAGAGACAATGAGACTTGCATGAAAAACCTAAATCATGGTGGAAGACGGGCTGGTAAAAGCACACTGCTCCTCCTCAGCAGTCTATGACTGTGCTTCAGAGCATGCTGTGTCTTGCATGAAATGGGCACTGAGGAGTTCAAGCTCCAAACTTCTTTCCCATCATGCAACAAAGACAGCAAACTCAAACACACTGGCAATCTTAACACACTGCCACCATGAGACCATGCCTTGCGCAAAATCACTATCATAGCACATGGATTTATGCTGCAACTCCTGCCTAAACTGAGAGGTAAAGGCAGCAGTGTTGCATTACCTTCTGTTGTAACATCCTCTGTGAAATAACTTGTGGCCTCCAAAGCAGACTCTGTCTCCTCTGGATTCAGAGCTGTATTTACAGAGAAGGAAATGTTAAGATCTCTAAGATAATTGAACAGCAGTATCACCCACTTCATTAGCAAAATTAATGAGGCATCCCTTTTCAATTGCATGTCAGAACAGACCATGCTCAATAGTAGCAGTGTACAGAAGCAATCACTCACCAGGAGGCAGATGCAGTTTGTAGAGTACTTTGAGTTTTTCAGTGAGGTCACCATGGTACATCCCACCTGTGAAGAAAAAAAAAAAAAAAAAGGTTCAGAAAAATAGCACTTAGGATAAAGAATGGCCCTCTGCTCACAGGCTCAAACCAGAAGGAGTTCACATGCAATCAGGAAACGCTAACTGCACAAAGCCCTATGCAGAAGCAGTAAAGAAATCCACAGCAAAGCTGCATCTTGTTGGTTTGCCACCCACTGTTTCCCAGAACAGGAGACTGCCTAGCAGCAAAAAGGCATCTTTTTTTCTGTGTGAGGCTTCCTGTAAGGTTGTCACCCTCCCCTCATGATACTGCAAACACCACTATCTCCTTTTAGTTCTCTGCTTGGAAAAGGACAGAAACATTTTTTGCAATATTCCATTATCTCCAAAAACACCACTTACTCATCCCTGTCACAAACTCCTTGAAGTTAATGAGAGAATCTCTGTTCTCATCCAGAAGCCGGAACAAACGCCCTGCTAGCACAGGTGTATGTGCACCACAGGACCAGGGGGTCAAACTGATGAACAGCTCCTTGAACTGCTCCATGTCTATGCGATACTGCTCCAGGTAGGGTAAACTCTGATCTCGGCGGGCAGCTGCAGCACGATTGTTTCCCCAGTAACAGCTCATCAGATACTTTGCCTTTGGACGGAAAGGATTAACAGATCAGATTATACTACACTACAACAATCCACAGGAGTGGAGACTTTGTAATAGCTCAAGAATAGCGTTGATCAAGCAAAGAAGAGACATTTCAGGACACGCTTTTTATCTCCCCATTATTCCTAGTGTTACTTCACTACGAAGTAATATGAAATGAAGGAAGAGACAGGGATTTCACAAAAAGCACAAAGAACAATTTTAAGTGAAAAAAACCAAAAAACATAGTTCCAGGTTTGAATGAAATGATGCTTGGGCTTTCTGCAAATGGAATATGTAGAACTAAGCTTCTCTTTCTGAGTCTGTAGCACAGTGCAACTGAGTTTGCAGTGATTTTGGTAAACACAGATGGGTAATACCACTCTTTTAAAAATACATACATTGCCAAATAGAGGCAAAGCACTCAAGTAATTTTGTCACAATTATAGAGCAAGTCAGTGGCAAACTTGAGAATAAAAATTGAGGTACCGTCAACCCTAGCTCCCTGTTCTAAGTGCTATATGATATTCCTTTCCATTGACTCCACAATCTCTTTCTGAATAAGTATCATTCAAATACTGTGAATGTGTTTTGGCCATCTTTGGGGAAAAAAATAAAAATAATCAATCAGATAATAACAGGGCCAATCTTACTGGCACCATGTATAACAGAATGCCACATCCGTGTCTGATAGGTTAGATTAAGAATCAAAGCAAAGTCACTGCTTCCCTTTCAACTTATTTTGGTATTTGTTCTCTCTGTGTGAGAACACATTCTTCCTCACTCTAGCTTCTTACCTTGAATACTACATACAGCTCTTCTAGCTCTTCAATAGAGAAACCAATGTCACTAGACACAGCTCGGACCTACGGTTAGGGAGAAAATAGGGTGAGCAGTTTATTTCAAAGCTAGAAAAATTAAATATGGCTCACTGAAAAATCTGTGTAACATAGAAGAGAAGAAAACAAGTGCAGGGAGATATGACACAGGATGGGAGGGAAAACACAACCATTCTAATACCTCCCATTGTTATGGATTACAGGTCAAGACGACAGTTACTGGTCAAGCAGAAACTGCTGACGTTTTGAGCAGCCAGAAAAAAATTACTGCGCTTATTTACTGTTTGTGCAGACGTGACTGTGAAGACTGTGTTGTCCCTCCCTCTTGTTTTGATCTTCAGAGGTTTGACTTAGATGCATTGAAAAACAACAGTGAAAGAAACACATGGATGAGGTTCCCACCTAGGACACGGGAGATAATTGCAACAGATACGGACACTCCCCTTGGGCCATGAACCCTTCTGTAAAATTCCCTAATGTGCTAGCATACTCTATAAATGGCAGGAAAATAATTATCTGCCAGCTAGCTTTTCCCAAAGATTCCAGGCAAGCAGTAAGAGACACCACTAGACAGTGGAGACTATTACAAGGCCTACAAGTGGTTTTTATCTCCCTCCATGCCAAATATCTCATTCAATCATGCCCTAGCGCTTCGATCCATTTTATTAGATTAACTAGAAACATGTGAAGAAGAAAACTGAAAATCCATTATTCCAGCCAGTAAATCCATTTTTTCACATGAACTGCAATTCTTTAAGTCACTTAAAACTGGGTCTGCTACAGAGCAAACTTTCTAGATGCTCACAGCAAAACACATTCCATTAACATGCCATTTGGTAGCTCATTCAATCTGGGAGTCACATACCACACTCTTCTTGGCTGTATCCTCCAGAGACTGGATCACTTTCAGCCTTTGTTTAAAACGCATTTGTTCAATGTCATCTGCCTTCAGGTTGCTAAATTTCTACAAGAAAGGAAGCAGACCAGGTCAACATCATCTCCTAAAGAAAGAACAACCCCTTTTCAATTACATGTTCTTTACCAAGTGTACTGTCCCCTCAGAGATGATCTAAAACCCCCAAAAGCCTTTTACCAGCAGCAAAAGAAGATGAGAAAAAACTTGAGCTGTATTCCCTATTCACCCCTGTCCTGCAAGAGAAGTCATTCGGAATTCATGAGAAATCCAACATCAGAGGTTTCTAAAGAAAAGCTGGAAAAGCATCTGTCAGGACTGACAGAAATACAGATCCTGTACTGTGGCAGCGTATTGGCTCTGCACAGCAAGGTTTTGGTAGCTGGGGTGCGACAGGGGTGGCTTCTGTGAGAAGCTGCTAGAAGCTTCCCCTATGTCCAACAGAGCCAATGCCAGCCGGCTCCAAGATGGACCCGCTGCTGGCCAAGGCCAAGCCCATCAGCGACGGTGGTAGTATCTCTGGGAGAACAGATTTAAGAAGGGGGAGGGGGAACCTGCACAACAACCTGCAGCCAGAGAGAGGAGTGAGAACACGTGAGAGAAACAGCCCTGCAGACCCCCAGGTCAGTGAAGAAGGAGGGGGAGGAGATGCTCCAGGTACCGGAGCAGAGATTCCCCTGCAGCCCGTGGGGAAGACCATGGTGAGGCAGGCTGTCCCCCTGCAGCCTAGGGAGGTCCACGGTGGAGCAGATCTCCACCTGCAGCCCAGGGAGGACCCCATGCCAGAGCAGGTGGATGCCCGAAGGAGGCTGTGAGCCTGTGGGAAGCCTGTGCTGGAGAAGGCTCCTGGCAGGACCTGCAGATCTGTGGAGAGAGGAGCCTACGCTGGAGCAGGTTTGCTGGCAGGACTTGTGACAATCGGAAGATTTGGGTTTATTTCTCATTACGCTACTCTGATTTGATTGGCAATAAATTAAGTTAATTTTCCTCAAGTCGAGTCTGTTTCGCCTGTGATGGTAATTGGCAAGTGATCTCTCCCTGTCCTTATCTCAACCCACAAGCCTTTTGTTATATTTTCTCTCCCCTGTCTAGCTGAGGAGGGGAGTGATAGAGCGACTTTGGTGGGCATCTGGTGTCCAGCCAGGATCAACCCACCACAGGCAGAGATAAGAGAATAGACAGATTGTCATTCCTTCCAGACTTGCTTTTTTCTAGGACCCATATGAGATTCAGTTAGAAACACCAAAATTAAGAGGCTGTTCTACTGACTAGGTCAGACAAATAAGATGAATTTGGTGACATTCTTTTATAAAAGAAGCCAAGAACAGCCAGAGATGGCAAATTTGAAGAACAAACAAATACCCAGCAAAATGATAGCTGCCTGCCTATAAGCAGCTAGAAGGGGACAGGATGAAAAACAGGAGATAAGAAGGGAAATTAATCCACATTTACCACAGCGTAGCAAAGAACTGTCAAACACCAGTTGTCTTGCCTGTGTTCTTTCCATCATTCAGATACAAATTTCTTACAAGTTTGTTCTCAGTATGAATAACGAGGTACACCTCCACCAGTGCAGCAGTATTCCAACAGCATTGGCACCATTCTCAGGTTACCTTCCTATTACTATAATGTGGATCACAGAATGGGATTCCTGTGCACATGAACTGGGATGCTTCCAAGTTTCTGCAGTATACCTCACAATTTTTACCCTGAATTTGCCTCCCCAACTCCCTAGCACTGACAATCCTCAGATACAAGTAAAAACAGAGACATTTTTGGCAAAGCAGGAAGAAATCTCTGGTCTGTAATTTTTACTTATTTGCAGTCTTCATTTTCATCTCCACTGGTGTTGGGGAGACTCTTTGTAATCCGCAATAGCCAACAGTGTTAGGCTCTACTCACACCAAACAGGTGGATTAATGGCTTGAGCCTACACTCCTTAAGCACCTAAAGCTATGAACACTGTTCATATTCTGGCTGCACAAAGTACAAAACTGGATGTTAGCAAAGAAAAATCTCTTGGGCAAAAACTAAACCAGAAGCTTACCTCATAGGATGTTTTGATGAGTTCAAAGATGTCAATTTCAAGTGGTGGGTCATCTCCACTCGTCAATAAGGCATGCAAGTGGGGAATAGGGGGAGAGATGCTCTGTCTGTTAACTACGTTGTCCAAATATCTGTGGGGAAAAAACAGAACAAATGCAAGACTCCAGGATTAGTGTCCAGGAAAAGAAGTAATATCCTAAATGCATCATTCCCAACTTCTTTGTAACATTAATCTAAACATGTAGGAAAATTTAATTCTTCCCTGCTAACCTGCAATGCTACCCTCATTGTAACTGAAGTTGATTTTCACCCTATTTTTGGGGTATCTACTCTTCTTAAAGTGGGCTCCTAGACATAAGCTGAAGATCTTGCTGCACAGAGATACACATTTCAAACAAGAAAATCTTACATTTACTAGACTTCGGAGATATCTGCTTGACAATGTTTTATGTTTCTAGAAGGCGATTCCTGCCAGGATCTGTTCTTAATAGTAGATCAGAATTCTTCTGTGACTTTTGGATAAACAACCCTTCAAAGTTCAAATTCAAACTGAGACGCAGGAATGCATTATGCTGCAAAGCAAACAATTCCAGAAATATGGGATTCCTCCATACTTGAGCCAAAAGTTAATTTCAGCTGTTGTAGAAAGCAACAGAAAACCTCTCTGGAGCTCAAGTTTCATCCTAGAGTGTTATCTGTGACCTGCTATATAATGGCATTAGGTAGAAACAGATGATGACTAAAAGGGTACTGTTACTATTCAGTTATAAATAAGAACAATGAATGGTACCTGCCCAGAATAGTCATGGCTTCACCTTCATCACAGCACTGTAACAACTTCTCCATGTTGGCATCAAGTATGGCCAATGACACCTGCAAGATAAACTTGATTCCCTCATAGAAAAAACAGTCGACAATGACCACGGCACTCTCAAAGGGCATGACACTGAGAAAGAGAGTGAGAAACCAGGAAAGGGATATGGTGGAAATCACTCCTAGGTCCTGCATCTTTTCTGACAGCTGTGGAAGATACTCTCGTGTAAGTTCTTCAAAGATGCCTTGGTCCACCAATGCGCCTGGAAAAACAAACAAAAACAATGGTAGAACTCGAATTGGTGGTATCATGGTACTATACCCAAACTAACCAATTATTAAACAAAATAGTGTGAGTTCACTTTAATTCCATATCAGCCTCTTAACATCAGAACTAAAATTAATGCATTTATTTAGATTTGTTCCCTGTTCTCAATAAAAATAACATATTTAGATAGAGACTACTCCTACATTGCAGCACATGCAGAAACAGAATCTCTCATTTATCTATGCATTTTCCCTAAAAGGCGGGGTGGCAGATTACTGATATTATGGTATTTACATCAAACTATACTCTTTTATACAGACCAACTTTAAAAGCCCATGAAGCGGTGCTTTCACTAACCTTTCCTGGGAGCCTATTCCAAAGATTTAATACATCATTCAGATGGGTAAAAAATAACCCAATAATTTTCTTCTAGATATGCCTCCTTACTGCTAATGGTCCCTCCTGCTACCAATTTTTAGTGACTTCATCTTCCTTGTTACTACAAGGTAGTACTACTACCTTGGTAGCCTGTAGTGTCTCTTCCTACGTCTCCATCACACACCTGCAACTTTAAAGGGAACACCGTTGTGCTTCATCATCTTTAAAATGCATCACATTTAATTCATTCTGAACAACAAAATGTTCCTGAGAAATGCTGGTGCAACTGTAGCTGAAAATCCAGGCTCCAGCATGAATTTGACAAAGACTCACCCACTACTCTTGTGTTGTAGTAATCTGGCAACATCCGCTCACATAAAGCCACTAGGAGCCAAAAAGCCTCTTCCTCATTGCAGTATAGCAACAGTACTGACGTAACAATGTTCATGGCCTACGAGCGGGCAGAGTTAAATATGAAGATATAGAAGAGAAACATGAAGATGTTCATGAAAGCTCTGTCAATACAGACCAGCTGACTTAAAAAGCATGAATACAGCAAAACGGTCACTAAGAGTCACATCTATTTCCAGCTTTTACTGGTATCTGAGTCAATAGATGACCTTGAACCAATTTATGTTCCTGTTTCAGTTCCTCTGTTTGTGAGGCAGCAAATAATACAACTACTTTTTGTCAAGCACTTTCATTAATCAATATGACTAAGTATAATTTTCAAAGTTTTCGTAAAAAGCTTTGTAACAATTTGGTCATAACAGAACAACATAATGGGAACCCCTAATGCCAGAGCAATACACAAAATTAATCTGAATTTCCACTGAGTTGTTTCACAAACCGGCAATTGGCTTAGTTTTCAATATACTGCTCATGTGCATCATCACTTATTTGATTTAATTGCTCTTTTTAATGAAACCAGAAGATGTTTTTGCTGAACTAGGGAAAGCTCTAGGAGGAAAACTAGTAAAAGACTGTAAATTACACCTAAGAGAAACGTGCAGTCTATTTAAATGCTGTATCCAAAGGATAGCTAAGAGATCTTAAAACATAACCACTTCCTTCCTACTCTCACACCACCACATGGACAGCATGAAGGAAAAACTTGAAACTGAACAAAAAACTGCAGAAAAAGTCCAAGCTAACCACGGTCACCATGTAGGACTAACAAGTCTAAGACATCAGTCTTACCTGACAGTACCCAATTGTTGGATTTCTGAATGCATAAGCTGTTAAGACTCTCCGGAGGGCAGCAATTCCCAACTCATTCTGGAAGGCAGGATGTTCTGGCATAGAACGGTGCAGATCTCTCTCAATTTCCTCTGTAGCAAGATTGTACTTTCCCATTGACTTTTCCACAAGATCCGCATAGTAACCAGGATGAGTCACCATTTCGTTCCAAGCCCCTGTAATGACAAACAAATATGGCTTCATCTCTTGAACTCTGGAATACAGATTTTATGCCCAAAGTTTCAGAGATAAGGCAGCCAGGAAGCACTACATGAACTCACCAACTACCAATAGATATGAAAGTATAGTAACAAACTCATTGTTAAATCATCATGTTAGGGTCTAGGTCCCAACACTGAAACGCACACAAAGGAGGCCAAAGGGCTACTACACTCATAAAGAAAGCCATCTCAGGAATGTGATAACTGCATTTTTGGCAAAAACACCATGAAGTATCATTCAGGTGGAGTTAACTTCTGATTAATTTCTTCTGAAATGAGCTAAGATTTATACCTTTTCCTTTGAGATGTGAAGAAATCTTATTCCTGCTATCAAATTATCCAGCACAACATCCTACCTGAGAAAAGGAGCCACAGCTCTCCACGAAGATTCTCTGGGATTCCTTTTTGTACCAGGCCCCTAGTCTTGGCAGTGCGATACATACACATCCCTCGCCCATATTCAGAGAAATGAATGTTCCAAGACTCTTCCTTCATCTTCTCCTTTGCCTTCACAGAAACAAATATGGCCATTTTAGGAGACTAATGGATTTTTATGTTTGTAGGACAGGTGACTTCTGGGTATACACAGGCCTACACTTCACAAGAGAAATGCATTGTGACGTTTAAAGCCTTTCTTCTTTGGGCTGAATAAAGGGGTGTATGCTAATCTACACTGTTCTGAATCAGTTCTGACCTTGCTTGAAGTCAAGTCTTTACAATACTAACATGGGCTGTGCAATGGCATTTACACCTTGCAAATCTCTACATAAATGCAAGCAGAACCATGGCCTAAGACGATTAACTAGCAAGCAGAGATACCAGTTCTCTGCTTTCTTGTACTGAAGAAAAGTAGTTCTTCACAGACACAAACTTACATCCCAGAAGCACAGTAACACTAATTTCTCAACCTCTAGTCAAGTATCTCATGTATCTCAGTACCGATAAAGTAAGCCAACGGTCAGGTTACATCTATGTAGCACTATCATTGTGACAGACACAGCAGTGATACTGCAGGACTGACTAGGGATAAAATACATTTTCAGTCTTAGAGCACGACAGGAAATCTGCAACCTACTGCAAACTGTTTAGAATTAATTGTTTTAAGTTAAAATATTATTTACCCCTTTGGGTCCCAAGAGCTCCTCAGAATTTCTTCTGAAGAGTTTGAGTAGTCCTTGCGAGGCTGTTGGCACTTCCCCAGCACAGAAGTTGACAGGTCGATTGCTGAGAGCAGACGTGGGGCTAACCGCAAGTGGGCTGCTGGAAGGCAACTCTGGAACCTCCTGAACAACAGAACATAAAGCATCTGAGCTCAGGCAGTCTCCATCCTCTGCTAACTGTCTAACAAAGAGACATCGTTCACTGGTAACGAGCACTGTTAACATGCTGTAAGGAGCATCACTCTGAAAAGTTGACAAATGCTCCTCCCAGCTATTTTCTTAGTACCTCGCAGCCAGGATCAGCCAAATTCCACTTCCATTCCTTCTCAATGCTGCATGGTTTTTTGGATGGTGTTCTCTGCAAGAAGTCAGAGATTCTCTGTACCAAGAAATCTCGGTCTTTCAGATTGGCAAAGAAGAAGGTCATTTTACTTTTAGTGCTGATGGACAGAGGACTGGGCAAGACACTGGAACTATCTGCTTTCTCAACTATTGTCACCTAGAAGACAAAGACAAGGGCCATTTGGATCTAGCAGATGCTCCATTATCTACAAAGCATGGCACAAAAGATAGAAGCACACAAAAGACATGAAAGGTCTGTAGTCTTAATATACAGCTAAGAAATCCCCACCTCCCTGAGAGGAATGATCAGATGACAGGCCTCCTCTGCCTTGCTGGCAAAACAGATGTAATTGTTGGAAACAAACATCTGTCCAGGAATATGCATCTTGTTGAATGGTGTCCACAAGGTACAATCTGTATGTCCATCCAGGCATTCATCCTTGGGCAACCGGAAAGTGGCACGGTAGCACTCATTTTTGGCTCGAGCATCCAGGTCTCTGGGGAAAAGTAAAGAGTAGTCCCCAGAGGTTTTTCCTCCCTTGAAAAACCCACTCAAACACTCACGTTAAGTGTTCATTCCAATCACAACCTTCAGACTGTGCTGTGTATTCTTAGTATTCACTTCTCTAACTGAGATGCCACCCCTTATCTGACTCCTCTTTCAGCCTTCAGACATGCTTCACTGACAAGGTATGTCCTGCAATACAAGGTAAAATATGCAAGTGCATCTGCGAAACTTAAATATTACATCAGATTCTGAAACTGCAGAGAAGAGTCCCCAGCGGGAGGATTTATTACAATACAAATGTATATTACTTTTTATAAATCTTCAACTTCAGACAAAGGGGCTGATGGAAATTTCTTCTTTCACATTTCTTTTTTTTTAAACAGGATTTTCAAAAGTTTCTAGTTGAAAATTCCTTTTGATAGTGCCTAGTCATGCATGAGAAAGACATGAGAGTGTGTGTGAATTCAGTAGCAATTTGGGATGGAAAAAAAAAAAAAAAAGAATAGGCAGAGGGCTAATGACTGAAATAAGTGATGCAGTCCCTGGAGTGAGACACCCCAGTGGCACCTGGGAGCTACACCACATTTATTATTACAATCCCCTGTTATCTGTCTTCTTTTCTCACTGCTGGAAACATATACCTTTTTAATGCAGAGATGTTCTTAAGAGGCTTCCTGGGCTTCGGGAGGGACTTGTCCTGCAGGAAGCTCTCATTATCCAATAGCTGCCGCATAGCAATGTTAGCCAACTGCTCCATCAGCTTGAATGTCTCGTTGATGTTGAGAAACATGGAAAAATAAAGTTCACTGTCCCTTGTGCTTACTTTAATGCACTCAGGGAACAGCAGTGTAGCATTTTTTTCTAGCTGGGTTACATCCACCCACTGGATCACCAGTGTAACTGGGGAAAAAAATTAAAAAACCCTACAATTACAATTTGACACAAAACAACAATCAGAAATTAAGCTCAAGCAGCCAGTAAGCTCTCAGTGTAGCAGCATTTTTCCCCTCTTACACATGGACAGTTCTTTTCTACATACTTCTACTGGGTTCTCCAAAAATACTTGGAAATAATCTTTGGGATTAACTAGACTAGAAATAATGCAGTTCCAAAAGGATTATCTCCCATCCAGTAAATGCTTTCAATCACAATTACTCAAGTTTTCATTCTTTTTTTCCAGCAAATTAGCTTTTGACTCAGGAGTTCAAGCTTCATAAATACTGGGTCCTGGCCGCGGTTCCAAATAAGGTAAAAATACTGCTCGGTTCTCTAATCCAGTTGAAGTAAAACTTCAGGTGTACTTGTACAACTTGAGAAATGTTTTGAAAAATGACTTGGGCATTCAGTCTAAATATCACTGAAGTGCCTATGAGAGCCAGGAGTGATCTATGCGTTGAGCTAGAGCTCAAAGGATTCCTAAAAGGAAAAAAACCTGTCAGCTTAAAAAAAAGGTCACACAAAAGATCAATTGCATCAAAAAGATCACGGAAAATGGCAGAAATACAACTAGCAGGCTTATAACTCACCCTCTTTGCCCAGCAGGAAGGAGTAGAAACAGAGGTGATTGACGGTGAGGTACAGCCAACCCTGCCTGGGTACACGGCCCTTCCAATAGCTGCAGGAATAGTAATTGACCAACTTCTCCACCTCAGGCATCCCAAACTGCTTCCGCATCTTCAGTTCAGCCTCTTTGAATTTACCTGGATCCTCTTCACTCTGGGGCTGCTCATTCTTGTTCTCTTCAGCAATAATTCCCTGAAAGGACATGGGAGGAGAGAGAGAAGAAATGGAAGGGAACATGCCTGCTGACAGAGTCATAATATATAGCAAAAGGTCACAGCAGCAATCCGGAAGACAGAAAGAAGAAATGCAACACAGCAGTTATCATCTCTCCTGTCAAGTTAGAGAAATAGTAAAGACATGCAGAAAGAGCAGTCAGATAGTCTGAGAGTCTATGATCTGGGATCTACTCCTGGACACATGCAGCAAGCATTTGTGTTTAACATTTGACCGAGTTTCTCACAGCTGGCCTGGTAACGCTTTGAACACACTGCAGGAGAACTGAAGTCTATTTTCACTTGCAAACATACTGCTTCAACAGGAAGAAGATCATCTGCCAGGAAGGGCAGAACTCAGCAGTCTGCCAGATCTTGACTGGCCAGAAGGAAAAACAACCAACCACAATCTCTCTCACACACAGACACACACAGAGAATATACAAAGAATCTGACTGAAGTACTGGAAAAGACTCAAATTGCTGCTGTTCAATAAAAACCTACATTTATAAGTTTCTACCCTGGAGAATTTGTGGGCTGGGAATCTGAAGTGTGTTAACTGCACAAGGAGAGACACCTGTCTGACTCAGAAGTCAGTGGAAGTTGGGGTGCAGTTCCTTTACCACCTAGACGCCTTTTAGACCATCGTGGCAGGGCAGGTACCTTGCTTGCAAACTAGAATTCTCTCTCCTGTATTTGTTGCTAGATGAACCATCATTAAACATTCTCTCTGCATCAAAGGTATAATCAGCAAGGATTTTAAAGAGGTATTATATTTGAATTAGTAGGAGCATCCTAAGCGGGCTGTTCCCTGAGAGCTACTGCTCCTAACCTTTTCCCCACCAAATACATTTGTCCAGTGTTATGACTGTAACATGATGCTAATAATACTGTATGCATTCCATGACAATTCCAAATTTATGTACATCTGAAGAGGGAGCAGAGAGAAGTTTTGCAATGGAGCTCTTGCTCGCTCCCTCCCTCCCAAGGGTAAAAAATTCTTAAAACCAGCTCCCCATTCTTTCTCAGGATCTGGAAGTCCTTCAGGGAAACATGTCGCTTACATGTATCTTGCCCTTGACAAAGGTGGTGATATCTTCTTCATTATCAAAGATAGATAGAGTCTGCAGTAAGTTATTCTCCAGCCATTCCCAGTGCTTTGTGATCTCTTTACGAGATGATCCTAATTGAAGGGGTGAAAGATGATGGGAAGAGCAAAGAAAAAAGGAATTAGAACAAGGTCTTTTTTCTTCCAAGTTCACAGCAGGAAACTAATAATTACCAAACAGTGATCAGGACAAATCAAACACCAACTGTATACATGTCAAGGATATTTTATGTACACCAAGATCATGCTTCTCATGAAATGTCTCCACTGCCATCGAGGATAATGAGCACACTACCAACAGATCATCCTATTTGCCAGTGCACACCAAACACAGCTTTTTTCCCCAGACAAAAAGCATTCTTATGTTCCAGACAAGAAGTACTCTTCTAATTCCTGGGATTCTAGAACAAAAATAATGCACTTTCAGAACCTTGAAATTTCAGAACAACTGAACTTTTTACACCTACAAAGGGGTTCCATCCTCCATGGGCAACGGTCAGCAGAGAGCACATAATTCCAAAACAAAATGCAACCAAAATACTCATGTCAGAAAGCTCTTTGCTTTCTTAAATAAAAACGTCTCAACAAACATTATATCAAACAGTTAGCTGTCTTTAACCAGCCTACAACAGTTCACAAAGGATAAGCTTCACTGTATAACCAATTTAAAGAACTTTTCTATAGAAAGTTGCCTTAGTTGCCATTATTTCAAAGATTTGTTTACTAAAAGATTTCTTCCTCTCTATTGATAGCTATATTCTCCTGTAGAGAGAAAAAAAAGCAGAAGAAATAAAAAAAGCAATTATTTTTTTTTAACAAGATAAGAAACATTGTTAAATGCAGACAAAAAGAAATCTGTTTAAATGCAAGTCAAAGATATTTGTAAGTTTCTCTTTGCCAAATTCCAGTAAATTTATCTTCTGAAGTTTCATACAAAAGCAGTGGGATATCTAAAAATGTTAACAGCATGCCTCCCGCTACTTGATTTCTCTGCAAGTACATTAGACCCCTCCATGTGGTTAATGATGGAAAAGGAGAAAGCAGCAGACAACACAAGCAGGTCCCTAAAGCTATTGCTCTACCTGACTTTCCTTTTTAAGAGGCAGCCTCAGTGATGAAATAGTCTTCACATATTTGTAGTTGGACACCTAACCACAAAACCCAATGCCAGCTAATCTGTGGTTTCATAAGCAAAAATAACTCCAGGACCTGAAACCAAAAACTAGAAGCAAGTAAGCTGTCTTGCCTCAAAGGACTGCAGGGCTATGAATTTGAGTTTGTGCGTACAGCCCAACGGATTAGACAACAAGTATTTTTTCTTTTGCTTCTGTGTATAAGCTCACTTGGCATCTACCCTAGTCATCTGACAATGTTTTTAAAGCATAAATGATTTCTGAGTAATACAAAAGGGCTTATTTTAGGGCACAGAATTAACGATTATAGGATGCTTTGGTTGTGGAAAAAATCCACAGGTCCAGCAACAATGGCAGGGGAGTAAAGTCTGTGTTCTGTTTTGTTTGTCACGAAGTGACAGCAGACAAATTGCTAAAATAAGCCAGGCCTCAATAATTGACGTCTTTCGAAGAACAACATTAGGATGACATACGTGAAGGACCAAAATTCTGCAATTCCTACAGAGTTGTAAGAACTGAAGTAAGTGTAAGTGCTGAAAAGCCGAAGCTGCACGCATGACCAGAATGCTGCCCACTAGTATTTACACATGATAAATCATAAATAAGATACGCATTTTTCAACAAGAGAGCCATATACATTTTATAACTTTGAGCGAATGACAGTACTCTTACTTTGACAGTAAAATGAGAACCAGACAGGATTAAAAAAATACTTTGGATGAAAACAATATATTTACTCCAGTATAAGAATTTATCAAACTCCATTTGGTTGTTACATAGCCCATCTCATTTTACCATGCTGCATTACTTAGAAGTAACTGAGATACAGAGGACACAGAGGGTATCAACTAAAACACTCCCGAAATTGTACAAAAATAACACACTCATTGAGTGTCAAAGACACTATAAAATTTCAGATTTGCATCATATGTGGCCACTAAACATTCTGCTTTTTTGTATGCAGTTTCTGGCCTGCCATTTTGTTTTCTGTCTGTCTTCCCCTCTGCCTTCCTCAAAAGGGAAACTGAGTTTCTGTGAAACATAGCAACTTCTAAACCTCTCTTCTGCAGAATTTAAGTAGCTCTGCAAGGGAGAATATTGTGTTGGTTGCCTGGGGAGAAGATGGGAACAGGCAAAACAAGACATCAACATCTGTGGGCTTAGCAAATGATTACTTCATGCTCAGATTTTATGTGTCAACCACGAAGTGAGAAGTGAAGGTTCGTATTATAAACAAAGTTGGTCTAACAAATATCTCTGAAGATATTTTCTCTTTAGTAACCAGTAGGACCTAAAGCCTTAATCAAAGTTCACCACCAGGTATTAGAAGGGTGTACCATGATATTCTAATGCAGCGGTTACATTTCTCAAGTAAAAGAGGCCAAGGATTCTTGGTGTTTTAAAAAAATATTATTGTAATATATTTTACAGATATAGTATATCTATACATCTATTACAGGCCAGAAATAGCAGAAAAAAATAAATTGGATCAAGTCAGTAAAGAGATTCCCCAAAGAGTGTTTAGCACCTTGAACAACCTTACATGCTCCCATCTTGCACCGTGTTCCTGGTAAGCAGGTTTTGGCACAACACTCATCATCCCACAGCAATCTTATCATCACAGTTTCATTCTCTGAACAATCTCACTATGACCTTGCAAACAGATACACCTTGGAAGAGAGAAAATTCATTAACATCTGCAGAAACGAAAGCTTTTACAGAGCCTTAAGTTCCTAAACTACAGTTTAAACAACATTGAGAAGTTTTGTCATTTCTGGCACCTTCCACTAACCCACCAGAAGCTCTAGAAAGTTTCCTGAGCAGTCACAGAATACTCCTATGTGGGATAACTGATCATCTGAACCAAAAAGACAATAGAATAACACAAATCCAGCCCGTGACAAGTCACATCAATACATACCGCATGCCACTGCCCAATACACTTGAGAGTCCTGAGTCTGGTGCAGAATACGGTATGGGGCAACTCTGGCACTGGAATCCAAAACCACATCTAATGTTCCCACAAGAAGACCTAGGAGGCAAAGAGAGAGAAATTAAAACAATGTAATACCAAAACGAAGAGTTGGGTTAAGTCAAAATACAGGATGAACACTGCCGAAAAATGCTGATGTTCATATTATGTATGCTGTGATGGAAGAGCGATGGTACTTGGTCAAGAAAATGAAGACATACATCCAGTCACTGCAGTCAAATTACGTATAAACCAACTACAGCCAATCCCACTGGTAATGGATAAAGTTTAGATGGCAATTAAATGTCTACTAAACCTCATTATAATCCTCTGCTTTCCTAGGAGAGTTTTCTAATAAAAGTGAAATGTATTTTCCTCTGTAGGGTTTCTGTTGCCAATAGTGATTTTTAAGCCTACTAAACTAAAACACAGAAGAGTTTTCAATGCTGTATATTTCAGCATCACCTATGCAAACAGTAGGTAAGATAACTCATCCAAAATGGAATCAAATAGCTCCAGAAAAACTGGTACTCACAGGTTTCAGTGATGTTTGTAGAAGTACTTTGATGAAACAAAGAAAGAAGGCAAAGAATCAAAATTTGGCAATACAGAAGTTAAAATAGTTTTTTATTGATGTTAAATAAAAAAGCAGGCACTTCCAGAATAAATGCTGACAGCCACCCGACTTTGTAAAGCAAATCCATTTATTTCAATTGTCTATTTACTAGATAAATCAAATATCTAAGATGATACTTTGCTTTGTTATTCTAGATAATGTACTATGAGCATCTTTAATGCAGATTAATTTTGCAACATCCTCACAATTAAAAGTTTTCTAACATTAGAACTTGGACAGGGAGCATGGTTGCTGCTCTAGATCGCTATTTAGGAGGCCCAGGTTCAAGGGGCCTGCTCTCCTCCTTATGGTTTGGGTAAGTGTGAGCAAACTGTACTCATCCATATCTCATTCATTATCATGAAACATGCTACTTCCTCCTTTGACCTCTCTTGGCTATCCAAAAGCAAGTAATAGATTAGAAATATACCACTGATCATACTTCAAGAGAAGTACCATCCATAGCAAGCTCCCCTGGTAACCCTTAAAACAAATATATACATCTCCAGCACAGCAGGACCTCAGTTTTGGCTCCAGGCTTCTTGTGTGCAGTTTTAGGCAGAATACGGATTAAAAAGTAATTTTTAATACTTCCTATGACCATACCAAATGTGTCAAATATTGACATCCAGACTGGTAACAAGACATGTTTAAGAACTTGAGTACAGCAGCAACTTCAAAACCTTTCCAGCAACACCTTTCCTGCTTGGCTGAATACCTACATTCTAACTCTAAAGCGTCAACTTGCAGTTGTACAGCTCCTTAAGGAGCATGTGCAGCTTTTAACGCATAGGAGCTCTGAAGACGACTCTCTCACTGAGGTAAACTACCTCAAGAAGTAAACTGGCTCAAAGCTTCAACGATTTAAGAATAGGTCAGTTTAAATGTTTCCAGAACAGCACCAGGTATCATTTCCTCTTGTAAAAACCTGTGAAATTCCAGAATACAATTATATGCCTACATGCAAAAGTACACGAGTAAGTTACGTTATGTAAAAGAAAGTAGCTCAAAATAATTTTGAACATTGTGAAAAGATGAAATATGCCAAGGATATTTATCCGCTGCGTCATTTCTGTAGTTAGAGTACTTGGTTAACAGGGCTAATGCATGAAACCGGCTGTGCATAATTCACAAACATAAAGAGCACTTTTTTTGTCACTCACATAACTGTGTAAGCATTTCGCAGATAAATAGGTGGTTTTAAAGGTGAGGGGACTTTGTGTTGTTGTTAACATTGTGCCTCGGTCACAGTTATGTTATTTTAACAGTTTCTGTCACCAAACATGGCTATCAGGCATATGCACAGAGGAGAGTAGTTATCATTGGACTGCACCCTCACAACTTCACCTCCGGCCCAAGCACAGCACAATCTTCATACAGACATTAATTAAAAACTACGCTTTAACTTTCATCCTCTAAATCTCGAAAAAACCCACACCAGAAAAATAAAGCCACAAAGAAAACACCTCAATAATTCCAGGCAACACGAGTACGACAAAGAAGCCATTTTTGACTAGGGAAGAAGATCATCCCAGCCACCCCCCGTTAGTTACTTGTCCTCCCCGAGCAGCAGCACCGCTGGAGAGGCCTGACCACGAACCACCCCCCTCACGTCCCCGCAGACCGGCCGGCAGGCAGCAGGGCAGGGCCGGCGGCTCCCGCCAACGGCGGGGACGAGGGACCGGCCAAGGCGCGGACAACGTCTGCGGGTGCCGCAGGCAGCGGCCGCCGCTCACCGGCAACCTGCCACGGAAACCGAGGGCGTCCCGCCGGCGGGGGCTCTCCCGGGGTGGGGGGTGGCACACAGCGAGGAGAAGCCAGGGGAAAGGCGGAACCGGGCTCACCCCAGCCGGCGGGGCCTGCATCTCCTCACCGCCGCCACCCCCCCAGCTCCAGCCCCGCCGCCGCCGCCCTGACGGGAGTCGTGCCGCCGGCCCGGCCCCCTCAGCACCCCACGACCCCCGGGCCGGGCCCGGCCCTGCGGGGACAGGACAGCGGGGCAGGAGCACACACGCACCCCCCCACACACCCACCCCCGCCCCCGGCCTCCTCCGCTGCCCGCGCAGCGCCGGGCCGGGCCGGAGTCTCCCCTCAGCCCCGCCGCGCCTCACCCGTGAGGCCGCCCCCTTTGCCGTGTCCGCGCCGGCGCTGGAGCAAGAAGAAAGGGTTGGCCCGCTCCGTGACCCACAGAGCGCCGGCCAGCAGCACCTCCTCGGGCCCCAACCACATCGTGGCGGGGCCGCCGACGCGGCGGAGCGGAGCGACTCGGCTCGGCGGGGCTGGGGCCGGGCCCGGCCGGAGCGGGGAGGCGGCGCAGGGGGGAGCGGCCGGGCCCCGCCGACGGGTCACGGGGCCGCGCCGGCGGCCACGGCGCCCTCTGGCGGCCCGGCCCCCTCACTGCAGCGGGGCGGTGCCAGGTTGCCGCCGTGGCGCTGGAGCCAGGGCCGCGGCTCCGCAAGGAGAAGGTCGCCGGTTCGAGGCCCCCCAGGGCCACCTAGCTGTAGCGTCCTCGGTGGGCAGTTGGGGTTCACCTCCGCCCTCTGCAGAGGGGGGGTCCCCTCCTCTGCCTCTCGGTGGCACGCTGCACTGAAAAGACCTTTGCCAGGGCAGCTCGCATTTGACGAGAGCGACGTGCTTATATAGCACAACCTCAGGCAAATGAAAAAATCTTCCTGTGCGGCCCCCGGGGGGGGGAGCCACGGAAGCTGCCATTAACTAAAACAGATTATTTAAATGCTCCCTCCCACTGTACCTGCAGTAATTTATTGGCAGGGATTCATTTACCCTTTTTGCCTCGAAGCGCATGCACCTCCAGCATCTCAGCCTCGGCGAGCCAGCCCGCGCCCCGCCGGCATGGGGGGCATCGGCATCCCCCTCCCGGCAGCGTTTCGGTCCTCGTTTTGCGGCTCTGGAGCCCACGTGGGGCTTGTGATCAAGTCCAAGGATGGTCTTTGCAGCAAACAGAACGGGAGATGCGGTTCCTTCTCATCTCTTGGCCGCAGAGCAGCTTCCCAGTAATTTAGTGAACTGCTATTCTTGTTTTAATAACCGTTGGAGAGTCTCCCTGCAAAATCTGGAAGTGTTACAACAGCAGAAAACATTGGCATCTACCATCTCCTTGCTTAATGCCCAGCTCCCAGGAAGGCGGGAATGCCGTGTTTTCTTTAAGCTATAAATCCTTTAACCCTGGGATGATCTATCTTCTGTGTTCGTGCAGTGCCCTAATTCCAGCTGGAGCCTTTGTACGCTACTGTAATATAAATATTTATTAGCTGGCTGAGCTTTCAGGGCTCTGCCTTCACCCTGATGGCACGGCCGTGTCTGGGAGCAACACGGTGGTTTCCGAAGGCTGGATGTGCTGCGGGAAGGGTTCGAGCACTGGGAGAAGATGCTGAAGGACCTTTCTCTGTGTTACTATCTCTGTTCCTGCTCGCTGTGTGCCATCTTTCAGGTGGCAAACGCTGTGGGAAGGTGGATTAGTGTCTCCTGTATATTCATAAGCCACTTTGAACCATGTGGCCTTTAATGGCCTAAGATTTCTAGGCTGTAGTAGAGCAAAATAAAACAATATTTTCTGCAGAGTGGGAAAAATCCTCTCTGAAAATGGGTCTTTTGACAATGTTGTTCCACACTGCCCTTTGAGAGACATATATAAGAAATACTGGAGGGACTGGAGTCACTGGGCGATGCTCTCATCCTCCTGCATTTTGAGAGACACCAAGCTCACAAACTCCTTATTTTTAAACTGCTTTTTATTGAAATGTAGTACATTAGCAAACCCTAACTAATCGGTATACACTGTTAACATATTGGCATATACCACGTAACTACAATACAGTGTTATACTTACATCAAAACATGTCAAGAAGTTCTGCTGCTGCCAAGCTACAATTTCACAAGGGCTGGAAAGATCTGATTGTCGGGAGGGCACCGCATCACCCGCGTCCCCGCAGCGTCCCCGTCGCTCGGCCAGACCCCGGGGACATGCTGGCGTTTTTAGGTTATGTGGTCACACCAGCGTGGTCCACCTTGCAGCAAGCCAGTTGAAACAGACTTTTGCATTTTACACGCACACAAATTGGGGTTTTTTGTTGTTGTTGTTGTTTGCTGCAGTCTCCCAAGCCCAAAGGCTGG
Organism: Astur gentilis; assembly: GCF_929443795.1. Taxonomy (NCBI): domain Eukaryota; kingdom Metazoa; phylum Chordata; class Aves; order Accipitriformes; family Accipitridae; genus Astur; species Astur gentilis. Next base: position 16,776,937 of record NC_064905.1, on the reverse strand, counting down.
GGCATCCCCTCTCTGCTGGGATAAAACGATCCTGTTGCGGTGGATTCTGTGCATAGTTAGCCATGGCCTCGAGCAGGGGACCCCGAATAGGCACAGGCGTACAGAGAAGCTTTTAGTATTTAACATCCACTTGCAAACCGCAGCAGGGCTGACTGGATAAGCAGGAGAGCGATGCTATCACTCAGTTTGCTCAGAAAGGTTATTCCCCTTTAAAGGACTAGCGCGACAGATCTTACCAGTGCTGGGAGTTAAGTCTAGACATATGGGGTGGAAAAAGTCTACCTGCTGATGTGATGGCAACCAAGAAGGCTTTTTTTTTTCACGCAGCACCTTCCAGCGCAAACACAAAGCGAGCCCTGTCAGGCGGCAGGCTGGGACGCTGCCTTGCTGGCTGCAACGCAGGAACCGCACGAATCTGCAAACAGGAGCTTTGCTTTAACACCCCCGAACGCCCTATTAAACTTTCCTGGCTTGAGAGCAGCAATCATCAACTTTATTTTCAAGCCCAGACTTTCCTGTGCTGGAGCACGGGAGTGTTGCTGAGCTGTTGAGCTGTTTTCTGTAAGATCCTCCCAGTGCAGCCCAGGTACCTGCAAAGGCTGCGGGCAGATACAGCCTTTACTGCCCGAGACAGGCAGAGGGTGTTACAGACACAGCCACGGTAGATCGAGAGCAAATTTAGCAATCCCATGTCCTTACCGCAACTCTGTTGGGAATTAACGGCTCTTGTGCCCTTGAGGGGTTTGGGATGCTGAAGACCAAGTCAGAGCCAAGCAAAGGTGAGCCCCGGAGCACGTGGGAAGCCGGAAAAAAAAAAGGCAAATGGCACAGCAAATACACACAGCTGAGCTCAGGGCAAAGATTAAAAAGCTTCTTGCTCCTGAGGGGCTCAGCCGCAGCAAGCTGCGGGTGGATGCATGTGGAGAAGGGAATAGCCTGTGCCCAGCAGGAGCGAGGGAGCCTCCACGTGTGCGTCCGGCACCTTACTGGATTTTTGAGCTGCGAAGCCCCAGTCCCAGCTGTATGACACTAGCTCATGTTAAACCTCAGCCTTGCAATGAAATCACTCTAATCACTCAGTAAAACCCTATGTTCTTCTTACTTGGCAGGAATATTAATACTTAATTATCAGCTCTTTAGGACAGGGACTATTTTGGGGCAACACCTTATACCACAGGGCCCCCTGGCCCAGAGACCCTGGACATTATTGCCATAGGAAGAATAAATATTCAGATATTATTGCACAACCTACACATCCATCTCTGTTCATCTGGGCATCTCCATGAGGCTAGCGGGCTGAGGAGCAAAAGGATGCTCCGTGCAGGGATCCACAGAGCGAGCAGCCCACAACAACAGCCTACATCCCACACAGCTGGCTTTGGCTGAGAACAACCCACCAGAAACCTCCGAGCTCCCACAGACTGATGCTGGTTTGGAGCAATGACTCCCCTTCAAGGGGCTGGCTGACATGGTCACGGCACGGTGACGAAGAAGATGCTGGAGACCCGGGGAATGGCAGCGCCTGCACAACAGGGACCTTCACCCAGCTCTTGGGAGGAGAAGGAAACCGGTAGTAATCGATGGGGTGGAAGGGCAGAGATTAACTGGGGAGAATTAAGAGTGTTTGGGAACGTTGCAGGCTTTTAAAAACGGCAGGTGAACAAAAGGATCAAACAACGGACATGGATAAAAAGGTGTCGATTAGTGCTGCTTTGCAAAGGCTCATGCGAGCAGCTTTCATCTCCCCAAAGCACTTTACAAGCACCAGGAAAACCTGACGGGCCCCTGCGAGGTCGGTGTTTTGGCCAACAGGTCAGGACATCACCGACTGGGGGTTACGCAGCACCGCGGCCCACGCCGGGAGCAAAATCCCGGCTGGAGCCTTGCTTTTGTCACTGCATCCCATGAGGAAGGGTTGTGGGGGGTACCACTTTTTCCTCTTGGTTATTTCAAAGACATTGGAAACAAAGCAGAAATGAGCACCAACCTGCAGAAGTACAGTCTACCTTTCTCCTGATTTCGCCCCAATCTGGTTAATTGGAGCATCTTTCCCTCTCTCACCTCCTCCCCTGCTCAGCGGTTTCCACCCAGCGCGCCGGAGCACAGGCTGCCCTTACGGTGCAGCAAGTCTAGCAGGAAAGGGAAAAAAGTGAAGATATCTTTAAATATAACAACACATATGCACATCACGCACTCTTCTGCACTGCTCGGGCTGGAAAACTAGGTCACCTATGGATGTGTAACACGGGGTGAAGAGCGAAAGCTTCACTTGTGAAGTTCAAGGTGTTTCCTGAGGTCCCTGCCCCGAGCCCTCCTGCCCTCCTCTCCTCACCCCGCAGGGCTGGCAGCAGCCCCGTGGCTCTTGTACTTGCCCCACCGTGCCTTGGCCCGTGTGCTGCCGTGCTACTTTCTTTGTTGTAAAAACCAGGTGACTATTTGCTAAGCAAAAAAATACGTATTTTTAACAATTAAGTCAACTCCCTCCCCAGTAATCAGGCTGCAGAGCTGCCTGAACTTCATTCAGCTCAACCCTGGTGCCTTCATCCTTCAGCTCACAACCTGTGACTGTGGCATTATCTCAAACCTAAATTGGGCTAAATGAGTCCTGGAGCCTCAGCGTGGCCCCTGCCTGCTGCAGACCTCCCTCCGCTTTTCAGTAGCTGGTAAAGCTCTTGGCTCTCCCAAGCTTTTCCACTGTTTTACATAAGCGTGTTTAAAGAAATCAGAAGATGTGTAAAAGTCTCATTAATGTAGTCCTAAGCACGTTTATTTAACTCTTTTTGGTCTGTCTTTGGCTTATGTAGGCTATCTGGCTATTCCTACAGCATCCCCAGGTGCCAAGGCAAGCATCCTAGAAGCAAGGGGACAGTGCAGGTACCAACGCATGAGCTCTCTGGAGGGAGTAATTGTGAGCGTTGCTAAGTAAATTTTAACATGCTTCAAATTTAATACTTAGTGTTAGTATTATAGGTAAAAAGCACACTTACAGTCTGTTTTTTTACTGGCAATTATCCTCTAAGAACACAAGCAAACCTTGATTTTACAAATGTCTTATGGGAACATGCAAAACTTTCATAGAACATGAGGCTGGGAAAGAGAAGGTGAAGTGCTAGGGTTTAAATAGTTTAGGGAAACACTTGGAGATAAAAGCTTTTTCTGTACGTATAAGTCATAAAATTAATGTTTTCTGTTAAAAAGCACTTTTTCTTTTTTAGACCTTAAAAATGATTTTCCAAGTTACTGGCACTTACAGCGCTTGGTAGATTGCAGTATATTTTACTTCTATGAAATGACTCAACCATACACAGCACCACTGCAGCAGAACAAGAACAACGATGCTCATCAAGCTTTTTTTATATACTGATTAATATTAAAAGGAAAACCTCAAACTTACCAGCACAGCCCAGAAAAATCACCCATGTTGCTGTGGTGCCTCCTCCCCATCCTAAATATGACTAAGTGGAAGAACGCCTGCTATGGCACGTCCCAGCAGGCATGTAGGGATCAATTGTTTGAACTAGCTTTTAATTTTTCCAGCGTTGAAAGATTTTCCAAATTCAGGACGTCAGTTATAATTGTCAGCTCCCTTATCCAAGATGCTACAACACAAATCCATTTTTATATCACTATGCCAGGCCCCGATCTCCACAATCAGAGGCAAACCTTCCCTCCCCGCCACTGAAACCAAGATGCTAGGTTAGAAATAAGGAGATTTAACAAAATATAAGTGACATTATTTATTATTTTGTCTCTGGGGGCTTTGTACTTTCTAATGTTTCTTTTAATTTCTATGCCTTTTCTAGCTTTTCTGTACACACTGGTACACAGCCAGTGCAAACGGTCTCAGCTGGAGCTGAGAAACCATCAGTTTTGTTTTCTTGCCGAAACCATGCCCCAGTGACGTTCCCAGTGGCCTTGGGGCAAATCCTTGCGTTGGGCTGAGGCAGCCCCTGCAAGAAGGATTTGCTCAAGAGCATCCGCGCCCCACGCGGTGCTACAACGGGCTCTCCTACCCAAAACCCCGCTGGGGGGGCTCTGCACCAAGATCACCCTTTCGCTGCGGTGCCGGGGGCTTGAGACAGAGAGTAGGCTGTCGTGTGCTTGTTGGGAGACACCCAGACATTTTTGTCTTTAACCACAAACACCCACGTGTTTGTCGATTTATTGTAACCTCACAGCCCACCCCGGATAAAAACAAGCCCTATAACATCCTTGAGAAATGGTGATTATTTTTTTTTTTTCTCTCGGGCGTTTGTGTTCGGAAGGCCCCCGCTTTTACGTGCCTGCCTGCTTCGATCTCGCAGATGTAATTACGAAAACAGGGGTTGCTCAATCAGCCCTTCTGCCACCCCCGAGTCCTGTACGGGCCTGAGCGCAGCTCAGCCAGGCTGGGTTTGGGAGCTCTGCCTGGACTCGCCAGCGCTGTCAGGAGCTGCTCCCCTTAGCACGTCTGGAAGAGGAGGAAAGATGCTGGCCGCGACCTGCTGCTGCTCAAGCCACCGGCTGGCATTTTCTGCGACCTTCACTTCTGCTTTGTAGGAGAAAGCGGGTGTGTTAAAATTGTGCTCTTAAAAAGTTTGGGGTTTAAGCGTATTTCTAGAGTGAGCTGAATGACAGTAGAAGTGCATTTGGTAAATATAAATGTGGGTATTATGAGAAAAACCTCCCTACACTTCACACCACCCGCTCTTGAATTATCAGATTAAATAAAGCTGACGCACAGCAACAAAAGTCAAAGCACGCTCGGCAAAGAGGATCATTTCCTCATTTTACAGAACTGGGCTTTTCTTTTTCTCTTAAACACCCGTGTTAAAGACACAGCTGAACCACGCTTCAGGTAAGGATATATCTCAAGCAGACGGCTATACAATTAAAAAACGTAATAAAGGAGGGGAAATACCCCTGCTTGTAGCAAAAGCAGATGAAATTAAAGAGTGGCAGAGTATGTCTTACCTTTCTTTTTGGCTTAACTGATTTCTCAAGATTCCTATACACAGGGTGAAGCTTTGTTTCACGTTACAAGGACACAAATGCGTTTCTATACCTACAGTAACTTAGACTGCAATGGAGAAAAATCCGAACATTAATTAAACAGCTATGCATTGTCCAGTAGGAAAAGGTGGAGCAGAAGCATTTGCTCCTCCACGTCTGCTCATTTGAGGAATGCTGTGGACGACTTAACTCCAGAGGTTTCTCTCTCATTCTCCATTTCTGCATTACTCTTTCAGAAGCTTGCAAACAATATCCATTTCCCCACCGCTTTTGTCACACGCTGGTAAAAATTGATTTTTCCTGCAGCGTGTCAAAGCAGTTGCTGCTTTCCTTTCTTCTGCTGCTTTCTGCATTCCCATTATTGATGTCAGTGGGAAAGGGCACGGCTTAGAGAATGTGTTTGTTATTTAACTGTTGCAGATCTCAACGGGAGAACAGGATAAGAAGCTTACCTCTTTTCTTCTCTGTGTAATGCCAACATGCTGGCTTTTAAAAAACCTCAGTGAAAAATTCGGTGGATATTTTACCCCCCCCACCCCCCCCCCAAAAAAAAAAAAAAGTTAAGTGAGAAAGAAAGATAACTAGATTCCTGCATATTTCAAAAAGTCTAATGATTTTCAGGTAGATCAAGTGCTGGTTCTGTGAATGTCCTCTCTATAGAAAGAGACTCACTTGAGCACACGAAGGACCAAAAGTATATTCTGTGTAGGCCATTTTTCTCCTGCTTCAATCGAACTGGAGAAAAAACCAAGCATCAATTTCCTTGAAATCTTTCTGCAAATGCAGGTCCTCTCTGCAGCTTTAATGTCAGACTGGCTTGCTATTGTACAGGGTTACGCAGGTTGTAGGAAACTCAATGCACTTATAAAGGTCCCTTTCAGTAGGGGCTATTTCACAGTAAGGTTATGGATTGACCGAGATATATGAGTGCTTTTACCAGTCACTGGCCATCTCCTCTACAACCAGTTCCCTTTCTGGCATTGCCCCACCACCTGGACAATTAAAAAAATGGCAACAGCAGATGCCTGCGTAAGAGACGCATTTGCAGTACAACACAAACTCTTAGGACCACCGTAAAACCTCTTCTGCAGCGCCGCGGCTGGACCAACACAGCTTCCCATGCTGTTACTCAGCAATTTCCATCAGACAATCTTGCTTGTGCGCAACTCTTTGTCAGCTCAAAGATGCCACCCTCAGAAACCACCACAGCTGGTCTTCGTCTTTGCAATCGAGAAGGCGGGTTCGTGTTCTGGAAAAAGCAGCTCTTCTTCAGACAAAGGAGATCCATGGAAAGAGTACACAACAATAGGAATGAGAAATGAAAAAAACGGAAAAAGGGCCAGGAAGGAGCATGGATTCCTTTCAGGTTTTGTTCTCGTCATACATGTCCAAGGCAGGCTCGATGGTTGAGAACTCGCTCTCGTAGACCAGGCTTCGAGGGGACAGAGAGTTACGATGAAAGAAGTGACCGCCTACAAGAGGTAGAACAAAGCCTCGTTAGGAACACACACAAACAACATAAGAACCGAGTAAGGCATCCTTGTACGCGGGCGCCGAACGCAAGCACAGTATGCATGGAAAAAATAGCCACCCTTTAACGCAAACCAGTAACAGCCATATGAAACAGTTCACCTCCGTCCGTGTGCTCCCCTGCCAGTTCAAAGCAACTGCTTTCCGTATGCATGAACAATCCCACCTCAAAAGGTTCTTTCAGATAAAACAGGTCAAGTCTGAGCAAGGCTGGAGCAGGCAGGAGTTTCGCACTCGGTGCTTGCTGTTGATTTACAGCCTTGTAAAGCAAGCACGTGCTTCCTCCACAAACCTTTGGTAGGCACCCCGTTCCCTATGCCGTGCATCAGCACAAAGCGCTCCGGCACGGGGTCGAGAGGAATGAGCAGGCTGAGCGAGAAGGTCACCAAGGATTGTCCGACCGATGTTGCTGAAAGCCTGACCTCCTCCAGGGCTCAGCAACCTCCATCCTCCTGGAGTCACCTTCTACTAACAGGCACCTACGCATTTCCTTACGCAGAACCAAAGGAGACCCAACTCTCTCCTCCAACATCGGTGATAGCTGAAACAAGCACCAAGTGGCTGTTGATAGAGGGAGGAATGGAAGTTCATTTTTCTCCTCGGCGGCCTGGCGTTCCCGTGGCTCTCCAAACCCACAGATGTGTTTTGCAAGGAGCCCAGCCCTACTGCTGTACAAACGGTTCTCACTGAAAGCATCTATCAGATCAGGCCCTTGGCCAAAACGTTTCATTACTCAATTTCTCAATCCCAGGGGGGATTAGCTGGGAGTAAGGCTGCTTAGATTACAATATACCAGGCAGCCACATGAGCCAAATTGGAGGCAACTGAAAAGCTTCCAAGTTCATCAAGGCGGCACTCAGCAAACCAAGATGCCTCCAGTTTCAGGCATCAGTGGAACAAGACGCTTAGGGGATTGCAGTTTTAGCCCTGGCAGAATTTAGGTGCTTAAATCCTCCTTTCTTTGGCAAATTTTGAAGCCAGCCTATCCCCCTCTGAAATAAAAAGCTTACAAAAGATACGAGGGAGGAAGAATTTAGCTGCTACTGTCCAAAACACTTTTTCTGCTTCCCCACTCACCCAAAAGACAGAGACTCAGAAAAGAAAGGAAGCAGCCCTTATTAGGATTAAAAAGAAAAAGCTAAAGTTATACTCAAATGCATAGAATTGTTGAAAGAATAAAAGCAAACATGAATTTTGCACTTATCAAAGCAGAGGCCTCATTACAGCACTGGCTGGAAGACCCAGGGACACTGTAGACAGGCTCCATGCAAACTCATTTTGCAAGCTGTGACAAGCTGCCATCCTGATTTGCAGCAAACTCCAGCCTGAGCTGCACAGTAATTGTGTGCCCAGGTCAAATCCTTGTTAAAAACAGCAGCAAACTGGAGCTGGGCGACATATCTGCTGCCAGTTTCCTAAACCCCCTCCATACCCCTCTTTTATCACCAAAAGCCAGTACCCATGCTCACTTCACCATTCACAGAGAAGTGGAAGTTCCCATAAGCAAATTGATTTATTTTTGATGGTGTAGTTAACTGAAACAAGGGCGATATCAGTAGTTACATTGTATAGGAGTGAATTGCTCAATCTGCCAGGAGCATATATCCAGGTATTTGGAAGAAGTGTACTGTGATGGAATATACTTTGCAGAAACAGTTGGTAGGGGATGATGAACACCCACTTTCTAGATATGAACCCTCTCCCAAATTTACAGGTTTCTAAAACTGGGCAATGCTTAAAATAAAAAATAATAAAAAAAAAGGTTGAGTTTTTGAAGGAACAAACTTGGAACTATGACTTCCAGCTGTTCATAGTCCGTCTTCAAACAAAAAATGTTTCTACTTTGAAATTTTACCAGATAAAACTGATTTCAAGATTCAAATGTGTAATGGGTCAGGATCATTTAATTTTTGATGACTGAATCTCAGCTTGCAGTTCAAATAAGCCATCGATATTGGATGTTTCATCTCCCTTTCCTCCATCCGCTGCAACATTACATACTGAACAGCCAATGCTGAAATGAAACAAAGGGGATTCTGAAAGCTTGGTGTTGCTTTTGTTTTTATTACACAAAAATCAAACAAGGGATTAGGAAGCAGACAGCCCAGGCTGTCATTTCCTCTGTGTGCACCCAGAATTCCACTCTAGCAGATTCAAGGGAGAGATTTAACCAACAGACAGACAGGTCATCTGACAACAAATATTTTGAATTAATCTGGAAAAAGGCACTGTATATCCAACACCTCTAAAATTCTTTAGAGTGATGCTTTGTCGCTTCTTAGCAAAAGGAATTTCAGCCACCCACTTCCAGGGGGGCTGCATGTTTTCATACAGATACAAATCTCTTGGCTTTCATACCACTTTTGGGACACACCATTAATTCTTTTTCTAAATGCCTCTCCCCTCTACCATTCCACACAACCGAGCCAGTGCTGAAAATCCAGCTGCTGCTCAGTGCTTTTCAACACTCAGTCATCAGGTGCTCTAATAACCAGGTTGGTTTCATCACCCACAACTTACAGCTAGAGAAACAGAGTCAGCAGGGCACAGCGACCCAGCTACACTCATCTTAATGCAGGAAATGGCGAGTGTTTGTTAAAAAATGTGGCATCAGTCCAGTTGATAAATTTACTGAATAAATGTGTTTTAAGGACAAGTAGGAACATCCACAGTTCCAAATTCAGCTTATTAATATCTTCTTCCTATTTTGCACTTAACAATAAAGATCAAGATTTATCCCTTAGGTATGGAATACAAATGGGAAGTCTGCATTCAGTTTTAATACATGAAAATGAATCCTTCAGCGCTCTCTGCCGCTATTTTTCATTATATACTTACAAAGAATTTTTCAGATAACTTGTATTGAGTCTGAAAATAAACATACTACCCTGGAATTGATCTTTATACCTACCATAGGATGCTACAGAAGTGGGCACAACACCAAGGCCAAAAATTCAAGAGACACAGCATTGCTGTAGCATTGCAGGTGCATCAGGAATAAGTATTACCTAGTGTTCCCTTGCCATCTGAAAGTATTTTAATGCCCTCAGTTATCAGTCGGGGCCGTCTTCTGCCACAAGCTGCAGTCCCTCCACAGCCCCTCCAGCACAACAACTTCTTAATGTGGAAATCTCATCAGAACAACTTCTTAATGTGGAAATCTGATCAGAACACTCCCTATCTCAGACAATCTGTTTCAGACACCCTCTTGGTTAAGGAACAACTGAGCAGGATTATTTCATAAGTATCCTTTCCTCAAAGCCAGCTGTTTAGCAAGGCACTGCTACTCCCTTCTGTCAGCCCAGTCCTGCCATCTTTGCAACATCTGTAAAGCGGGACCAGCTCTTCCCCTTTCCTCTCACTATTATGATTATGCATATGAGTAACATTACTCATCTTTTATGTGATGATATCTAAAAGCATGGCAGGCAACAAAAACTTTGGTAGTTTCCTGTCTATCCAGAGGAAAACAACAAAAAAAAAAGAGTTTCTGGGATGGTACGAGTCCATCTTTGAATATGTTTATTTCATAACAGGATAAGTTTACATTGCTAGCCTGACCTGTAATTAACCTAGCAGATACTGCCTGTATTTTTATTAGCACTTTGTTGAGATAACTGTTAAGAGTCTCAAAAGAAAGATTAAAAGAGATGGCCCTGCGTTTTTTAAATCCTCTACAGAGGGAAATGCACTAGGAGCGCTGTCAGTCATTTTGTTCCCAATACCACTCAACTTCTGCTGCTGTTCTGCAGAAGAAACATGAACTGGAACTCTTTGTGGTGCCTTTTGCATCCAGGTCACCACACTGTTCAGGCTGTCCCTGCGCATCCCTCCTGACAGCATTAAAAACCACTTAAGGATTTTTGTTTCAGGAGACAAGCACCAAGTTACCAATTTTACTATTGATGTTGAGAGATAGGTGAAAAAAATGTCACCCTTTTGTTTCACAGCCTGTACCCTAAATCACGCTCTAACCACATTCCTCCATTTTTGGCGACAACACCCAGTTGACAAACACTGTATTTTACATGTAGACAGTCCTCAGACACAGTATGTTTGAGGGTTTTTTTCTCTTCATGACTAAGTCCAATGGGGTTTTTTCAGTCTTTCAAAATGCACTTAATGCTCTATTGTTTTCATGTTTCTTTCAAAATTTCACAAGGACACACTGAAAAATAATTCTATTAAATGTACTGAACCTATCACGTACTTAATTTCTTATTATAAAAGCTGCCTTCTCAGCTGAAGCCTCCTGGACAGATAAGAATTAAGAAAATATTTTAATGTAGATGCTGGCTGTATTCCTAAATTCTAAAAGTGCCTATACATAAAAATGAAATTAAATTAATTCCTCTTTCCCAGTACATAAAAAAATTAAATCTTAAGAGTAAAATTGGTTCTCTGTTCATTTAATTAAATTAGAAAGCATTAAGTTTCAAAAGTCTACATCTTGATACAAGAACAACAAAACCAACCAAATACAGAATAGGTTTTAACTTCTATCAATTATATTTTCCTTACCGATTTGTTACCTTCATCTACCCACCTCATTAACTCAAGCATTAGCATTTGGCTGCGAATCAGATCCACATGTTTTAACTGACTGTTGTGAAATTACTCATACACTGCTTGCATAAGTGAACTTGCGTGAAACAGCCTGAGTGAGGACAGTGATGAGATGTTTTCCCTCTGCCTCCTCACCAGTAAAGACGACATAGCAAGAAGGGACATGTTTACATAGAGTTTCTACATTACAGTAAAGACCATTATCAATCTTTCATGATCTGAATTTGAACAAAAACTAACCCCCGTCACTAATACGAAAGGAGGCTTCACAGATGACAGTGGGGGAAACCGCTACCTTTTCACTGGGTATTAGGAAGGAAGAAGTGGTTTAAGAGTAGCTTCACTTTTACCAGAAAGAAGGCTGCAGTGAAAGCAAAAGGCAGAAAAGGTTCATGATTTGTATGTCGAGAAAGAGTGTTACAAACCTTCAGCAACGCCTGACCCGAAGACAAAAATCATACTGCAGTCCTCCAAGTGTGACACAGGAGTGTTACAGGAGGAGAAATGGAGAAAAAGTTCTTATTCCAAACTAATTATCAGCTGGAGTCAAGGTAAGCCCGTTATATACTAGAATGCTTGGCCCAGCTTTTTTCCCTAGCAAGTTGGTGTGGAGCAATTGCTAATAGTATTTGTTAGTCATTCCAGTGCTGGGTGGCATCATAAGAACGGCACTGTGTGAGATTTCCACTTGTTAGCTTGCGTGTCCCAAAGTGAACGGAGAAGAATACAGATCTGCAAAGATGAAACCATTCAAAGGAAATAAAGCAACTTATAAAATTTACAAAAGGCTGTCAGACTCAAGTACTAACACAAAGTCCAAGAAAAATAAAATTCTCACAGAGTAAAATTTCATAATTAAAGGGTTTTTTTTTTATTTCTTCACTTTTTCCTTAATACAAAGCTTTGGCATCAGCAAATTTTATGAAAAAATAGAATGTACTAAATAATTGCTTGTGCTGCATGATCGATAAATGATGCATAAAAATAGGTGTCTCTCTCCAAGGCAATCGGCCGGAAAGCGTTTCTTCAATACCATTCTGCTCTGTGGGGCAGAAAAAAAAAAGGAACAAAATATTTACATTAAAGTTAATACTGCCAATAAATTTAATTCAATTAATTCAATTAAAAAAAATCCTGTACAAGTAAGTTAGTGAGAAATGACTAATTATACAAGGCCAGAGTATTAAAAGAGGTCTGTACTCCTCACATCATTCTTACAGGACCAGTAAAACAGACAAGACAGCCAGAGGTTTGAGGACTTCTAAACTTTTGAGGAAACTCCATCTGCTACTGAAAACTACCTCTGACTGGTGCTATCCAACATCTGGGCTTTTCAGACTTTAAACCACAGTTATACAGTAATTTCTGACCATTCCTAAAGAAGCAAAACAAAATGTGCTGCCTTAGTTCCCTTAAATCACTACCTAAAATGTTTAATAGTAATAGTGCATGAATATTATAAGACCAGAGAAAGCAGCCATTTCCTTATTTTCTTATCACTTAGATGATGCTTACTTTTATCAGGAACTATTTAAAAAATGCATGTGTGTGTGTATATACACACAAACAAACATATATATACACAGTTAGATATGTACATACACACAGCTCCAGAACTATTGCTCTAAATAAATACATTTAAGCTGGGGGAGGGACATAGGAAAAAAAAAAAAAGGATCAGGACCTGGTTTTAGGTGAGTTTTAATGCAGAATGTTTGGCACCTTTCACTTGCATCAGCACATTATGTGGCCTCATTCTTGCTACTGTTGTTTTCTGATAAGAAAAACCCTCAGCTTCCTCTTGAAACACTACCATAGCAGATGTAGGGTATGCCAGTGTTGCTTTTCATATGGAGAACAGCATAAAAAGCAGGTATGCAGTTATGACATTTAACGGAAATCACAGTGAGAGGGAGCTGCCATATATTTGGCACGATATTCAGGACAGGAAATGCTTTGTCTGGCACTGGGGAACATAAGGAGTCAATGAAACAATAAATCTAAGCATTAGTCTCATACATACACATTTTAAACTGTCTAAAATGAGTAGTCAAACTAGCAGCACTTGTGGAGTCTGCTTAGATCCCAAAGAATTCAGTTGAAAAGCTGTTGAGGTTAAAGGCTACAGCTAGGTATCTCAGTTACCTAAATAAGTGATTTTTGACAGCTCTGGTTTCTGCAGTTGCTGGTTTTCTTAAGTCCGCCTCAAAGCATACACTTGTATATGCTCGCATTTTCATTGCTATCACTGGGGAAAGGAGCTCTCCTTACATCAGCACACCCTTTGTTTGTGCTAACGGAACATCACTGTGAAAACACTTCACTGGAGGCCCTAACTCTCTGCCAATGTGAAGAAGCTTGCCCTTTCAGTAAAAATTGACCCAGATCCGACTGAGCAAGAGACAACAAAAAGGAAAGTTGCAAGGCAGGGCAGAAATACAACTATCAGTGCCCACATCTGGATGATACTACATGGGCTACAGTTCCTTTGTCTTCTTCCTAATGATGTGGAAATGCCCAGAAATGCAGACATTCCTGCTCCATGCTTTCTCAAGCTATTTTTCAGTGCAGATTAACTATGTTCAGCTACAGCTATGTTGCCAAGTTGCTGACTTATAGTTGCAGTTTCAAGATTTTGACAAATGGGAACAAAAAATAAAATCAGGAGACTTGATAGGGCTATTTGAAGTTCTAAAACTTTTCTTCATTAAGCCCTTTTGGAATTAACATCTGAAAAGAGGAGGAAAGGAAGATTTGCAAATTAGTGGTAATCAAAGGTCCCTGATGACCAAAACCTCTAAGAACTTATTATGGCCCCTCCTTATACTTTCCAGACAGCAATAAAAGTATAAAAAAACCCATCTTTCTCTTACCTCAAAATAAAAAAAAACCCAAACCCAACTAAACAACCCAAACCAAAAAAACCCCCAAGCAAGCTACATTTCTAGGCTGCACAGGAGACTGCCTTTGAATCTCACCCCACTTTTGGTAAGAGAACAACACGTTAATGCATCAAGATGTTCAGACAAAGAAAGATGTTGACACATTCCCTCCACAAATAAATAAATTATGATTAAATATATGTCATAAGCCCAGATGTTCCGTACACCTAAATGAAAATAGCTAGATGTACCTAGTTAATATATCTGCAGAACAGATTTATACTTGCCCCCACACAGAACTATAAAAAAAGATTGAAAGTCACATGCTATAGTTATTTCTTGTCCAGCCTGTCTGAAGGGAGGCTTTGGGGGTGTCTACAAAAATTAAGAAAGCATGGATGTCTTTAAGCACTCCTTTGACTGCAATTCTTAAGCATACTAAAATGAGAGTTCAGAAGACTGGTCTGCTCTCTTCACTTTAGAGAGAAGAAACAGTAGTGTATTCATTGCTTTTATCTCTCCTTCTCCTAAGAGCAAAAAGGTAGTTATCTATTTAAATACCTTTTTTCTTAGCTGAAAGTGTGCCAACTAGGAATATGGATTTTTATTTTTAATATGACATTTGACTATAAAATTGAGGTGAAAACTGTCAAAGGTAACTGATGGTAGTAATTTTTGGCTCCAACAGGTGAATTTTGAATGTGGGGATTTAATGGCAGAAATCCAATGTTTACCTAGACCATTGATCAAAACCCAAATATAAATATTCTCTCTTTTCCCTGTTCCGTGTCTCCACTTAACAAGGAGATTTCCTTGGACAATCCAGCGAAATATAAATTAAGAGGGACTTCAGAGGTTACCCTGAAACCTACTGTTAACAGAGAGGCTTACATTTGAGAAAAGCAGAAAAGGCATTTGATTCTTTGAAAACTGCATTTTTCCCCTTCTCTATTCTTTTGGTGTTTGTTCCCAATGCTGTCCATAACACCCACCCACCAGAAATATATAGAAACATCTGAATATTTACTTACTCATTAGCATTCAAGCTAGCTGTGGCTTTGATGATCATGTAGCAGAGTGTAAGGGCACTGAGGAGGCCAAAACTGGCAATAATAAACCATTCTTCTGTTGACAAAGGAAAGGGAGGAAATCACTCGTGGGAGAAGGCTTATGTCAAAGCGATGCCAATATTTCCCTCAAACACCACTGGCGGAAGGCAAGAGGCTTCTAAGCCATGACTGGCACCAGGAGGTGAAGCAGAAGGAGGTTAGCCACAGAGTTACTGACTGGAGAAGGCTAGCAAAGAAGAAGTGGAGAGAGGTGTGGAAAAAAAGCATGGCACAACAATATTTCCTGGCTGAGCCCAAGGGTTAGTGATAAAGAAAGATTACTTAACAATGTAAAGTGAAATGCAGGAACAAGGGAAAATGTAATGAAAACTCTGTCCGCCCCCAAGTCAGAAAGAAGATTGTCAGGATTGGTTTAGATTGCTAAGATGAAGCCCTTCACATAAGCATACCCAATATACTTTCACACTTAACTTGTGTCTTCGCCCCCTCCCTTCTGAATAATGCTATCATGTTACTTTAAAAAACCAACAGAAACCCAGGATAGCTTGTTCAACAGTAAAACATAACTGGAGTTTTCCATTTAATAGACAGAAATACAACATGGAAAAATAATTTCAGCATTAGTGTATACATATAGACGCATTTTAAAAAAAAAGTAGTATAAAGAAGGCTATTAAAAAGCGTTCACTATTAAAAGTTCTCCCTCTCCCCAAGATCAGTTTGGCACATAGTAGTAGTTCGGAATACAAACACTTTTGTTGAATAGAGCTTTTGATTTAACTCTCATGCATTAAAGAATGCATATGTCATCCATAAAATCCAAACATTTGAACAGCCTTTTCTAAAGCTTTATTTTATAAACATTGTCAGAACGAACTATTGCTGATTATTTCTTATTCTACCCTGGCATCCCATCTGTGGGAGAGCAGTACTATGGTTGGGAACAGACAGTAAAAACACCTTCTGTAAAACCAAGTAGTGAAACGTTTCAGTTAAACTACAGAGTTTTCCCACCCATGACAAGGAAAGCAGCACACCAGCAGATTTGGTCTCTGTTCAATAGAGCTGAATACAAGACGAATCAGATGTCAAACACTGCATGACAAAGTGACTTACTGGCTTTGTAAAGTATCTAGATTTTGTATGTGGATTTATCCTTCTCAGATCAAGACGTTTCTGGATACAGACTATGTGTTTCATAAGATGAGATTTTTTTTTTAATGAGACATTTACTTTGCTACAGCATCTAAAGAAACACTCTAATGGACTGTATCAGTCACAGTGCCTCTTGTACATGTATCAGTAGCAAACAGTGTCACTAAGTTCAAAATCTAGATCATAGGTGCACATAAGCAAAATACAAGGAGAAAATTAGACTGTTGTACTGCATGGACTCTGTTTTTTTCAATTCAGCCAGAAAAACAACCATTCATGCATTGAACTGAGACTGTACAGCATATGGAAAAATGATGCAATTCCACACATATTGTATTTGTTATAAAGCTATTATACATTAAAAACCCTAGGTAAAATCCAGTGAGTGGAAATTTCCCATGCTGTTCTTAAGGATAAGAGCTTGCAAGCAGTGCAGGAACAGTTTTCTGATGTCATAAAACACTTGGACAATACTCAAATGTTGGTACATTAAATACTTTTTTTCTTAATTCACAAATTTTGTAAGAAAAAACATCTAAGAGATGTCAGAATTCCAGCAGTAATGTTCTCAGGGGAAAAAACACCTGCAGAAATAGTAATCAGCTAAAATATTTATATTTGTATAAATTATTGCAAGGAAAATATTCTGAAAGGGTAAATTACGGTTTTGGCAATCCAGCTTCTTGTACTGGTTACCAAATTCAGAAGGATTATTTTGTTGTCATTTTAGTTCATCCAGTGTTCTTTGCATGCAGATCTAAATGGATATACCATTAATAATGAAAGCGTTGGCACTGTCGTATCTAGAGTTAACGGTTTCAATATAAAGCGTATGCCTCTTGCAGAGGCACCGAGGTCACCTTTGTCCCTGCAGGGAAATCTTTCACCATGGCCCTGCAGCACCGAGCTACAGCCAGAGCAAGTGCCACATACCAGGAAAACCATAAAACAGTACTGGAAGCCAAAGAAAACTTACTTGTCACAGCAATGTTGATCTCTCCTGACCTTGGCGTTAGTTCTCCATCCTGTGGAAGCTGTGACATCCCAGAGGTGCGCAGGGGCTCCAGGCTGAGAGAGCTGTCATTGGCAAAGTCACCAAGTGCTGACCGCCTGCTAGCGGGCTGGCCTCTGGTGAGCCTTTCCATGTCAAAGGCTACATTATCTGTACATGGCACATTTGGCTGGAAAAGCAAGTGATTCCACATTACAATGGTGAATATCCTACATGTAGCAAACCTATAAATTGAGTAATATCACGCACACACACTATTCAGCCACCATGGCTGTCTTCACAGGACAGAAACACACAAATTAGCAAGTTCTATCCAAAGTTGCTCCTTCAGTCCACCTTAAAGAGGTGGAGAAAGAAGCAGGAAATGGAACTGAGATTCAAGAAAGGGACTCAAATATACCTGTATCATGGCCTATGCCTGTATGGTTTACGACCATGAGCAATGAAGACATGCACCGAATTCTATAGTACCTCCCCTAAAAAATCCAGATATGTTAATTACAAAAACAGGTCATCCACAATATATCTGCAACTACTTCTTAGAAAAAGTGCAAATTTGCAACTGACTCAGCTGAAAATGGAGGTCTGATTATTCTCACTGGCTTGATTCAAAAGCTGCTTTAGACAACATCTTCATATGCTCTTCTCTTATTTATTTCTTTCTTCTGAAAAGAGCATTGCTCCCACCTTATAATTTTTTCCTCATATGGGAAAGATGGAAAAATCCTCTTTGAGGTTCTTCACTTCTATCCCTTTGTGGACTGGTCAACAAAAGCAGTCCTCAAGGATCCCATAAGCCATGAGCTGCTTGAGGAAAGCTCGCTGGCCTCAGCTAGGGCATGGCTTTTAATGTGTAAACAAATTTAAGAGTGTCTACGGGAGACCACAAAAAGAACAAGAGAATTACAGAGTAAATTTATCAAAGAAGGCTTGAAAGAAATTGAGAAAAGGGAAGATTATAGAGAACCTAGTAGATCTCCAGTAGATAAGAAATTGTTATAAATGGAAATATAACAATATATACTCAATGACCAACCACAGAAAGGAACAACAACAAATCAGCTTTATCAGCAGCAAAGAAATTGGTAAAAAAACCCAAACACTTTGAGTACCCTTCCCCCTTTCTCCCCTACAATTATTCCTCCTGTTCTGAGTCTCAGACGTGGGAGGAAGAAGAGCTCGCAACAGTGCAACTTACCACAATTCCCAGTGCCTTCAAAATGTTCAGTTTACACATTGGACACGTACAATGCTCACTAAGCCATGGGTCCACACAGGCTTTATGAAAAACATGCCTAGAAGAACAGACAAGGCACATATATAGTTTGCAAACAATTCTATTTTATACAATTAGAACTACTTTAACCAATATTTAGATAGTTTCTCTTTGATTTAAGCCAGGAGAACAAATTCTAGAATAGCCAGTATCCTGTGCCGATTGCAATAAGAAAAAAATAAATCAAAAACTCTTGCTTGTTGTTGCCACCCTTTACTAATAGTTCAACTAGGAAGAAACACTTAAAAGGAAGATGTTTTTTTAAATCATCCCCCCCCTGCCCCTGCCCCCATTGTGGATATGAGTACATACATGGGCAGAATAACTAGGGTAACAAAGTCCGCACCATAACCCTGTGTGATGTCTTGTCTCAATTTCTACGTAGAACCTGGACATAAATTGGGTAGGAAGAGCACAGCAGTCAATTTTATTCAAAAGTCAGTGCAACCAACCCAAACACACTGATGTTTGATTTTGAAAGGGCTTTTCTAATTATCACATCTAAGTAAAAAGAAGGCTTTTCCTACAATCAGTATTTCTTGGTATCAGGAGGGAAAACATGTCCATCATCATACGACAGTCATAAAAAAAAAGCAACTTTCAAAGATAAAGGCACACTGGGCTTCGACTTGCACAGCAGGGAACTCTGCAATAGAAAACAGTCTGAATTGCCACCTACATTGCATACAAAAATCTTAGTCACATATATGAATATACATGTAACAGTATTGGGATTGATATAAACCAATATAACAAGGAAGGAATATGCAGAGACCAAAACAGCATACCTAAATTAAAGGAATGAAAGGAAATGTGCTCTTGGCTTTTCAAAAGGCAAAGAACTTTTCAGCGCATATTCATGGCAGATATGGGTATCACTAGACTGTCTATACAATACAGCTTTAGCAAATACTGTTAATAACCTAGTCTGAATAACTGCCTATGGTAAGAACCCAGATCTTGCATTTCGAGTGGTACTGACTGCAGAATAAAAGCCAGTAAGAGCAAGCACACCCAAACACAACAGACTGGTGATGATGGCAAAGATCAACAATTACAAGGGCTGCTTAGCCAGCAAAGAGCTGTGCTCTGAAACCAGCAGATGAAGGGGCAGTGGGGGAACAAGGAGTTCTTGCCATCTATTTGAGGCATCAGCATGCTCTGTAAGAGGCCATACATGCCCCCAAGACAGCGAAAAGTTGAGATACTCTCCATCCTCAGGTTATACTTGCTGCTTTGTGCCTCAGTAAGCTCCTCATGGGATCTGGGATTTCTTTGCTCCCTATCCCCTAGGATTTTAAAACCAGAAACCAAATGAGGTATATTACTAAGTAATTCTCTTTTAAATCTCTGGAAAGCAACCTGAAAAGCCTCCTGAAATTGTTAATGAACATGGAAAAAGACAGTATACAATATGTTTTGTCTATGGCTACTAAGACTGATGGAGGGACTAAAGTATGTCAACATAATTAGGTTCCAGCCAGCTACAACTATATATCCTACCTGTACTAACTAAAGATGCATAGACTTACAGAGTGTAATATAGTCAACAGAAGATGGACAGGGAACAAGAGAACTTCGCTTACCTATATCCCAGATACTGCAGGAATAGAAACTTACAGAATCTCAGCCAGTCATTTTGCTGGCCTGTGTCCCTTAGCAATATGGCAATCATGAAAAACAGGATATATACATTGCCTACTGTTCAAACAATTGCCCAAAATACAGACACACTTCTATCCTTGTTAGGTCTTAACACATTCTCTTTGTTATTCACAAAACTACAGGAAACAACATTTAGAAATCCTGGGTGATAGAAAATGGTTTGAAATCTTCAGTAACATAGAGAGATGCTATTTTTCTATGTTAGGCAAACCATGGCTTTTAGTTGCTTATGTTTCCTTTTAAGTCTCTGAAGTCTGTTTTTTTTGAGTAGAACAAACCTGAAAATCTAATATTTTGGGAAACAGCAGACATCAAGACTCCACAGAAGTATGAAAACAGCTTTAATATATCGTTATCAGCTAATCAGTGCTGTAGAAGCACTCAGATCAAGTGAAGCAGGCAACTGATATGGATGCTAACATGCATCCGATAAATATTATGAGTTATTTTAAAGAGTCATTAGCAGTTTGATATAGTTCAAATGCACCAAAACAGCTCAACGATTTTTGTGACCTCTTAATTCTTTGCTTTTAGTTCCTCAACCTTCAAGGATGTTTATTAATGTGTTTCAAAAAAAGTACAGTTCTCCAAAGGTTAATTATTAATTTGCATCAGCATGGCTCTGCCTACTACTTATGTAGTTTATCTACTCCTTAAAAAGCTTGCCGATACTATCATTGTGGCTCAGGCTCTGTCTGGATTTCTTGGCTTGCAAGAGTTAAAAAGGAGTTATACAGCAATGAAGATAGTAAACACGCGAAAAAAGCAGTTATACAGCAATGAAGATAGTAAACACATGAATTATTTTAAAAACTCAGTCTGACAAAGTAAACCCTTGCATTTTCTGCTATCATAAACCTTCTCCATCTTAATATTTCTGTCACTTGTTTTCCAAAACCATAAATCTGAAGAGTTCCTAGCGAGTTGCTCTAGGTCACAGCAGCTGATGACGTTCCCCCAGGAGCCACACACCGGGGAGTCAAGTGTGACACAGCTTTTGCTGCTTCTCCAGCCTCGGGGCTGGAAGAAGCATGGCTGGCAGCCAGGCTGGTAGCACTGAAGGAGTCTCCCATGCGGGCATAACTCCAAACAGGTGACCTGCAGGTATTTTTCCACTCTGTCAGCATACCCAAGCCAGTTGCCCTCCAGCTTGTAATAAACACCGTTAACGCCGACTCTGTTGTACAACACAGCTTCTTTGCAGCAACTCACAGGGAAGAAGCGAGTTCAAAATCTCTCTTGGTGGTGTAATGCCTCCAAATTCGCATGTCGCACAAGGAGAAGGGTTTGAATGCATTTCCAAGTGCTATTTCCAAAGAGCTCACTACACTTCCCTGCTCTCAGTGTGGCATCCCACCGAAGGGACCTGAGCAACGTGCTGCTGCGAAGCAGCATCTTTGGCTACTGCTGGAGGCAGCGGCTCCCCCCACCCTGGGGTACGCACTCCCAGCCGCACCAGCAGACAGCACACAGGTCCTTCCTGCCCTGCTGCAGACAGCCCATTACAGCTAGAACAGCTAAGGAGAAATGTCTGGACTGCTGCAGCGGGGAGGGAGGCATCACATCTCCCCTGACCCGGCAGGCAATGCCAGGAGAGAGCAGCCTCAGCGCATTCCACAAATACATAGTATTGCTGGGGGAAAAGAGAGACTGCCATCACAAGCAGGTAGCAGAGAAAATGGGGTTTGTACAGAGGCAGTGCAGTAAGCGGAAAGGATGGCATTGAGATATTGTGTTAATTTGCTCTTAAGAAAAACAAACAAACAAAAGCAGCTATTTGCAGCAGCACAGAATCAGATAAAAATCTCGCTTAGTCACTTCTGTCACTTTCCACCTTCTTGCCCAATACAGGAATTACTAAGAATTTGGCTCAAAAGCCATTTATTTTAACATATTTACTGCTCCTTTAGTTCTCTTCCTACCTTGTATATTCCTTCCTTCCCAGGCCATCTTTCTGCCCTTACCAATGTCACTCACTCCGCTTTTCTCTAACCTGCCACTTTGCTCTCCCCTTCCCTTATCTCTCACTTAGAGTCCTTCATGCTACCCACTCCTGATCACTTTTCACCTAGTGCCTGTTCATCTCCTAGATGCAGCCGTGTGATGGTAGAGTAAAACTATTTGAATAATGAAAATTGTCCATGAGGTTTGCCTTTTGCTAGAATCCTTCTGACATTTGCTTACTCATTTTTAACTTACATAATGATATTCCCAAAAGACAAGAGTCATTCCTCAGGCTTGTAAGCTTAAGACAGATGGCTGCCTTATCCCTCTGTTCACTAAAAGCTATAGGTATGTCCATAGACTGCTGGTACTGAACCTGTTTCTCTCTCTGAAGCACAAAATGAATGATAGAAATTCAACTGCATTGTTTGCAATCATTTTCACTTTAGTTTATTTTTAAATTGGCCACAATTTCCCACCTTTACAAAGGATTTACATCACAAATATCATGTCTCAAAACAGAATTTTAGGTGCAACTTGCTCAGCTGCCATTAGGTTTTGCCTTCTGTGTCTGTCCAGACCAGACTCCTCTTTGCTGAGGTACAGAGCGACAGACCATACTTTACTGCAGAGAACAATTGTAGTATCAAAGGGAAATGCTATTTTTAAATTGATGAAAGCAGCAAGGATGTCGTATGTCAGTGATTCTACTGTCTAATAATTATAGCTTCCTCAACAGGCACAGTAAGAAAAACTTCTAGCCTTTCATTTGCTTCCTCTTGGTTGAGCCATTTTCTCCATGGTTTTCTCACTATTTATTTTCTCATCTGGCTTAGAGACTCTCTTGTAGGGTTTGTGTGTGGGTGGTGTTGTTTTGGGTTTTTTTAAACTAACTTTGCATGTTGCACTAAAACAAGAGGTTGAAGTATCAGGAAGTAGAAAGGGACTAAACCTCCAAAACAAGATTTGGGGAGAAGTATCTCAGATGCTGAAGACTGAAAAGTCTTACATGCAATCTGAAATTTATTGGGCTCATCTCTGCAGGTAGTGGTTGGTTCTTAATCTACATATATAAAAGTGTCTTGTGGAAGGTATCTCAATGTTTCTGTCTAGCCAAGATGGTTTTGCACTCAACTCAAAGCTGAGCTGCAGCAGATAAAAAGTGATATTTTAAAAAAAGTAGAAAGTGAACATAAAAGCTGTCATGCAGCCTTTGGCAAGAATGTAATCTGACCCTTCACTGACCTTATATTCTTGTGAAAAACAGAACAGAAAAGGATCTACACAAGAGCCTTGATATCTCCTTTACATGGCAGATTGCACTGGGGGAGGTTGTGCTGACATGGCAGTCAGGTGCACCTTTGTCCAGCTCCCTGAAGCAACTGTAACTATCCCTGAGAGCAGGGAGCTTCCCGTCTGCAGGACTGCAGATCACCAAAGGTGTCTGAAGGAAATGGACTTAAAAAATAATCAATTATCATCTTGGTTAAATGGTCTGTATTGTATCTGCTGATACAAGGAACATATCCATTGCTTGGACAGTGGCAGTTGTTTAACTAAGCAAGTTAACTTTTAGTCCCAACTCTGCCTCCTGCTTAGTGAGAGAAGATTCTTTCCCATCAGACAAAGACTCATTCTCTCTTCATTGTCAAGGACCTCCCTCCGACATCTGCTCAGTATCAAGAGAAAGGCACAGAGGAGCAGGACTTGTGAAGCTCCATTCCACATCCTTGAGCCTCACAGTACCAGCCTGAACTATGCAAGTGAAGCTTTCTTAAGAGGCAGTTCATCAAACAATCATCTTAGTCATCTAAAACCGGTGTGCAGTTTCAAGAAGTTCTTCCTCTAATTCCCAAATAATCTTCTACATAACAAATCAAAGACTAGGGCTTAATTCACATATGCAAGCTTTACTTGAGATTACAATATAGGACATAAATCTCTAGAATCTTTATTTAACACTTGGGAGTACATTTTTTTAGGGCAAGAGGACATTGTCTTTGAGTAAAAATGACCGAATTGTAAAAAAGAAACGCATGCACATCCTTATGACCAAAAGCTCCCAAATCTTTACAGAACTGAGACAAAACTCTTCTATTCCCAAATATTTTAATGTGAGTTTCTAAACAAACATTTGTAGGGTATATTAATTTAACAACAACACTGAGAATCAAAAACAGGTCATTGTTTCCCACAGCCCAACAGGTAAAGAACACAGAGAAAAGTAAACTGAATTAAACTTCTGGCTTCAGAAGTAGAATGCACATGTATTTTGATCAATAAGATATAAAATAATATTCTTTCCCTTTTACGATGATAGAAATTCATTATGCATTAGAAGAAAGATATTCCAGTTATTCAGAACAGCCTGCAGGAGGATTTAGATGACCAATAATGAGCTCTTATGTGCTGCTGTTACGTGACTGGAGATCGACTCCAACACCATGACTTTGTTGCTTCTAGAGTACCACGCAGAACACTATTTATATACCAAGCACAGGCCAAATTACTGGATCTTGGCTGTATATATACAATATAACTTAGATGTGTTTTTTGTGTATGGCAATAAGGAGAAAGCTTTGCATTTCAGAACACAAGGGAAAGGTGTCCTTGGTAATGCTTAAGGCTACCAAAATGTCCCAATTTATCAGAACCAATCACCAGGTGGAAAAATACTTAAAAGCATCTCTCAAAGAGCAAATATCCCAAAACAACTCAAGAAGAGAAAGGGAAAGGAAACAAACTGAAAACCTGTAAGTGTCAAGAGAACAGCATAAAAGGAGGAAGAAGTTGTTACATTTTAAGCACCAATGCAGAATACCCAGCAAGTAGGAATCTTCAGGCACAAGCCAAGAACATGCTGCACTGGAGAGACCAAAGACAGATGACAGCGCAGTGGCTGACTGATGTCAGAGGAGCTATGAAGGTTGGAAAGACTGCACTTCTGTTTCCTACACCATTTCAGAAACCAGCAGCCAATGTTGCACTGTGCAGAATGCTGCAGCTGCACCTGGTTCATTATACTTCAGTTTTTTGTGTCCACCCACTGCTTGGTTCTAAAATCTGTGCCTCCCTCCCGCCCTCCCCCCCCCCCCCTACAATCTTAATAGCTCCACTGCTGGTATGCCCAAACTGCCCATCTTCCAAGATCATAACCTTTTGTTTAATCTCTGTCATAACAGTGCCAGCACCCACCTTCACACCTTCTGGTATAGTCTAAAATAAAGTGGCTGTTATTAGGACTGGAAACATCTAACAAATGTGTCTGTAAATTACAATGCACATATTACATGAAATGAAGCAAAGGAGTACAAAGAAAGAATAGTTTCCAAACAAAGCAACTTTACTAGCTTACTTGCACGGTAAAATGCGAACAACATCGTTCTGCTTGTAACTCTCAATGCAGACAGCACAATGATCAAAGTCTGGGTCTGTTTCCTAAAACGAACAGAATGAAAATTCAAGTCAAGAGTTGAGGCTATGACAAATGTAAAAGTAGTTGTGACTAGTACATGAACTGCATTGTACCAAGTGGCTGTTACTAAGAAGATGCAAAACCAACGCCAGGGTTATTATATTCCATTATGACTTAAGAAAAGTATTTCATACATACAAAACTCTCCCCTCATTTGGAGCTGGTAAGTGATTACTTAAAACACAAGCTAAGGCCTAAGATGATTTTAATATTCAGTTCAATCACCATAAAATATAGTGGCAATTTTCCTAGAGCCTTTACTTCAGCTTGGAGCCAAAACTTCTATTTTATTCAGAGGTTAGGGTTTTTTTTGGCAGGATAAGAATCCTGGGATTCCCTTTTATACCCAGAACTAGCAAATTTTACTTATTTCAGAGTAGTCCCACATTTTTGACTGCTGCTTACTTGCAGAATTATCATCATTCTTATCCAGACATGAAGATGAGGATCACTGACTGGCTCCTCTTTTCTCTGTTTTCCAGAAGTTATGACTTCTTTTTATTTTACTTAAACATGTGAATTTAAAATTTCTAATGAAAAAGGGCTGACTTCATTTGTATGTAGATATGGCATCAGCAATATCTATTTAAAATGTTTGGGCCTGACACACAAAGCAGACTGTGCCTTCTCTTAGTTCAAGTTCATTATTCTTTTCAATGCCAGCAAGCTACTAGCCAGACACTGAGACAGGAACCACAGCAAGACAACAGCCACTCCCTGGTCAGCACCAGTTAGTGCTGCAGGCAGAGAATCCCAATGGGCTGCTCTGATGAAGGACAGGTTTTCTCCTACTCTCTGTTCACCTACATGTGCATCTCATACTGTCTGTACTGCAACCTACACGTCACTTGCCAGTTTTGAATTGATGCTGTCAAGACGACAGCATCTTTTCTTTTAATACAGAAAAGTTCCTGTTATCTATATGTACTCCCATACCCACAGAAAAGATTCAGTGCAGTGAGCTGTCTTGAAATAAAACTATGTATGGAGGGAGAAAGAGCAGAAAGACATTTTTTCTGCCTTCTCTCTGGAAGCAATTTTTTCCATCACTTCCTAATCTTCCATTGCTGATGGTGTTGATAAGATAAAAAGGAATGGCACTAAAAAGGCCCAGGGAAATAATCTTCTCTTAAAAATCCAATCATAGCCAGAATTCCCTTGCCTTTTGCAAATTAAAGAGCAAAAATTAAGCATGATTAAGTGACTATTTTTTCCTTTCAGAATCAAAGACAAAGCAGTACTGCTCATAAAAGTGGAAAAAGTTTAGGACTTAATACACCATATGTTTTAGTTTGTATACTGGCAAGAAATATTCTTGGAGTAACATTTACTATATTTAATGAAATACCTGTTTATATACCCCCCTCAGATTACTGGATATTAATATTTTACATAAGAGATTGTCCTTTATTACCTGTCTTTTAAACTTATTTTTACTTTACATAACTTACATATGGAATGAGTCTAAGCTTACAGAAGTCCACATAAACAATGCCAGTCCTATGTACTCCTACCAGCAAAAACCCCCAGCCAGCTAGCATACAAACCCACTCTCAGTCACAGTTGCCAGATGGAGTGCAAGTAGTATTTAAGCAAGAAAAACTTATTTGAAATGTACAGACTTACAGCATACATTGATACTAAAAGTTGCACAAAACACTGTGCCACAGGACTAAGTAAGCCTCCAACAAGGAAGGCAATGTCATAAATCAGAAGCAGAAAGGAAAAACTGAGATTGTTTCCCTTGGCAAAAATTAAACACGATGCTCAAGTTTACCATGTTGAAATCTTATTATTATACCTTATCACCCTTCTTTACTGTCCTGGTTGTCAATTTACCAATGGCTTTCTTGGCAGCATCTCCAAGACGACGCTAATGAAGTGACAAAGAAAAGAACACAAATTAACCCTGATAATCAAGCTTCATTACTGTCCTTTATAATGACTTATCTGGGCTCAATACTAACATTGCAATACACACTATGGCAGTAGGCCAACACGTAAGACAAAAAGCGTACACAACAAAGCACACAGATTTGTCAGGAAGAATAAAGCCCCAACAGTTGAGCCCATACTCATGCACTCAATAAGCATGGGCATAAACCTCATAGTCTGTATACAAGTATACAAAAGCAATCCAGCATTTCTGTGACAAAACTAACCAAACCCAGACTGCAGGATAAAAGCTTAGGCAACATGCCTTCCCAGTGATTTCCATTATATTCTGTTCATATTGCTTTTTATTCAGTGTGCTGTAGTATACCCCTTGTTCTCTTCTTAAGCTTCAATTTCTTTTACATGGCCTCCTCCCCCGCCCCAAGCCGGCTGATCTTATTCTGAGATGTAAGAGATCCTCTCAGTGTAACCTAGTTTCTCTTTTGCTATTACCTGAAACCACCAGGATCTCAAAGAAAAAAATTATGGGTCATGAAATCTAAATAAGCCAATACAGACTTAAATAAAGCTGAAGTGAATACTGGTGTGAAGATGAACCTCAATCTGAATGCAGAAGGTCAAGCTGTTTTTTTGTTGTTTATGCTGCTTTTATGACCACCACCGTCAGATGGAAGGAGCCATTTCTGCAATTCAAGTGCTGATTCCTACCGCAATGCCCAGTTCCCAGCCAACGAAGAATGGCTGTTTGCCAGCTGGTCCATGGGATCCCAGAGACAGGGCACCGAGTAGAAAAAAGCTCATGTATTCTTGTTTCAGGAACCCAAGATATCAGATTTGGTTTATGCTGACTGGAAAAAGGGAAGTTCACGTATTTCATCCTTCACCTCCATCTTGTACTAAGTACTCTTCCTTCGAAAGAGATGGGCTATTTCTGAGAATGTAAACTGCACCTATCAAAAGCTTCTATACAGCTTGAAACAAATGTGTGCTTTTTGTGCCCACTTTCTACGCAGCTGAAAATCAAACCCTCCATAAGGTGTACTCCTCTGTATCAAACACTTTCTCTGCATACAAACTGAAACTAAGGCGGCTGCTTCTATTTGAGAAACACAAAGACCTCAGAAGTCCACCACAACCAACTATACCACCGTTGTTCTAGAATTACATAAGCACATTTTTTTTTGCGGTTTCCACAGAAGAACAGCTCTTATTTTTATATTTTTTAGAGCATGGATTTGAAAAAAAAATAAATCAGATACTCAGTCCCAACTACTGAAGTATACCCGCATAGGAAATGCAGCATCAGGAACAGAGCTGGGGAAATTATATGCTTCCTGAAGTCAGAAATCTCATCCTAACTTCAAGATGTGAGAAATTGGTCAATTTAATCAAATCTAAATTACATGTCCTGGAACAAGCATGTTGGCCTGAGTACTTAATGACACAGAACACACTGGCACATTGCTGGAGTAGATAATCATTGCATAACCAGAAATGTGATTACTAAGAGTGGAACAAGGCTGAAAAGGCATTTAACTTAAATGCTCAACACTACCAACTAAGTAATTATGGGTAGTATTTGTATTTAGTTGTACTGCATATGATTGTATATGTGCTACAAGAAATCTTAAAGAAAGATTACTTTCCTACTGGAAGCGTAATATTCCAGCAAAACTCTTTCAAAATGTATACATGTTCTCTTATGTCAACAAATTTGCTAACCAATAACTTTTCACCTCTTCCATTTAAGAGATCTGTCCCTTCCATTTTCTAATTTTAACAAATACTTTTTTATGCCAACATTGAAAATGCTCAGGATTTCCTATTTTGATAAGTTAGGGCATGGGCATACAGCATATGCTTGCTTTTAAAATGTAGAACTGTCTCGATGGAAAAGGCCAGCACCACATGCAAAAGAGTGGTGGTTTCATACTTCTGGCGGAAGCGCATAAGAGCGGTGATATGAAATACTGGTATCTACTTACACTATCTACAGAACACAGCATGTGTTTGATGCTTTGATTTTTTTTTTCTGAAGTATGCCTTGACATGACTTAAAAACAAGATCATAGCCTAAAACAAGTTATTTCATCACTAACAGTACAGCCTTCTCTCTGTGAAAGCTCTCAAAGCTCTTTAAAAATAAGCTGTAGCTGTCGCCACCTTCTCATTAAAGTTTAATAAGCTCAGCTTTTTAAACCACATAAAATTTTCATCAAGTTTCTCCTGACCTTTGTAAAAATCTAAAGAAAGAAAAAAGGTCATAAGAGCCCTTTCCCCATGGAGCAATTGTTTTGAAACACGGACATTTGGAAGAAGCCTAGAACCATGTAGGGGATGCAGAAGGCACAATTTAGTATTCCACAGACATTCATTGAATAACAGTTATATTTAAACTTTCACCATCCCAAGGGACCACACTAGTACTGGTTACAATGTGGTCATTTAAGAATGACATCCGTAGGAAAAATCTACAGGATGCCCATGGGACCTGCAGCATCAGACACTATTTATAGAAACTAAAAAGGAAATCCTTTGTCACAACTGAGGCTTTATAAGTTTGCATTTGTTTTCAGTTTGACAAAACACTAAAGCACTGCCTCACTGTGAGCTCCTGTGTATTAGCCGTAATTCAGGGGGAAAGGGGGGGGACAGTGACTAGAGGTCAGCAGCTTTGTAGTTTAGCCTGGACAGAGAGATACAAAGGCAAAGAGAGAACAGCAGATTTCCTGAGGTTTACTGACCCTTCTCAATAAAAGCCAAGGCACACTATGGAGGCAGTGGGTCATTAAGTCCACACTAGTAAAACATTTACTTCTAAAGTTTAATCCATATTTGAGTTGATGACTTGATTTAGGTAAGATCTCGGGGTATGGCCATACTCAATTCAGTTCTTAAACAAATCAAGAGTTTAAAAAGAATATAAGAAAGGCATATTGTACAAAATTTTACTTAAAATATATGACAAGGAGAATTAGGCAGTCCATACCAAGTGTGATCTTGAATAAGGTTGAAGGTTAACACAGACCACTAAGCAGTTCTACACCTTAGTTTTCTTCCATAACATTCATGACAGATTATAGCTTGGAAATACCTTTATACAACTTCTGAATTACCTTAACTATTACTAAAGCTATCCTTAAGAACATGGATAGAATTCATAACATTAGCTCTGTGTTCCCCTATACTACACAAGTTCATTCACAATTTAACTTCCCTCCCCATTCCCAATGGTCATACAGTATGTATTATTCAGTCAACATAGACTCCATCTTCCTCTTGGACTTGCACTCATCAAAACACATTGCTTCACTTCTACTCTTTCCTGTCACATAATAAAATCTTGTACTGGTGCTGCTCAGGATGAAAACACTTTGCTGTATAAAAATCCTTGTCCAGCAACATGCTCTGCCTCAGAACAAAGAGGTTCTGAACTAGTTTGATGGACATTCCTTAGAAATTAGTTGTTCTCTGTTGACTACTGTACACAAAAATATCACCTCCAGAACTTAGAGAGAAAAAAAAAAAAAGCCCCCTTACCTGATTCCTGTCACGTGCACTTGTGTACCTGATCTTCTGGATGAAGTAAAATATTAACCATGCTGAAGAAATTATCATCAAAACTATGAATGATATTGACACAAAGACTAGAGAGCCCCGACTGAAGTTTTTTGGAGGAACACGGGACCCCACTGCTATTGCCATCAGGACAGAAATATTCTTTTCCAAGTAATTCAGGATCTCCTTAACCTTTGATTCTGTAATCATGACAGCAACAATGTCTCCAGTTCCTACAAAAAGAGAAAATTATTTAATTTGCATTCAAAATTAACATGGCATGCCCCTCACAAGATTTTCCAAATGCAAAGCCATTTGACAACTTAGAGATTTTAATCTAAGCCATCTATGGCACATGGAACACGCTACTGGGCACTCAGCTAACAGGCTGTCCTTCAAACCCAGATTTTCAAATTAGGGCATTTAACATACAAACTGTCTGCAGCTCCACACATAGTAACAGATCTCTGCTGGTGGTTACACAGTACTTCCTACATTATAATTACTATGTGCAGTCTAAACTAGCTTTAAAAAGTACAGTTGTTCCAGATTTGAAGCTGTGAGTGCCTAAATAGGCAACTCACAGAAAAACATTTAGAAGATGAGGTCAATGATACTGCTAGAGTGGTCTTAGTATACACAGTGCTGCGTACAAGGTGCTCTGGAGAGTTATGCAAATTCCCCTGTGTGGTTATGAGGCTTCCACATACCACCAAGGTTGTCTAGGACCTGTAAATCACAATTCCAGCACAGAAGCAAGAAAGCCAAACTTTTACCTACAGCACTTCAGACAGAAGTGAAAGTAAAGCGAGTAAGTCTGGCTGCAAAGTAGAAGACAAATGAAAATCTTGGCAAAAGTTTGAGCACTGATTTTATCACCCATACAAAGGCATGCTTGATAAGATCACAAAGAGGCTGTCAGCTTCATCAGCTCCATTTTGAATGTGTAGCCCATCTGGTTTTCATAGTGTCGTCCTTCTAGATTACCCCCTGTCCCAAAGGGAAAATTATTGGTACAAGGATAATAAGAGAATCAAACCACAAGACTTGCTGAAAAAGAACAAAATCATCTGCAGAAGAGAGGGAGCACCTATGTTTTAAAACTAGAGGCCCCATAAAAAAAGAGGATCTTGAGCTCAGATCAGTTCCGATCCAAGTTCAAAGAAAGCAAAGTTTATAGGAAAACCAAAACCAGAAAGAAAAAAGCCTTATAAGTGCCGTTCTTATTCATCCAGATCTATTTGCTTCCTATACTAAAACCCCTTTCAAGACCTATTTTCAAAATGCTTGCAAAGTCTGCTCATCTGTTTGCTCCATCTGCTTGCTCCAATTCACATTCCCTCAGAGAGGAACCGTATAATGCAAGTGACTTCAGCACTGAGATTCTGGATTTAGAGTGGATTTAAGTTACAGAGAATCTAGTGTGACAGTGAAGAGAGAACATGAGGTCCTATTTTAACACAAGGAATTTGTTCAAAGTCTTTTAATCAAAATCTGATTTTTAAGGAGTTATTGTATCCACAAAATTATGTAGAAGACTCAAAAAAAGCAGAATCTTTAAAACCCAGGGCACAATAAGTCAGGGTGACAGACCCAGACAGATATATAATTTTCCAAAAAGGGGGGCTTTAATAGAGTTGTGTAACAGTCTTAAATGTTATCTCATTACTCTTTCCATTCACCATGCCAAATAGTAACTTTTACAGTCACTATCCTCAGTTTTCAGAGCCAGTTCCCTAACATTGGTGTTGTAGATTGTGCTGACAGAACTACTCAGAAGAATCAAAGCTGATAATCTCAGAAATCAAGATTTGCACAATAATTAAAAAAAATATATTCCACAGCCCCAAAATTGCTTTCCCCAAGCAATTTCAACTTTTCTTCATTTAAAATTGAAATGGTAAAGACATCCATGCCCTGTCCTAGTAACATGGGTCTAAGTAGGAGAAGAACATTCAGTGTTCCCTTCTGAACGAGTATTTTTGAAACAAGTGTCACAGGAACTCAAAAGCTTTGAATAGCACCCAAAACCCAAGACAATTTATGGATACAACTTATTTAATTACTAGTATACCACAGATTCATACAAGGTCCACTTTAGTTCAGCTTTCCAGAGACACTTCAGTTCAAGATGTACTGAGTTTGGTTTCATACAAATTAACCAAGATATTTAATAGGCAGCAAAGCTCAGAAACAGAGTAAAAATCCACCCCTTGCTTTATTTTCAGAGGAAATCTACTCAGATTCCTATTTGTCCAGTTGAGAAGAGAGTTCCAGCCCAGACTTGCAGCACTTAATTACAGGACAAGAGCCACCTTTCCTGCAAGATTCTGTATGTAGTTGCAGCACATGCTCCTGCAACCCCCAAATCCTGCAGCTCAAATGGTGCAAGATCAATCAAGAGCAGATAATTTATGTGGCTTGATATTTTCCCTAGGCTTCACTTTGGTTCTTCATATCTAGTTCGGATAGTGAAAAAAGGCGGGGAAGGGTGGGTGTGTGTGGGACTCTATTCCCCAGAGCACGTGTTCTGCTAAGCTTCCCCAGGAAGTATTTATTTGCACAGAGGAATTATGTTAATATCAAAATATCAGTCAGAAGCACTAAATGTAGCATTCTGACATGATTTACGGTTATCTGCAAAGCAAAGCTGACTAAGATCTTCTGATACCAGTCCAGTTCTGTCTGAATCAAAAGCTGAAGCCTCTACCTATTCCCTGCTGCCCAGGGAATGTGACAAAGCTGACAATCTGTCATGTGTTTTATATAAAGCCTAGCACAAAGGGAACCTCTGGCATCACTGCAAAGTGATTTGCATTCCAAATGACTCAACTGGGAACAGCCAAAGTGCTACTGCTGCTTCTGACCCTGCGAGAGCCAAGGAGAACTGCAGGAAAGAAAAACACATTGTGCCTATTTAACATACTGAAGCTCAGTGGAAACTGGGACTTGGTTCATCCATATTTTTGTCAGGGGCATCACCCTAAATAATTTTAGCAAGAGCTCCCTGTTTGAGAACAATTGGGAGCAGGAGGAGACACAGACTCATTTATTTTAAGCACCTTGAAACTTTGCATTTCTGAAACTTAAATAGAAAAAAAAAATCCTCAGGTGAACGCAGAAAGACTAATGGTGTTTGTAAAAGTTAGAATATGGTCTTTCTATATAACCTTATGAAAAGCAATACTCTCCTCAGCCAAGAACACAGTGTCCAGAGAAAAGAAGCTGGAATGCTAACTAAAGCCAATGAACTATACACTCAACCATAGATGACAAGCTAGGACAGACGGTAGGCATAAGAAATATTGATACCTGTAAATACAAATCATTTAATTGCTATCATCCAAGACCAGACAGCTCTTTCTACCTTGCAATTTTACCACGTGCATGTTTAATTAGGATAGTTATACAACTCTGTGTATGAAAATGGATGTAGTTGCAATTAATCACTAAATCTGTGTAATATTACATTGGGAGAGAAGAGAAGGACTTAAAAGCTGAGAAGACACTAAAAACGAGAAGATGGGAAAAACAGCAACATCCAGAAGTCTCCTGTAGAGTTCCTAAGGAAACTGCTTTGGTCTCTCACTAATCTACCCATATGTCCTAGCAATTCTAAAAGAGTACATGTAGAAAGTCAATAGAAAGTCATCTTAAAAGAAAAATTACTAGTCTCATTACAAGCAAATAATGGTTTCCTTTTGTGTTTGCTTTGTTGATTCTTGACTACCAAATATTTGCCTGAAGCTCAAAATATGGAGAACTATGGCCAGGATACCAAGCTAAAGATGGTTCAAAAAGCAGACTTCAGACACTTACCATCCTTCTACCGTCCCTTAGAGGATGCAAGGAATGGCAGCCTGGCAAAATGCAACTGGCAAAGAGCTGATTTTTTTTTTTTTTCCTCTGGGCTTGTGAATAGCCCAAGCAGCTGTTTGGTCAATACTCTGGGAGAAGGACAGGTGAGACAATTTCTCCTGGGCATATGAGCAACCTGGCACCAAACTGCTGCTACTGCTGCAATGCTTCAGCCACCTTCTCACAGATGGGGAGGGCAAAAACTTAGATCTCATCTCAAGCGTGGCAAATGTTGGACCACCTGTGACAGGTACTGAACTATTTTGACTTGATGTAGCAAGGTTTGCAGAGAACTGAGAATTAAGTCAGATACTCATAACAAAGGTTAGCACTTTTCTAATGGCTGATATTTTCGGATAAAGTCCTTGTAATTTCCTAAGTCTTTGATAGTGCCTGCTGATGCTGCAGACACAGCGTGAAGCAGATAGACTGCAACTCATCTCATGCTTGCAAAAGAATATTCTTCTCTCTTTCAATAACAGACAACATTTAATTGTAACTGGATCCTTTCATAACTTCGTTCTGAAAAACTTAAACTTAATACACATTTACCCAAATAATTCTGCTGGTAAAAAATTCAGAGTACTTCCTTTAAAAAAGCAAACAAAATCCCTACCTTCCTAATAAAGGAAAAGAATGGTGCAGACAGTCACTTGTAGGCTGGAATCAAGGCATGATTCAGACATTGAAATGCCACTGCCTATTCAACTGCAACAATAGGAACATCATAATGATAATGTAATTGGAAATAAAACTGCTCATCTTCACAGACTAGACTTCCCTATTCTTCTATTAAAATCCTGTAACTGTATGTTAAGCATTTCTGGACATGTTATATCAGAAATAAAAATATAGCAACACACACTATTCAGTACCCAGGAAAGGGATAAGTCCTATTACTGTGAGTGAGAGATTTCTTGAAATAACATTAAGAACAGTGAAAACACTCCAACAGAATTTGGGAGCCCACAAAATGTCAACAAAGAAAACAGGAAAGCACAAATGAAGTATTATGGTTATATATGAAGTTTTGAGAGACTGATCTCGAGTTCTGTGAAAACACAGAGACGTCTGAGATGCAAGGGAGCAGAGGCAGAAGCAAGAATTACCCCTACAAGGTAAGGGATTTAACCACAGAGATAGGGACATAATCCATGGAATCCACAAAGCGAGGTGAGGGAAAGGGAAAAGGCATACTAAGCTGGATGCAAAGCTGCACTGCTACAAAAGGTGGACTTGGGGAACACAGCTTTTTAAATACAAATTCCATAGTATTTAACAACATTGCAGAAAAATACACAAATTATTCTGATACCTTAAAACTTTAGTCTGATACAAAACAGAGAAATTCATTGTGAAGAATAAGTCTTACATTCTAAAACAGGCTTTTGGAAAAGCAGACACCAAGAGGAAGAGCCTTGGCATATCTTCAGAGTAATTAAAACAGGTCTAGCTGCACATATTTTTATTTTGATCTAATCAGAAAGTAAACAAGAGCACATCCAAGCTGTCAACACGAGTGCAGTCTCAAGAGTAAAATATGTTGTTTGAGATGTCCCAAATCAACTACTTCTGAAAACACAAAAAGCCCAGAATATTTGTCAGTTATTTAGTTCTAAACAAGGCAAGAATTCAATGCCAAGAATATACATCAATTTTAAAATGAGACTGGATAGAATTTTAAAACATTTGTCCTCCTGTTGCCTTTATAATATTGAAAATGTTGAATTCTTGTCTGTATGCAAACATTTACTTTAGGATGCCTATTTTACATAGTGTCAGACACTAGAACAGATGTTACAACACTACCATGAGAAAAACTGTAAAGGACAGCAGTATATGAAATTGTTACCTGAAAGTTAGGCTTTCACAGGATACATCAGTTAAATACCAGTGGAACAACTAGCTATCCCCCCCTCAAAATCAAGCAGCTATTTGCAGAAACCACAAGTCTCTTTGCTACACAAATCTATGCAAAACAATCTAAAAAAAAAGCTTCTGCACTTAAAATTTGTATTCTGACTGTCTTAAGAGGACAAAGAAGTAGATATTCCAGGTTCAGTGAGGAACAGGCTTCTATGAATTGCAACCAAAATACAGTCAATTTATGTCTGAAGAACACTCAAAACTCTTCTCTGATTGCAGCAAAACAGATTTTACTCTGCCAGGCTAAGAAAGGGCACAGCACTATGCCCTCTAAACATGATTACGTACACTTTAGTGTTTTGCAGTGTACCACTCGTTGCTGTACTGCTAATAAGACATGTGATGGACATTCACAAAGTTCCGCTCCTTTAAGAAAAACAGGCATATGATTAGAAAACCACAAACAGCAAGAGTAGCTTTCCAA
Source organism: Astur gentilis (assembly GCF_929443795.1). Classification (NCBI taxonomy): domain Eukaryota; kingdom Metazoa; phylum Chordata; class Aves; order Accipitriformes; family Accipitridae; genus Astur; species Astur gentilis. The sequence continues at coordinate 16,739,708 of NC_064905.1, read as the reverse complement.
AGATGGGTATGACACAATTAACTTCAAAAAAATACTAAACCCTAATCAGATTCTGCCCGCCCTCCTTCGTTAAACAAGAAATGATGCCTCAGTATAACATTCTTGACACATTTTTGATCAGGTTTATAATCTACTATGACCAAGAGCTCCTAAAAGGACAGGTGAATAGCAAAATCAGTTGAGGAAACTGTTGGGCCATATTTAGATGACAACTGCTGACACATTATTTCATAACCCAGTTGCTCTATTCTGACACCAAGGGAGATGTTTCTCAAGGAGAAATCTGTGGAAGATCAAAACAGGTAGTCACAGCTAAATCCTCCTGCTTCATTCGCAAGTCCAAATCATGCCGATACAGGCGAGATGGTGGAGCTATGCCCCTGCATTTCCTCAAGCCTGACAAGGTCCATCTGTGTCTCTGATACACCCGGCATACCCTACTCAAGAAAACTGACGCTTACAGTGCCTCAAAGATACAATACAGTATTAGTATGTAGAAGAGAGGCGTTAAGACTTCAGCTTCACTGCAGATCACTTCCTCTCCATCGACCTCACGCAGAGAGCTCTTTTTTATCTTCTATCATAAGTCATGTGACACTAAGCACTATTAGAAGAATTAAGATCCTTCTATTAAGCTACAAGATCCACCCACCTCTTCTCTAAGCCTCCCACAAGTTCCTGAATCTCTGCGCCATCTTGATTTTTGAAAGCAAAAATACACTATTTCAATGCTTCTGATGGGCACCAGGAGGACAGATTCATGGCTGGGCTGAGAAGGGGGGAACACCAGAAGGCAGAATTTATACATCTCTGGGACCAGAACTGCAGCAGAGTTCACTTAAAATAGTAAGGACACCGGGTTTGGGGGTTTGGCTTTTGTGTTCTCCCCCCCCCCCCAACTTTTGACTGCCTTGATCATTCTACCTATCACATTCCCTTTCTGTAGAAGGACTTTTGTCTTCTGGGAATTACATTTATATATATTTGTTAATGCATGTGACCTTTTGGGTTCTTCACACTAGGGAAAACCAAGCCTAGAAAAGGAAAAGCAGACAGATGTTGCAACCATTTTACAGACCTTTCACACAACCTTTTTCTCTTTCAGCAATGCTTCTTTGTATCTACTTGCACTACAATTTTTTTGAAAAGGAAATAGACATTCCACTTAAATAATGCCAGAAGAATTAAAAAAACCCTTGGTACAAAGGAATTTATCATCCCATTTCCACAATCTGTGCACAGATTTTTTTTTCATTCACACAGTTTTACAAGGCATTTAACTATGTATTTTGGTGAGTAAACTGCATTTGCATTACTATTTAATGAACACTTTTACTGTTAAGGTATTAGTATGCTAACAAAGTAGATGAAAATTTATATTCTAACCTTGAACAAATGCAAATTAATAAAAAGCAGAAGGGTCACATTAAATTTTGACTAGGGAAATGGTGTAATCCTAATACAACACACTACCAAGAAAAGGTTCCTCATGTCACAATTTCATGTATTTCTGAAATAAGGAAGTCTTTCTATCTTCAAAAGGCATTTCTGCTTATTTGAAAAAAATCCCACAACCTTCTTCACATATACTTCTGAACAATGTCCAAAACCTGTTACCTTAGATCTTGGATTTAACACCCAATCACTGATTACAGTGTCACATTCTTGCTTAATCAATAATATTAATGTAATGCAGACCTTAACTGGTCCATTCATTAATTTACGACACACTTGGATTTTGATAACTGAAAGTCTCTGTAATTTTGCATTCTGCAGTGTGACCAAGTGCTAGTAGGTGGCTTCCATTTTGCTGTTTCTGGATAGCAGTTGATATTCCCACTAATAGAAGTTGGAGCTAAAAAACCCAGGGATTTCTAAGAAGGGTAATCTGTCATGCTCATGTATTTTCTTCTATCTACAGACAACTTCCATACAGATCCATCAATCTGGACAGTCATGCCAAACAAATTCAGCAAGGTGTGAAAGAAATGGCAAGAGAGCCTTACCCAAGGACACTACAAAATATTTTTAGAGCTTCATAAATAGCATATTCATCGATTAATATCATAAATTTGATTCCACTGAATCCATAGATTTTGGGAATTACTCTGCTGCTGGAGCTCAGACTTTGGATAAGAAAAAGAATGTAATTACTTAGTCACTAACAGTCCCGTGGGCCTTTTCACAGTCACAGAACTAATTACCCTTTCGGCTGGCTAAGGAAAAATGAGCCTAACTGCTGTTATTTCAGTTGTGGATGAGGCATATACCACGCAGAAACACTGGTAAGAAGTTCTGCAAGGCACTGAGGCTATGTTAGCTTTGTAAAGGGGTTTCCCTGGCTTGTCTTGAAGAGACAAGGGCTTCCTTATGGTCCAGAATCCATGCTTCAAACACACTCCTCTCCATGTCTTGTTAAGTGTCAGACACCTCCATCTACTGTGTGACAGATTTTCCTGATGGATACACCTCCAAGAAATGCAGTGGGAAACAGGATTAACTACAATGCTGTTGGCATTTGTTCCCCACATTTTCGATTAGCAAATATAAACAATATAAAATGATCAAAGATATGTAAGCTATGGTTAGACTATTGATTGTTTTGCCTTTTTTAAAGCTTCAACTTCAATGACTCATTTCTCCTCCCTTTTCACTAATAATCCAGGGTAAATTAATAATAATAATAAATTATAGTAACAATATTGTAATATACAATAAAATTAGTTTTGAGCTGTGGATTAAAAGTAGGCCTCAGTAATCAAGGGAAAGTTTTGCAGTGGTTTTGGTATAGGGCTGAAATATTAATCAGCACACGTTTGTGCGAAATAATCTGCAACGCACCCTGCCATAGCTTTCATGCATGGGTTCAGCTTACATTTACATTAAGAGACATTTGTGAGAAAAAGGCAAGCAGCAGAGGAAAAGATGCGCTGCACGCAGCGAGTGCCACAATGGAGGAGAGTGGCATTTCGACTGCGAGATCTCTGCGGTCTCCTCCACCCACCCCGAATTAGGGCAAGAACATGAAATAGCCGTTAGATGGCAACAACTTCAAATTACTTGCTGTCCCTCCTGCCTCTGACCCAGTGACCTAAAACAATCCACATAAAATACATGCAGTTTTATCAGAGTTCAAAGCAAGTACAGACCTTGCTTCCCGTGCTAGTGTGCTTTTTAAGCGAACACAGGGCCATCAGAAATCCTCCCCTGGAAAGGAATCTGTTTCTGGGAGCCCGTGTTGGGCAGCTCTCCCACAGTACGACAGCAGGAGAACATCACCTTCTGTGCACATCACGGAACAGAAAAACCTTCTTGCAGAAAATGAATGCATCGTTTTTTCAGAAGTACAATGAAGATTGATCCTGATAAGATGTCTAAAGCTTGTTCTAAAGATTTTAAAAGATTTACCTGTATCGGGTAAATCCTCTGGAAAAGGTATTACATTAGAAGTTGTTTAAATACTTCAGGAAATTTCTTCAGCACTGATAAACAGTAGTTATTAGAATCCAGCAACTTCATTTTGACAGTCTCTTCTTCTATATTTATCTTTTCCTGTCTATATTTGTTCCATAAATTCTGAGTATGAAATTTTAACTTTAGAGGCTTCTTTGGCTTATATTCTTTTCTATAAACCCAAATAAGAGTCTAGATTTTAATAGAAGTTCATTATCAAATTTAACTATTTTGTATTTGACAAGACTGTCTCCACCACACACAAACAAAAAAAGAATTAAAATGCTATTTTACCTGCATTTCCTTCCTATTCCCATAATTGATAATAAAGGAGACAGCTACTACATATTTTCTCTTACCACACAGGCTCTTTTTTACATTAGACAATATTTGTTCTGCTTTAACAGAAGTAGCAAGCAAAACCACTCATAAAACTGCCTTCCTGCCAGTGATATCATAGTCTAACATAACCCATGCTGGGAAAGACGTCCTTCACTTAGGTTGATAGAGGACATCTACAAGAATGTGTAAAAAATATATTTTATATGCACACAGTAATACATACAAGGATATACCCACAGAAAAGAAAATAATGTTGCAAATATATATATATACACACACACATCTGTTAAAAGTTCACCAACTCCTTAAGGTCAACACCTACTTGAGTTTTAAAACTCAACTTGAAGTCAAAGGGGAAGAGGCTTAGTGGACTATCACACAAGAAAAAACAAATTCTGATATTAGCAATAGAAACTTCATTTGACATGGTGGTGATAGACTGATTCAAGACTGACAGTAGTTATCTAGCCACCAGAAGGAATTTATATTCCGCTAAGAACAAATTTCCGTAAGACTAAAATTTTCAAATGTGTATTCAAGCATAAAATGACTTGGATAAAATATTAATCCCATAGGTGAGAACTGCTTACTGAGTTATTTTCATAGGGAATCACCTCTCTGCAGGTAGGAAACATCCATAAATCCATATAATATTTGACTTATTTTTAGCACAGACGTTGCCCAAGCTGGTGATTGGAATTCATGAGAATATCAAAGTAGGAAAGCATGCAGTTCACAGAGTGTGCATTATCAGCAGTTGCCGCTTTCCTCTCTGCTTCATCAGGAAGACAGAATATTCCTAAGCTTTGGTACGCAGCAGTATAAAAATTATGTTACAGTGATATAAAATGACACAAGGTCTATTTTCACCTATCTATGGAAAGAAAATGTAGAGCCATGAACCTGGTCATCGTAATACAGTTGCAAAACTGTCTTGTGAAGAATGCATTTTTAAAAGAATAAAGGAATACTGCACAGCACTAGACATCGTATGGAAATATGACCAACTTAGTGGCTCACCTGAACTTTCACTTTATATCAACTCAATATTTAACACATACTTCACTGAAACAGCAGCAGAACAGCAGTCAAATACACAGGGTCAACTCCTCTCCAACATTTAGGGATAGAAAATACTAAAGAGATGTACTGCACTGGAATAGCTAATTAGCAGATGATGTGGTCATTCACCACCTAAAAAGCATGCAGACAGTGGTAACAGTTGAAACAGCAGGAAAAAGAAGACCAGAGGGTACCTTGAATGTGTTTAAGACTGATTTACACACAACATTTGTTTGAATAGGCTCATCACATAAGCGTAGGTTCATCAATCTATATCCCGCTTGGAATAATTCTCACCGAGGGGAATGCTGGATTCCAACCTGTCCCTGCGCTGAGGCTAACACCAAAGGACTAGTCTACGTCTCAGTTACACACACTTGCAGTTCCTACATCAAGCAAGCAGGAAGTTATTTATAGGAAGCTCTGCAAAGCACAGATTGCTGAAGAGATCCTTTACATGACCATAATGCAATCAAAACAAAAGCTGTGGAGCGACATTCCTCTTCATTACAGTGTGGTGCTAAGGTGGTACTTCAGTTCTAATTACTTTTAGTCTGTCACATAGTTTGAACACTGCAAGTCCAATATTAATTTTGAGATAGGGCCTACAGCCCAAATCAGTGAGAGATTCCAGTACACCAATGACTGAGTACATGCAGCTAAAAACCAGCATCTCAAATACTCGAAGATAAAATATGCATCATCTCCAGTTATTAACACATTTTTAAAGCTTGCCGTCAGTAAGAGTAAATATTTGGAAGTCAACATGCTGAAGACAGTATTAGCTTTTTTCCAAATATACAAGTATCCAAACAGTTGCCTGGCTAGCTTAGAAGACACCTTTCTACCCACAGCAGCTCTCATGTTTTATAACTTGAGACATCATTGCAATCTACCAGAACCTAAAATTATAATCAAACCCATTATATGGTTTAACACGTATCAGAGCAAACACTAGAGCTGTGTTGTTATTGGTAGCCTTTTTTTGCCACGATAAGGCATTCCAGGCCAAAGCAGTCACAAACCATTGCTAAACAGACTTCAGGCCTTACAATCTTATAGATATTTCAAAGGGAGACCAGAGCTGAAGGTTTAGGAGGGTACTACATCAGTAGAGAGAAAAGTGGCAAAAAAAAAAAAAACCATCACAAAAGGAAGGTGGTAAAAAGCATTTCACTAGAATATGGGACTTTTTACCTGCAGATTATTTGCAAAAGTGTCTAAGGAAGATACCCAAGATAAAAATGGATTGTCAACAGGCTTTGAATTGCTACACAGGGGTCAAAATCCCCCTGGAAAATTCCTGTGGTTTATAGAAATGGCAAGGTCAAACGCCACTAAACCAGAAGCAGCCACAAGACATTACCCTTGTAAAAAAGAAAGAAAGAAGCAACCATAAGACCTTAGTCAAAGAATTGAATTCTAATTGTATGACAATATGCAGAGCAATAATTAGGAAATTCCAGTTTCCAAGCAACTCCCTATGCTTAAAGAAAAGGGACTGAAGATATTCTACAAAAAAAAACCCCAGCCAGCAGTACAGCCATCAGATATAGATATATGCCCTTTCTGATTAAGCTAAATAATTCCAAATTGAGAAAACCTTCTGGGAAAATGAACAATGTAGTTATCAGAATTGTGAAAATCATTTTTAACCAAGGAAAATGCTTACATATGAGGCTCCCACTGGCTAAAGTAACTCACTAGTGACAGCACAATTTTAGACAGATAGCCCTAAAAAAAGTAGAAATCTGTAGAAATCCAGATTTTCGGCATTATTCTAAACCAGCAATAGTCCATTTCTAGACAATTTGGAGGCAACTGCTCTCCAAATCGCTAAGTTTTGTTGATTCCTGTATGGCACTCAAAGACACATCATAAAAAGAGAACCCTCTGTGAACTGTCAAAAAAAGCATGCAAGCTCAGATCCTGATATAACTGTTAACATTTGAAAGTCCTCACCATAACAGCCAGTTGAAGACACGCTACTATAAAAATTCTTCAGGTACAGGTGCTTTGTAAAATTCTAGACCTTCCATTATACATTAGCTTTTCTTCTTCAGAAAGGTTTGAAACAGACTACTCCTAAGATCTTACAGATACTTCCCCACTCCAAAACACCCATATTCCCACCACAGAGGAAAGTGTTCCACATTGGATAAAATGTACGCTGAAGGAAAATAACTTTTCAGAATTATTGGCTTATTTTGCTATATTGCATACAGGTAATCATCAGAGAACAGGCTATTTCAAATAGCATCTGTGTGCTGCCAAGAGCTCTTTAGCAATAGTTTATATGGCAAAAGAGTACGTGGGCAAAAAAGAATTATAGTGAAAGAGATCACGTTTTATTTACCTTGATGAGTCATTGTGACAGGTTCTTCACTGGATATATTGTTGTAAATGACCACAGCTGTGGCATTATGTGAAGCTGCTCGCAGTATTTTCTCTCTAAATGTACAGTTTCCTCGCTGTAATAAAGCGATCCACTGCTTGGTGTTTGGTGGAACTTGGAAACGTGTTCGAGGGTCACAGCCCAGGCGATCTGCAACTGAAATAGGAAATGCATTTACACAGATGGCAATTTGTTCAAACAGGTAAAAAAGAAAAAACTAACTCCAAGTTTTGCTCAATTACTCAACTGTTATGCACTAGGAAGCCACTATCCTCACGTTTATAAAGCTTAAAGATAACTGTATTCTTATAAAAAAAGGTCTTAACCTCAAGTCTTACACATTTAAAGCTGTGACTATATGCCTGAGAATTAGGCTCACTAACACAAGCTATTTTTAACTCTAGTGCAGCTAGAACAATGAATTCACATTTGAATCAATACCTGCCTAGAGGCTGAAAAACATTAGAATATGGTTCATATGCTATAGGCATTTACAAAACAGCTGTTTATCAGTCATTCTGGGGAATGTAACTTTTTTTTCTTTCTAACAGTCATAAATACCACTGCAGTGGGAAATACAACTAAACAAAAGAGGCTATGAAAACAAGATTTCAGAGTTATCTGCCATGTGCAGGCTACTGTAAAAAAGGACAGTATTAAAAGCTGATCTTGTAAAACCCCAGCAGCCAACATCAGCTTTTTATGTATGCACATTTTGTCTACAAGGAAGTGCATTCAAATTCATAGAGAAACAAACGGTTTTGCAAACATGATGCACTCAAGTTGACAGCTAAACAGGTATTAATGGTATAAAGGAAGAGTAACAGAAATGGCAAATGCCAGATGTCTGAATTCAACAGTATGCAAATCTCTTTTGTCCTTTCTGATGCTGTAATGTATCCTGAACAGCGCAAACCCACACAGAGCTATGTACAAAAGGCACAAAATGCAACGCAGAAGATCAGCTGAAACTGATGAAAGACATTTCTGTTTACACAACTGGAAACAGGCAGTTTAGTCTGATACACTGGTAATATCATTAAAGGACTTTAGAAATTTAGAGCTAAATGTATCTCATAATACAAATATATTTACCCTTTCAAATGTCAAGAATGTAAGAATCTTTGGCTACTAAAAATGGTTGGGATAAACAGTGATTTTTCAAGACATAAACAAACAATTTACTTGCATAACAACTCTGAAAACATTACAGTTCATAAGAGCAATTCAAATGAAGTGTCCCATAATTTTCTCCTTTTAAAAGAAGCGAGTTCTTCAGCACAGACTATGAGATTTCAGCAAGAAATCTACCACAAAAAATATCCAGTTTAACATATTAGCTAGAAACAAAGCAAAAGATCTTTTTAAGCACTCTCAGCTTAACAAAGCTCAGGTTAAAACCTATAACAAAGGAGATTCAAATAGCTAAAGGGTCTTTTCTGAAACAAGAAAGAAAATCTTTTGCTTGCCAAAGAAAACTAGTGCAGATGAATCTATATTGTGGCAGTCATACAGGAAGTCATTGCATCTCTTAATTTGGACAAGAAGTGCCTCTCCCTGTTCCCCTGGAAGGAGGGTGGGGAGCCAGATAGAAGCACATCCTTTTCACAATTGTTTTTCAAGGCTGTATTAGACATTTCAGACATGAAGGGCTATTGGCTGTATTTTTGTATTTACGCTTTTGTTCTGTACAGGGATCAGGGAAAATCTGAAATATAGATGCCTGAAGCCAAATTTTATAGCGTATTTTCATCCATTTCCCTGACATTATTACTCAAATCCCTTTGGAAATTGCTAGCTAGCACTGATGCACACACATTGTTTTGGAGCACTGGTGAGGGCCATCATGAACAGCAATGATCATAGGAGTGCACTTCCATATCAACTGCACTTTTGTAGCTTGTCTTTATAGTCTTAAATTTAAGAGAACAGTACATTTTTTTAAAGGAATGGGAAATTCTTTTTCCCTTAAAGGAATGGGAAAGTCTTTTTTGAAAATGTGACAGAACCGTAACATGGCACATGTGCAACCAACCCTGATGTCCTCTGTTAAGACAAAAGCAGTTCAATGCATACTTCCCCCTTCTTCAGAACATTTCCACTTAAAAATGCGGGTGGGGGAAAGCACCAGCAGACTGTGATAGTAAGTTTCTCAAGCCTTGAAAACTAAAAAAACCCATCCTTCCCCAGTGAAATCAGATTAAAAAAAATCTCAGGTGATTCCATCCTTTGGAAAATACCATTCAATAAACAGCCACAATTCCACAGAATCTCCTCAAACTGCCAAAAATAACTCTGAAAGTAGACACTATGGCCAACATAAATTTACTTAAGATATATGGGATGGATGAAGAGCAGTAATCCTATGGATTATGTACAGTTTGCTTCACTACAATCATGCTCAAAACTAAAATACCAAGTGAAAAAAACAAAAATGGCCACAGATAGGGCCACTAGCTATTAGAATGAAAAAATCATAAAAGCAATAAAAGGCAAAAGGCACCTCATAAAGGGAGGCAGCATTCTCAAAAGTCTGTCACATAGTTCAGTTTTACAAAAATTTATGTAGGCACCTTTAAGCTAAAAATTTGAAGCCATACAAATATAAAAACTGACAGAGAAAGCAGTAAGAGATAACAGAAATCGCATCTGTGGGAAACGTAGTACAAAATTTTCTACATGGTCGAGATCAAAGTCTCTTTCAGCTGTGGACAGAGCTATGAAATGTTACTGGATAGAGCAACAGGATTAGGAAACAAGATATTAAGAGATAAAAGCTTTCCAGATATAGACCAACAAACACCACTCAAATGCATACAGCATGTTATTCCTGACTAGGTAGTTTCAGTATATCCCGATGAAAAATTAACAGCTGACAATATTCTTTTAGTACTATTTAAATAATACAAAAATATTACGGAAAATCTGGTTGCTTTAGATAAACCTGAACTGAGTAACTGCAAGTCACTTGAGATTTAATAAAAAGTTACAACCCACATTTCTTTACATTAGCATCCTATTACACCATACAAATGTTAAGTAATCTTTTCACTTTTAACTGAAGAAAGTTCAGGAACAATAGTGGAAAGTCTGACTTTTTCCGCTCATCTTTTCAGTAGACTTAATACACTCTGAAAGAGTGAAAGTCTTATAATCACAGTCACCCTTCTAGCATTGCAAGCTGGCTAAAATAAAACATCTGCTACACACCTAACATACCAGGCACATCAGCTGGCTTTGTAAGGGACATAGATAAAGAACAGTGTCAGCAAGAATCATCATCAATAGCCCTCCATTATCATGCCATCTATGGTCTGTTGTCCAAAGTCCAATTAGGACCTAAAAGACTAGGGCTTGCAAGTATTACCTGGATGATGTCCATGCCAGAATAAAAAGCAACTTCACATTAAATTAAAGTTATTCTAAAACAAATCACTTGCACATAAAAAGATTTGATCAGAAGTCACTCATGTAATTCCGTAATTTCAGAAGATAAGCATAGAGAAAGCCATCTAAGTATGTTTCCCTATAGGTGTGCTACTCTTCTGGCTTATTTGAAATATAAGTTATTTACTCTGCCTTTCCCTTCTCCATGTCCACCTATGTACCATGAATGTGTTGGCAAAAAACCAATTTTCTGTTAGAAGTGGCAGCCTGCTGGGTTAAAGAGCCATGTACAATGTTGTTGGAAATATATCCCTTCCTACCGTAAGCCCCAACACCAAAGAGTCCCTTAACAGAGGAATCAGCTGCGATTTAAGCATCTACCGTTAGGCTGCATCTTTGTTCTCGACTTTTGGAAAGCTTCAGTTTCCTCCTGCAGAACACACAGGAGTGCTCAACTTACATATATAACTGTTTCTCTTTAAGCACTGTTTTTAAATTCAAGAGCGCTTCCTACTAAAGGACTAGTGTTTGTGACAGCATTTTAAGGATTCCTGTGAAAGTAAGTTAATAAAGCAATAGATCCAACCAGGCTTATTCAACTACTGAAGTAGTACTGGCAAGCTTACATTAGAATAGCAACAGTACTTTCGTCCTCATCCTTTCCAATTGCTTGGCCAGGTCCTTTAGCCTTCCCCCTATAAGAGCGATAGCCATTTTGTGGTAGCAAAAATGAAATTAATAGGTTAGCTGTCAGAGGCTTTGTCAGAAGTAAGCACACACCTGCCTGAATGCAGACTGTCTCCTACTTCGACACTGTGACTGGATTTGCTTTCTCTCATATACTGTGCATTTATGTTGCTCTTCCTTTACTTAAAATGTAGCTGTGACGTCCCACTTCAGCCAAGGTTGCTGCATTGACTGTTATCAGACTTTGTCCCCTTTTCACAGAAAAGGGCCAGTGCCATGATCCCACACCCTGGGCATTAACTATTTTATTCCTTTTTGTTTTTCTTTTTTTAAAAAAAAAAAGGTCAGATACCTTGATATTGATTGCATCTTAGCTAACACTCTACTCTCTGAAGCCAGCAACAGTTGCCAGAGCTGGTGTGTCTCAGCTACACATACAGAAATCATTTTAAAGTCTGACCTTCAATCACTGTATTACAACAGGTGGAGAGACACCACCAATATTTTGAGGGGCAGCAGATCAAGAGACTCGTTGGGAAAGAAAACAGCACAGGGGCAGATGCAGTGCCATGCAGCCTGTGCCCCAAAGCACTCCCACCCTCCAGGTGTACGTAGCACACCTGACTGGCAAAACAGACAGCCTTGTGCAACACATTAATTATAATCCTGTGACAAAATTTCCAGAAAAGGAATTCAAAAGGAATTGAAAAGCTGGCAAATTTACAGAAGTTACACAGCAGCACTGATTGATTCTTATTTCAAAGGGTACTAGTTATTTGCTGTCCCATTAGGGTTTAATACGTGTAGTATATATAATTTCTTTCAATGCATTACTACTTGTGTTATTATCAATATAGTCCTTATTCAGGCCACTTATAATTTCCACTTTTTAAAAGTTATGTCAATGAGTTAAGTACAGCAATATTTTATTTTCAAGAGCTATTTCAGGTAATTGCTTTGACTTAAGCTGGCTTTAACACTAAAAGAAACTCTTTGAACGAGAGGTAATCTTGTTTCAGGGACTAAGTTAAACAAAAGAAAATCACTGAAGCTTGTAAGAGTCCTGTAATAGTTCAGATTTGATCTTGTTAGCTCAGTAAGTATACCACAATTTGGGCTATAAAGTCCAATATATAACCTCCACTTTTGTTATCAGTTAGTAACTACTAATTAGGCTGGATACTGAGACCAGTGGTAAAAGACAGATGCATGGCACAAGATTTTTCTTCCATTACTCTATTGATGTATTTGCTTGTTGCATTTTCCTACAGCTTATTGTTTTGGATTCTGGGCCAGAAAGGAACATAAAATTCTGTTTGAATGTTACCTAAAGCTCCACAGTTACCAGGAAACTGGCATTTTAAACCTTCTGCAGCTAAAACTTGTTCACACAACATGTTTATGAAGTGTCAGATGCTACAAACTGATATACTTACAGTACCATGCCAAGATACACCTCCATTCCTAACCCTGTGCCAATATTATTTCTTCCCCACTTCCACCTTTTTCTAACATACATTTTTCCTCAAATTCTCAGTCTCCTTGCCCAGCCACAACCCTACTACCCCTTCAGCAGGGACCTCCCCTTCCAATGAGCTCTTTCTCCAATGCAGCTTTCATACAACCATCACCTCCCCACATGCCCTTTAGACTCCAGTCCCTTTCCACCCCCTCATTCCTGGCCTATTGGCTCAGCGAGCCCTAAACACGTTTGGCGTTGAGTCTGCTGTTATTTAACTTCCTATCAGTCCCATCTTCAGTCCTAATCACCCTGCCTGCATCCCTGCTACCCAAGCCGCACAAAACCTCGCCTCCCGGCAAGGTCCGACCATCTGCGAGGGGACTTAGAGAGGACATGGGACTCTACTCCTCAACTCTGTGTCCAAACCCAGAAAGACATGCAATAACCCAGATTCAACAGTTACAGAAGAGTCCTGTTCACTGTGGAGAACATTTTTGAGGGAACTAAGCCAAAGTTTCTACCAAGAACTGTTAAAGTGAGTTTTTTGATGGCTTCTGGTTTGGTTTGTCATAGCAAGAGGAATACGCCTGACATCTAAAGGTCAGCACCACACCTGATGTCAGGCACCTATTGCCAAAGATGCTTAAGAGCAGAGGTCACTAGAGTGGCACAGGGCTGAACACTTACACAGTGCGTGTACAGACATTGCCACAAGTACCTAGGCAGCTACGGTGAGAAGTCTGCGCTGAAATGCATGGTTCCGGAAAGCCACAAATAACTGAGGACAGGACTGAATGAGAAATGCTCAGTAACGTCACCGAAGAGATGATATAAACCTGAACTAAACTATCAGAAAAGCTGCATCAGGCTGTGAAGACGCATTTTGCTATTACCTTTCCATGCAGAACGAGAGGAGCATTTTCTGATAATCTTCATATCCAGAACCTGTTTAAAAAGCTCTTCTAATAGGAAATTATTTAAGTCATGACAAAAGACTAACAAGTTAAAGGAAGTAAGAAAAGAAACTAGAAGTGGAAGAATGAAAGAGATTAATAGAGAAACTCTGTAGCTATGGTGCATTTAATGCACTTGGAGAGATGCGTACACAGCTGCTGTATTTACACCCAGTGGCAACTGTGACCGACAGCTTGCTGGAGCTACACTTTCACAAGTCACATTCACAAGCGGTCATGTGAATTACTGCCGTATCACTTGCAGCGGAACATTGCTTTTGAAAGCCAGTATCAATTTCATACAGAGGTCTATAAAAAGAAAAGGGAGTTTTAATACATGTATTAACATGACAAGGTTGAATTTGATTAAAGGAATTCTGCTAAAGAAACAGGAGAAGTGACAAAAATATCATTTTGCACTGAGATTTAAAGGATGTGTAATCACATGGACTGGCAACTTCAAAAATAGTATATAAAATATTGGGCATAATCAAGAACACATTAACAAAAAACCACTGCAGAGCACACCACTTAAAATCACAGGCTGTGCTATTACAAATGGTGTACGTTCAGCAGCCGATCATTGGCCCCAAATCTTGAATTAGTAAATTCATTTATTTACCTGCAGGCAATGAATCCTTTCTTAACACTGCATGCAAAAATGCGACATTAAGGACATTTCAGCTCTAAAACATGGATGCCCCAGTCTACACCATCAAGGTGCTAACAGATGACCCACGTCTGTGGAAATTTCAAGGGATAGCCTATAGATGGGTGAATGCTTGACATCAAAGCACTTTCAAAGTCAAGGTATCTTCAGATACAGTTAACAGTTGTAGAGTCATTTCTTCTTAGAATACATGAAAACTGGGGTAGAGCATTTACTGCTCTAACAGCAGAGGCTGGTGCTAGCTACTCGTGTTAAGAGCTATCAAAAAAAACATTTTGCAAACAAGTTCTACAGCAATATTAGCAGGCTGATAAAAAGGCATTAGAGCAATTACTTTCAGCATGACAGCATTGTCTTATCAGAGCTAGATAGAAAAAAGCAGAAGAATACAAACATAAGACCCTTAAGCATTCAAGAACATCTTAACTAAAAGCATAAGATATTCCAGTCTCTCCTACTACATGAAATATTTTTAAGCCAGATGAAGCACGCCTCGGCAAAATTCAAATAAAATGCGTACTATATAAAAACCTACACAGAACAATTCAGAAGAACTTTCAAGGAAGACAACTGCTGCAGTCTTTGCTTTAACAGTCTTCTGTTAACAAACAGAAGGACAAAACTGAATCTCCCTAATAACTGATGGCAAAGCTTTAACGACTGCAGCATGTCAAAACTGCAGAAATTGAGGTCTGCGCTTTCATGATTCCTGCTGTGCTTCCTCACAGAAGTTATTAATCATAATACTTAGCAGTAAGGTATAAAAATGCTGCTTATGGACTGCTCAATTTTATTTAGCTCTTCTCTCATTACTAGCTTCCAGTGAAAATGCTGTCAGCCTTCCTCAATGTTTTCATCACACTTTAGTGAAGACCATATCAGAAAAAAGCAGAAAAAGTTACAGAAGCAGGTTAAAAAGTAATTAATATCAAAAGTTTTTACTGACAAATAATGTAGCTACTAAAAAAAATCAAGCATTTTGATACCTTGGATATATTAAAGGACAGCAGTTTTAAAAACCCTAAAAATACTACTTGCAACAACAGCATTTACGTGCCTAACGCTTTCAGGACAGCCTCCCAATTTCATATGGCAGCTGGGGTGTCTGTGTTTAAGTGAGGAATACCAGGAAGCAGAAGAACAACTGAGCATATTTGATGATAGCTGACTGCGAGAGCATGGTGAAGGTAGGATTTTAAGTACAAATGAAAATAATTTTACAGTAGACTTGCTCGACGATTTCTGCTTCCTCACCCTTCCACCCCAAAATCTGCTGAATTAATATATTCTAGTTAACACTTTGTAAAGCTAATGAAGCTGAGCTTCAATGAAACTGCAAGCATCTGCTGATGCAGTCTGCTTCATACATACTAGAAGAAGCTTATAGCAGGCTGCCTAGCAGGATGCATTTTGTTCTGAAGAAGCATCAAAGTATTTTCCTGATCTTAAGATTTGGTAAATTCTCAAAAGCTTTTAATAATACAGTAGTTCTGCCTTATCAATTCTTTTAAAAATCTCTTAATATTCACCACTTAAGAGTCTAGTCTTAACTGACTACATTATTTCACTTAATGCATTATTCAGAGGTTTAGTGTCCAGGAGACAGGTTGGGACCACTGTGATCCATCAAGTGATCCATTTCTTAAAGATGGCAGTTTAGATAATGTGAAGAAGGGTTTTCAAAATAAGATACTCCTAAACCCACATCACTATGACTGAAGTAGTTGATTTCATTTCAGGCAGAAATCAAGACAATACTCTCACTTGTTTAAATTAGTGTTCTCTATAAAACCCAACATTTGTCAAAAAACAATCGATGGACAACAGCTTCGCTTAATAAAAAGAAAACTTATTTGAAAGCACTGCACAGCGTTCAGTACCGCAAACAAGTGCCTTTTGGACTGGCCACGAGAGTAACAGCTTGACAGCTTCAGTCCTTCCATGTCTCGACAGACAGCTTAAACAGCATTTTTAAGAAACTGTACACTGAACAACCACGACTTCGTGCAGCTCCGAAAGCCATCCAGATGCATATCTATCACGGTGAGATAGCTATGCAGCTGTTCCAAGAGTCACGGCAACGCTGACACTGAATCCTGTTAACTATCGCTACCGACTCTCTGGAATTAGTTTAGAAATAACGCCTTCATCGCTCAATAGGACTCGCCTGCTGGCATCCATGCTGGGAAACACACCATGCTTCGCAGAGCCCTTATTAAAGCCAGTGCTCTCAGATCATAGATTTTTTTTTTTTTTTTTTTAAATTTTCCTGCGGGCAAGTTCTCCCTCCTCGTTTGTCAGAGCTCTCTAGGAAAGTCTGCAAAGCTCAGACAAAGGCCTTGCGGAGGAGGCACCCGACAGCAAGCGACCGACGGCTGCGAAGGAAGCGTTACCTCCGTTGATGGGGACGGGAGCCACCAGCAGGCCCTTCACCTCCACCTTGGGGGAATCCTGCCCGTAGCGGCCGCGGTCGATCCTCAGCAGCGTGGGGCCGCCCCGCTCGGGGCTCAGCAC
This sequence comes from Astur gentilis, assembly GCF_929443795.1. Taxonomy (NCBI): domain Eukaryota; kingdom Metazoa; phylum Chordata; class Aves; order Accipitriformes; family Accipitridae; genus Astur; species Astur gentilis. Next base: position 16,722,783 of record NC_064905.1, on the reverse strand, counting down.
CGTCACGTTGATGAGGGCGGTGTAGTACGCCTGGCTGGCGTTGTCGGCGCCGGCCGGCCGGACCCAGCAGTGCCAGAGCAGCAGGAGCAGCAGGACGGAGGAGCCGCCGTTCCGGTGCTGGCGAGCCCACCGCCAGCTCATCTTCGACTCCGGGCGAACCGACGGCCGTCACCGGTTGCCTCCGCCGCTTCTCCCGCTCCCTCGCGGCAGCGCCGAGCCCCACACGCCCGGGTGTGTTTTATCCCATCTGACAGCCCAGGAGCGGAGAAAGACCGAAAGCAGGCGGAGGGGGGGGGAGGAGGAGAGCACGGGCTCATGCCATGGGAGGAGCCAGCGGAGTCATGGCAGGTCCCGGCCGAGTCCGATCCGTCGAAGGCGGCCCCCCGGGGTGGCGATGGGGGGAGGCTGCTCGGGGCGACCCCCTCTCCGCCGGCCCCTCAGGGCGCCGCGCTCATGCCGCCCGTCCGCCCGCCCGCCGCCGCGGGGGAGCCCCGGCCGCCCACCTGCCTCTGCCAGTGCCGGGCGAGGGGAGGGGAGGAGGCGGGGGCGGCGCCGCGGCCCCCTCCCCGCACAAGCCCCGCGACGGCCCCGAGGAAGCCGCCGGGAGGAGCCGCCGCCGCCGCCTCAGTCGCGCTCACACACGGCCGCGGGGCTCGCCTCAGGCTGGGCTCGGCTCGGCGCGCCGCACTGCCTCGCTTCGCCTCGGGGCTCGTCGCCGCCTCAGTGCGGCGGGCAGCGCATCCCGCTGCCCAGGCCGGCAGCCGCAGCGGGTGGCCGCCGCTCCAGGCTAGGCTAGGCTCGGTTCGGTTCGGCTTGTCCCGTCCCGGGGGCGGCCGGGCCCCCCGCGCCTTCCCGCAGCCGCGCCGCTCTCAAGCCGCCGGCTCCGCGCCCGGCGCCTCGACTGCAGCCCGGCGCTCCTCACACTGCGCAGGCGCGCCACGCCCCGCCCAGCGCCACGAGGGCGAGAGGCGGGGCTAGGAGCGAAAGCCACGCCCGCGAGGGGGCGGGGTTAGTGGGTGGGGGGCGTGGCTCTGTGTAATGACGTCACCAGGGGCGTGGCAGCGTGGAGGAGGGCGGCCATGGCGGTGGTGGGAGCTGGGGCGGTGGGGAGGCTGTGCCCGGGCCTGGCCGCTCCTGGTGCCTCAGCGACGTCTGTAAGGAACGCTTGGCTCTAGCGACCCACGGTTCTTCAAGGAATTAGATGTAGGGACACATACGGGCTCCCGTGGCTCGTCGGTGTCTTTAATTTCCAGATCGGGAGCGCTGGCCATCAAAAAGATAGGAGAGGCGGTTTAAAAGGGTCTCTGAAATGGGGGGAAAAAGGGCCGTATGTGTGAAAAAGAGGTGGAGGGTGTTCAGTCTGTCCAGTTGACGCTGAAAGGGCTGTCGGGGCAGGAACACAGCCTCTGTGTCAGGATGTGGTCACTCTACCCAGTTCAGAGCTACTCACTTCTGGTGTACTAGAATGGGAAATCTTACAAATACTCAGATGTTTAAATAAACATTAATCCCATGAAATACTGTGATGAGTTACTCTGTCTTTAACTATCGTCACAGTTCAAGCATTTAAGCCTGTTCAGAGATGTAACAAAATAACGTCATGGCCGCCTTGGACTTTGAAAGGCAAACTATCTGCAAATTATTCGTGGCAAAGAAAACAAGTACTGCAGGGCTGTGAGTTAGGATATTTTCTAAATTTCTGAACAAATAGCTGTGCTGCTGTTCTTTTCAGATACCGTCTCCTTGGTGACTTCCCCAGCTGCTCGGGAGGGCCCTGCGATAAGTCTGGTGTTTAACCTAAGTATCTTATTAAACTTCTCTTTTGGAAGGTTTTGTAATTTATCCATTTGCGATACACCTGGTCACATGCACGTGTAAGATAACACCATCAAAGCACAGTCTCTTTATTTCATTGAGATGCAAGTGGTGGTTGTAATCCTGGCCTTGGAGAGACCCGTGCCATTCCCAAGGAAAGCAGCAGGCTTGCAAACCTGCATCTCGGAGCAGAGTGGACCTATGGGCTCTGCTAAAGGCATGTAGTGTCTGGCTCTGTAAAATCCTCTGAGAAGCTGTTTATAAAAAGCTCTGTAGAATGTCAGTACAATCCAGGAAATGCTTCTGAAACGGCAGCTGAATGTTCTGCCTCCACGTTTTTTAAATTTAATTTTGCTCTTCTCGGTTAATGCTGGCTGAGGAACCAGATGCTATTAATGGCCCCTCAACATTTCACCCAAACTTTCACCCCAGCCAGAGTGAGAGTTGTGGTAAACACACTGATACTGCACCGTGCACAACGTGGTTTGGAGCCGTCGTTCTTGCAGTGCAGACAGTAGTTTGATTTTTCAGCAGTAAGAGCTCTGCATCATTTCGATGCAAAGTGATGTGCTTTATTGCTGAAATGTCCTCAGAAGGGGCCAGGGAGTCCTAGGAACCTGAAGGATTCCTTGCTATTACTGCATTGACCTTCAGAGAAGGATCTCAAAGCACTTTTGAAAAGCAGTGAGAAAACATTCACTGGCCACATTAGAAACAAAAAAAACCCGAAGGGCCCACCCAGTGACTTCCCAGTTCCCTTTTCTAACCACTACAAAAAGCTGCTTTTCATTTCGCCCTGTCCAGTTTCCTCCGGGCTGCGTTTCTGCTGGCGATAGGTGGTCTGCCGTGCTCGACTCCCTGTGTGAGGGCTGTCCACTTGGTGCCATCCCTCCTCACGGAACAAGAGCCGGGAGGTTGCTCTGTGCCACACGTGGAGCCACGAGCCCTCGGCCGCTCCTCTCCGACGGACAGGCTGGGAGGCAGGAGAGGAGCGGCCGAGGGCTCGTGGCCCCAGGAGAGGAACCCCAGGAGAGGAGCAGCCGAGCGCTGCTCCAGGATGGACAAAAATGGGGTATTTCATGATCAGAGCAGCTTCGATCTCTTCGTTCCCCAGATGGGCAGGATCTGGATGGGGAGAGGAGAGTTAAAATGTCCTTTTGGCCGCTTTCATTGGTGGTGGAGCTGGATGAAGGGATGGATGGTGGTGGAGAAGCCGTAGCCGAGGGGACATCACCACGTCTCCCCACCCTGCATAGGGCAGCCATGCCTCTGCCAGTGGCCGCTCCTCAGGGGGCCTTTTTTTTTTTGGCAGGCAAATGGCACTGGGGTCTTTGCAGGTCACCACAGGGGCGAGGAGGGAGCCGTGCCTCAGGCTTCACCCCAGCTCCTGGTTATTTTTTTTGGGAAATGGTCATAAATCCATTTCCAGCGCTCCCCGGGCGCGCAACACTTCCTTCAGCCCAGATCCCGCCCGTGACTCACGCCCGCCCTTCGCTTTCCTGTCAGGTTTTACATTGCCAAAGGCCCGCGGCGCCACCCGCCGCCATCTTCCCGCCCGGGCTCTGCCCCGGGACCCGCGGCCGCCGCCAGGATGATGGCGCCACCTGCGGGGCGCCGCCGCCGCGCCTCCCTCCGCCCGCTGAGGGGCTCGCCTCGGCGCCTGGGGACTGGGCTCCGGGCGCTGAGGAGAAAGGGGTGTCCGGGAGGGACGGGTGTCCGCCGCCGTCGGTCCCTCCCGGCGCTGTGTGGTGAAGGAGGGCAGGAGGGGCCGGGGGTGGGGTGGGGGGGGGGTGTCCGAGGCTCCTGGGACGAGGCGGCGAGGAAGGGTGGCGGGTCTGTGGGAGATGGCAGCGGGGCGAAGCGCTGGACGGTGGGGTCGGCGGCTCCTGTCAGCAAGCTTAACCAAAGCGTATCCGCCTTCACCATGAGAAAAGACCGAGTTTCATCCTGGATGGAAATGCCACAAAGGCCAGCTGTTTCCTAGAGGATGCGGGGAAATGCAAAGCGACGCAAAAGTAAAAATAATAAAACCAAAATGTGCTAATTGCTTGGGCCAGGGTCGGGCTGCCCGGTGCTGCGTGGGGAGGCGGGAGTGCTGCAGCGGCAGTGGTGGCCTCCAGGAAGCAAAGAGCCGCTGCCAGTTATGACTTTATTCATTTTCACATTTAGATATTACAACAAAACTCTTAATGACAAAGGATAACAAGTACTATAGGAGGAGAGGAAAGAAAGCAGTGTTCTAACTGGTTTGATACATAACCGTGAATTTCCAGAGACAAGACTCAACGTGAGTTATAAACACTCACATACGCTGACTGGTAGGAAAAATTCTCACATGCAAACACCCACACACGCACCCACAAAACACACGCTCACACACACAGACCACACTTCTGTACTCACACATAACCCATGTTGTAACCTACTTGCTTCAAAGGCAGCCCCACTGAAACATTGAATGCTGCTGTAGCAACAACAGGTACCAGGCTAAAATATTGCAATATAAATGAAGTGTTACTTGATACACAGGTTTTTCTTCAAAGACACACATGTATTTGCAAGTAGGGGACCCAACGGTCTGTTTTCGTGAGGGAGGAATGTCCTCTCAACACCAACACTTTGTAAGGAAAAATGAGACTGCGCATAGACTGGGAACAGTCATTTTAAAGGAGGAGGATGATAAATAGCTTAGCTTCAATGTTGAGTTCCAGTAAAAAGCCCAAACAAAACAGAGTGCATTGTGAACGGAGCAGGCACAATTATTGAACCCTGGGTTTCAAAAGTTGAAATACTCCTTTGTTGCTGTGGAAAGACAGACAACACTGTTGCCTCACATCTTAAAGCCAAAACAGACCAGCTTCATTTCATGCTCACGCTTATCTGGAGACTGTAAAGAAAAAAATGCCAGAAATAACGCAAGAGTGTGGGGAACGGTATTGGGTTTGTACACTCTAATTTTAGTACACCTTTAAGACAGCAAAAGTACGATTGTCTCAACAACACTTCAATATCCCACACTACAATTGTTCTTCAGCAGCAGGAGTGTCTGAAGAGGAGCCAGCATTTGCTCATATCATGGCTGCATTGTTCATGCAACGCTGTTGATGCAGATACAATAGGATCTGATTCCACCCCACACCACACCCCCATCAAGATTGGTGCAAAAGAGAGAAACTTCTGTGGAGTCGAATGATTGTAATGTTCAAAAACCAGGTGCCACACCAGTGCTTTCCCCAGAGTGAAGCAGGGGATCTTAACGAAGGCTCTAATGAAGTAACCCTTCTCCACAAGGATGCTTGTGGGCAATTTACAGCTGAACCTTAGAGACAAAGTGCAGCTGTCCTGGCTGGTTGGGAGTGCTGACAGCCAGCCAGGGCACTCAGATGCCTCTGTCCTCTTTCTGCTGAGGAATCCTGCCCGTGCCCTGAAAGTGTTGGGCTTTGCTAGTACGTTTCTACCCCACACATAAGGACAAGGACTTGCAGCTACTTTGGAATTCTGTTTTTCAACTACTATTTTATTTATAGGGCTCTTTCTGGGGCCCTGTCTCAGATGGGGCTGTGTTTCCAGGCAGAGAACTGTTTGTGAAGCACTGGAAACAAGAGAGCCTGGGTCCTTTGGATGCATGTCACCCAGCAAGCAGCCTGAATTTAACTCAGCCGTCTGTCACCTTCCACCCATGTGAATGCTGGTGGAGACCTCTATCAGCATGGGGCACATGCAGCCTTCCTTCTGTCAGGGAACCACCAGTTCAAAAACCAGGGCAAGATAAGGGCAGGAGAATTTGGTCTGGCCTACACTCCGTTGGCTGTCCTACTTCCTTGGCCTGGCTCTCCAGCATCTCCTGCCAGAGGATTCTTACTGAGTCATAACAATTACTTAAAGATGTTTAAATTCCTGGCAACTTCAGGGGACACCAGTAGAATTCAGGGAATTCATTGTCACATGCAGTTTCCAATTCCACATCCTGAGCCAGTTTGGCTCAAGCTGGTCCAGCTTTGTGCCTCTTTTTGCCATGGAAATCACAGCCATGTCATCCTGCTGACGCGAAAAGGGAGGGGAACATTAAGCGCTCTGCACAGGCTTAGAGAATCTGATTGACAGGCATGCATTTCCCATGTGCTAAATAAATCTCCCCATTACACTTGTGCGGAGAACTATAATTAAGACTTGGGAAAGTCATCCGTAAGGACTCACAGGCTCACGTCAGGAAACGCATAAAACCCTCTGCTGGAAAAGAAAAACAGTTTGGGAAAGCAGTACGTCTGACAGGAAACACAATTTAAAGAGTCCAAACCAAACCCTTGGCTCTGTGCACAGAGGTGTGGCCCCACAAGCAGAAACTCCCCGGTGCTAAGATGCCCTGGTGCAAGGAGCTCTGCCAGCCACGGATGGGCATGTGGGAGAAGAGATGATGACAAGCTGTTCAGATGAGCCTCTTCACCCAGGCTCCTCTGGCGGTGACGTAACTGCGTGCTGTGGCTGAGCTCTCGGATTGTGAGCAGGATGGAAAGAAGTAGGTGGGAAGTGGTGAGGCAGCAGCGCAGAAATCTGTAGAGAGGGGCTGCGGAGGTTCCCCAGAGCTCTGAATTCACGTGGTACCTTTTAGAAACAAAAGGCCCAAGTGATGGGATGTTTCCTTAGCAAATAAATGTTCCTCAGTCCTCCAGAGATAGGTACACTGTGCTGGCAGCTCTGCAACAGAAACTGGAGAGGAGCCCATCGGGCAGTGAGGAAACGTCATGGTGCAGAACAGTCCATCCAGGAGAATTGGGGCTTGAGCCCTGGCCAGGTGCCGCCCTCCACGTGCTCAGTGATGCCAACACACAAGGGGATGCAACCCAGGGCACCTCATTGCTGGAGCTCTGTTCCTTCCATTGTTTCCAAAACCCTTGCAGCAACTTGAAAATAAACATTTCACTCCCTACCACTTTGATCCTTTTCCTCCCAGCAAACAACCCATTTTCACTCTATGTTTAGAAGCCAGCTGAAATTAACACAGCTTTGCTTTAATTTCTCACTTGAGCAACAAATGATCTCAGCACTGCTCTGGGAGAAGGGGAAGGCAAGAGCAGCAGACCTGTGAGTAACCAGCTCCCAGCACAGATCATATAAAACCCTGTTTTTCACAGGCCCTGCAAAAATAGTTGCTGTTTATCTCACTGGGAGGACTGTAGCCATCAGCTGCTGACCTACTCAGCGCTAGCTGTGTTGAGATGGCTAAAGTAATCCGGGTGATAAGGCAGATTGATAGGTTTTCCCCCAGCAGAGATGAGAGGGATGTGGATCTTGCTTGCAGAGGAGATGGAGAGGCTGGCACCTACCTGGAATGAAGTGTGCATAAACATTTACAAAGATCCCTCAGGATGTCTCCGAACACTTCTTTTAAATGTCCTGCTCTTGCTCCTAATACCACTAGGGATTTCTTCCCTTTGATTCTGCTCCACAGCTCAGCAGCTGACATCATGAGGAGAGGAGGAGGAAGCAATCCAAGGAAAAACATTCAGACTGCACACCAGGAAGAAACTTGAGACTAAGACAGGTCTATTTATATCTGACCTGAAATAGGCTTTCTGAATGGGAAGCTGATCTGAGTGGAGGCTGGATGCTAGGCAGAAGGTGCTATAGTGCTGAACACAGGCACCCACTCGCCGGCAGAATGCATCTGTCTGAGCTGCAGGAAGAAAAGAAACGTGAGGAATCAGCGAGGTGCTCCTTCCAGTCCTGGCACGGGGAAGCTGCAGCTGGAGGTGCAGCGTGGGCCATCGTGCTGCGGTTCCAAGGACATTAGTGTTCCCCATCCGTTCGGGGTAGGTTCCCTGCTGGGGTTGGGCATAGGTTGAAGGAGAAGCTCTGAGTGACCCTGATGACGTGCCTTGAGGGTGAGAGGGTTGCCTCGGCAGGCGCCTCCAGGTCCTGATGCCATTTAGTACTGCTCAGAGAAGAAGGAGGTGTGGAGAGTGGGGGGACTGGCCCCCTCTCCAGGTGGGGTGCAGCTGCCATCCTCAGAGTGTTCTGACAGCTCCCCGTATTCACTGTTGTAAAAAGTCTGGCCTCCGACTTGGGACCCATATGATGGCCGACATCTGCCCCGCAGGTCCGACTGTTCCCCTGGCAGCTCCGCAGTTCGGCCTGGCCCTTTACTGCTGTGAGGGAGAGAGACACGGAAGATCAAACTGAGCACTCCTGGAAAGCCTCTGTCCTGCTTAGAGAGATCCCAGCTTCAGGAAACACCATCTGCTAATGCATGGGGCAGAGGCAGGGTCAGGAATGGACCTACACCTCCATTTCAAAGCACAACACCAGGCCTTGTTCTAAACCTAAGCACAGCCTGTATGTTTTGTGAAAAATCTGCACATAACCCAGTGACAGAGTTATTTCAGCTCTTCTAGATACCTTTGGGAAGCCCAGGGAAAGGTTGGGACCCCAATGAGCTGGGAGAGACAAGAGACATTGCCTCTATTGGTCCTAGACCTGGCAGGAGTAACAGAAACTGATACAAACCAACAGCCAGGATGGGGGAAAGGAAATGAAGGAAGATGATGAAGATGTGGGAGGAAATCAGCAATCCCATCTCAGCACCTGCCAATACCAGGTGACTGGCAAGAAGTCACAAGAGCGAGGGCAGGGACACATTCAAGGAGAGGTTTAAGGGCAGTGTTTTCCAGGAGACGGGACACCCGGTAGCCCATGTTGTAGGAGACAACAGGAACGTGCCTTAAGGAAAAGAGGACAAGGACAAGAAGCAGGAGACAGTCTGATACAACAGCAGAGAGACCACAGGGCTATGGCTAAGGGAAAAGACAATGACCAGTCTGATTTCATGTTGGGAGGCAGAGGAGGTGAGGAAGAGACTTGGGACTGGTCTTTTCTACACATGAGCTGACATGGCTCGCTCAACACACTGTCATGGAGACAAGGTCCCAGGCTGCTCCAGCACCAAGCAGAGATGAGCTGGACGGGTTCTTGCCCAGTTTCCAAGCCTGGTGCAAGTACATAACCATCCATGACATCCTCAGCACCGAGAGTGCCAGCTCAGCCTGCCAGGCTCAGTACTGGCACGCGGGAAGTCCTAAGGCCTGTACCATCCCTGCAATTCCACACTGGGGCCCTGTACCACATGGGTCAGGGCTGGGAGAGGGAGGTGGCAGCCACATAGTTTCCATCCATCCCACCTGCCACTGCTTGAACAAGCCCTGACATATTTCACCAGAAAATGTCAATAAGCATTGAAAGTCTTATTAACACCGTCACTCCACTGTGCCTCATTATCTTAATGGACACATTCTCATTGAATGGGCACAGTTTATATTTTTAAACCCTAGGAAGCAGCAGGCAGGTCTGTTCTTCATGCATTTTGCCTCTCATTAATGTGTGCATGGACTTATCTGGCTCAGGGCCCACAGCCCTGCTGCTGCTGAGAGCCCCAAGAGGTATACCCTACAAGGAGACACCAAGAGCTGCCTCCTGGTCTCACTGCATTTGGCAGCAGGGAGGTCTGAGTGGCTAGACTTAAGGAGTACCTGAATCCACCTTCTTTTCTGTGTCGGTTTTCTATCCTCTCAAATTCCTCAGATGCCAGAACCATCCCACTGTCTGTCTGATTGTCCTGGAAGGAAGCAACAGGAGTTATCAGTAACATCCCTGTCGACTGATCAGAGTGGGAAGGGAGGAGGAATCATTCAGGAGATGAGATCATGTGTATCTGTGATGGGAAAAAAGGAGTAGGGGCACTTTACCAGCATGCTTTACGGTCTTGCTGGAACTGATTTTCTTAGGTGCTTTCTTAAAAGCGGTACCTACAAAGGTAGGATTCGTGTGTGCAGTTAAGTACCACTTTTTTTGGGAAATAAAAGAGTGCTCCCTACCTGGAAGATGTATTACCATCAAATCTGTGAGAGGTGAGATTTTCCTCTAAGACTAAGGAGACAACTTAAATTTTGCCACTATAGACGTACCAGCCCAGTTTGGAGAGGCCAGGAGGGCTCCTACTGCACACTGCCATGTGGGTCAGATAGGGGAGGTACAGACAAGCGCTCTGGATTTACCTAGTCCTGGCTGGATTTCAGCATGCTTAACCAGGCCATGTTTACAGATTTGAGAAGGGTGAAGAGCAGGCTCTTCACTGAGGTCCTTTATAGGCCTTGCCTGTAGATCTAACCTCCCTTTTTCACACTCAGGCAGTACAAGCTGTGCTGTAGAGAAACCCCTATGTGCCAGGTGGAGAAATGAATGTGCATAGGACTGGACGGACTGAACAGGAATGACACAGACAGACTGACATTAGATAGGAGTGATCTTCCTTCCATGATCTTAACAGCAAAGGTGTCAGGAAACAGCTGAACATTTTTTTTGCCCCCTGCTCTACCCCATTCAGGTGCTACTCACCGGGTGTGCCTTGTACATTGTATGTGTCATGGGAAACTCTTCAAATGTCTTTATCCTGGATGGACACCTGATCTGATTTCCTCCCGTCAAACAACCAGGGAACGAGACACAGTTGTAGTATCTGCCGACAGAAGCATACTGTATTCAGTAAAAACCAACAGAGTCAATGCCTTGAATAAGAAGAACCTGAACCCAACCTCCTCTCCCTGCAACCAAAGTACGCAGGGAGGCAGATGACCCAAATGGTGGATTTTGGGAGGGGAAAGGGGTCATCTTAGGCCTCTTAAACCCATACTACTTCTGCAGTGGGGAGCACCCAGACTTCCTGATCGCATCAGGCCCTGATGACCTGGCTTTGGGTAAGTACAGTAATGTTATCTAGATCCCAGGCATCACACTATCACAGCTCCCAGGAGACAGAAACTTAGGCCTAATTGTTTGGGTTAGTTAGGAACAGACAGGATGAAGCTTCTGCACTAGCAGAAGGGCAAAGGCTCAGCTGACACCTTCTCTCCTCATCTACCCGATGGGCCACAATGCCTTTACTGGCACGTGTAGCTGGAGGCAGGAGAAGGAATGTCATAGGCTTACACATCAAGGGCTCTTTCTCATCAGCAAAGGAAAGTGATTTTGCTTTTATAAGCAAGATGTTATGGCATAAATGCTTGGATCACACCTGATCACCTGGGATTTTTTCAGCATCTTGCTACACGGTTCTCCCCATATGTCTCAGGCTCCCTTACAGCTCAGGCTGCTGGCTGGCTACTGGGTGCTCTCTGCCCTTTTCAGAGGGGATTCACCTTGCTGCTAGGCTGTGGCAGCGTATCCTCATGTCAAAGTCCTCTTCATCTGAGTTTTGCTGGGCAGAGGAAGGCACCTGGGAGAAACCATCATCTTCTGAGCTGTGAGAGTCGTTCAGCGGGATGTAATCCTTCCCTTCCTGGTAGGAAGAAGGGTGAGTGGCCTTACAAGAAGGGGAGGGCTTTCCCACAAGAAAGGGCTGTACAAGAAGAAGCTGTCAGAATTGGGGAGGAAAATTGCTGGTTCATGTCTTTTGTTTCTCTGGGACAAAATATCTGGCTGGAGATTTCTGTGCCCTCTGCATTAAGCAGCTGTGAATGTTGCAGGTGCAGGTAGGTGTGTGTGAGCAGGAAAACAACCCAGTCCTATGGCACCTACAGTTCTCTAGCCTACATGGGCAGAGCAGTGTGCTCTGGGGGCACATCACTGCAGCTTAGTCATGCCTGTGCTGGGATCCAGTACTCAAAGTTTAAAATTAGGGACGTTGGGATGAGACAGTACTCATATTTAAGCATTTAGCTATCATCTTACGAAATGGAACATCAAGAAAATATTAAAATCAGAGCTGCACACTCATCACAGTTAAAAGTCCTGGTGAGTTACTGCATGGCAGTGATTAGTAATAGTTTCATAGGAATTTGTATATCTGACTGCTGTAATGGAACAGTTGTTTGGTTCACATGGCCCTGACATTTAGATCTAAGCATAGAGTTTCAGAAACTCTGGTGAAGTCCTGGTTTTCATTATGCAGGCATGTGGGAGGCAGGAGTGCCAGAGCCTTGACTCAGCTGAAAAATTTCAAATAATCATCTGGGTATTAGGATGTAAATACTGGAATGACGACTGAGAGGGCACCCACCCTGCAAAGAGTGGAGCTATATTAGGATGCAGCTAGAGGGCTATTGCAGAAATGAGCTCTCCAGTAGCTCTGGGAAACAGACGTCCAGGAAACCCTGTGTTATCCCTTGGCCTATGCAAAGGTATTGCATTGGCCAGGGAGTCAGAGAAGGGCACAGTGAGGGAGCTAGCAGTGCGAAAAGAGAGAGCTGTCTGGAGCTGAGCAGGGACACAGAGAGGTTTTTACCTGCTGGACGTTTTCCTGAAGAAGGTTCCCCAGTATCTCCACCAGGTCGGAGAAAGTTGGTCTCTCCTTGGGTTCGCCATGCCAGCAGCTCAGCATTATACGGTAACTGCCAAGAAGAGATGCTGGTTTTATGCCACAGAAACCCCCTCCTACTGCACTCAGCAGCTCCTACCCATGTGGTGCCCACTGGGACAGCATGTACCTGCACCGTGAAGGAGAGCTCAGCACCCCCCAGCACACTGGCCACATGGACCTACTGAAAGGGGGGTTGATTCATTATGCACCGAATATAACAGTGCACAAGGAGCTAATTTGGACACCTCTGATACCCTTCGGAGCAGGAAAGCACATTGCCCACCTACAGACCCATCCCAGTGTGGGTATGCAAGGGTACCTAGATAGCCCGGATTCAAACCCATCTGTCTTGCCCTCCAGGCAGTGGCCTGGCATGAAGAATGTGTTGGCTTGTCCCCCATGCTGGCTGAAAGGTCTTTGCATCCCACAGAGGGACCTGTCCTGCCCTATGCTGGAATCTGGGAAGTTTCTACCATCCCACAGAGGGCTTTGCTCTGACCAATGCTGGGATCTGTGAGGTTTCTGACTCACATTTCTGCTGTGGCGTACTCTGGGGCTCTCATCCTGGTACCGTCTTTGAGCCTCTGGCAGAACTCCTCATTTATCTGGACTCCAGGGTACGGAGATGCCCCTAAAGGAGGTTCAAAGAGGGGTGAGAACATGAAATGTGCCATCAGAAACCAGTCCTTCTGAGACTGCCCTTCCTCCCCAAACACTGGGAGATGTGGTCACTTCTCATAAACAGCCCATGTCCTCAGTGCTGCCTGAGACAGCCTCCTCTGCCTCAGTGAGCTGGAGGCCACCTCTGCATGCCTGTCTCCCCATCGCTTTGTTCATGGGTGGATATGGCCTCCATATTTTTTTGGCCTACATCGACATCTCTTCCCATCACCCTCATTAGCACTCACCTAGCGAGAATATTTCCCAGAGGAGGACCCCAAAGGACCAGACATCACTCTGGGTAGTATAGACCTTGTCAAAGATACTCTCTGGAGCCATCCACTTCAGTGGGAGACGGGCCTGCAGGAGGGAGAGGCAAGGCACAAGCATTCAGTTAGGGACATGTCCAGGACAGCCCTTCTTGTAGCAACAGGATGAAAGGAATGAAAGGAAACCAGAGCTGATAGCCCTGCTCCTCTCTCCATGGAGGAATGGAGGTTTGGTTAGGCCAGAGGGAGGGATGAAGACACTGAAAGGGGGAGTAAAGAGTATAAAGAAAGATGACTAAGTTAACAACAGGCTGAGGGGCAGAAGGAAGGAGACAGAGGTCTGCTGGCGGAGGAGGAGGATAGCACATACGTCATTGGGCCAATGATTCTGGGTCCCGGCCACACAAGTGGTTCCACTCCTCCTTTTTCACCTTTTCCTCAGTTTATTCGATCCCCAGAGTAGATTATGAACACCTCAAGGGGGCCTAATCTGTATAGGTTTGAGAAGATGGCACTCACACTGCCTTTCCTGACATAGTCAGGGTCCTTGTAGATGTCCCGTGCCAGGCCAAAGTCACAGATCTTTACCACGTTGTTCTCTGACAGCAGGATATTGCGAGCTGCCAGGTCTCTGTGGATACACTGAAGGCACACAAAGAGGAAGGGGCAAAATCAGAGGGACAGTAACCACCACCAGAAAGTACAGAGCACCTCCCTCCCCTCGCGAACCTGAGCTGTAATGGGGGAATGGTGGAAGTGGGAGGGAGCTAAAGATAAAAATTTCAAAAGGAGATGGTTGAGGAGAGGATGAAATGCAAGAAGACTAATTTCCCATCTTTGTGTACAGAGGGCTACCTCAGATTTCCTGAGAAGTGAGGCAGATCACTGAATCTCTCTCTGTGTCACCTGTAAAGTGGCTGTAGGCAGGCCTTCTGTGGTCAGGCATGCACAAAAGAAGAGGGGAGCGAAGGAAAGAGTGAACTCACCTTTCGGGATGCCAAGAACTCCATGCCACGTGCCACTTGGAAGCTGTAGCAGATCAGGTCTTCCATTGTCAAGGGACTTTGCCACAAGTCATCCACTGTCCAGGAACACAAGAAAATGATTAGACAGTGAGCGGTCTTTTGTCATCCTTGCCTCTTTCCAGGACTGTGGGATACAACCAGCCCCTTGGTGAGATACAGCTAGTCCTCAGAGCTGACTGGAGTAACCAGCTCCCCTCTAGGATTTTCTGCTTAGGTGGCAGAAAGCACATGGCAAGAACCTGCTCAAGTATGAGGAGAATGAGTCTAGCCTCCAGCACACGTCAGTTAGAGTTGTGGGGAACAGGGCTGGAGGGACTTTGAAAGTCAGCTCATCATTCTTGTCCTAGGGAGGACCCACTGAGATCTCCCTCAATTGTCCTTTCTTTAGGCTAAAAAAATCCAAAGGTATTTAATCTCCCTCCTGGGTTTTGAGAGCCTATTACAAGAGACAACAGATGACTGTAATAGCCCTGGTCAGGGAATTCACACGCAACAGTGATCAGCTCCAAGGCTGGGTCCCAGCTCCCCACTGTCATGCCCTACCCATTCCCCAAGCTAGCCAAGTCTGGCATTTCTTTGGTGGACCAGGTGAGGAGCCGCTACCAAGGCTGGAGTATTACCTTCCTGGATCGGCTGCGCTGTCTGGCTCTTGTGCATCAGAAAGCGGTTGAAGATAGCGCTATCACTAGTCCCAGAACGACTCCTCCTGTCTGCTCTCACTGCCTCCACAATGGACTGAACCTGAATACGCAGCCTGGGAGACTTCTCCTGGCAAGGAGACCAAAACAAAAACCTCAGCAGGCAACACACACTGTAACCCCTGCACCCACAAGCTGCACAGTCTTTTCCTGTTCTCAGACTGTAATTCTGGCCTGGAAGCACCTATCTTCCATGGCAGAAAGAAATTACTTCCCCAACGTGCACATGAACCAAGATCACTGTGTAAAGTTGATCTGTTGCTAGACAGAGGGTGTCTTTGTCCCACTGTCAGATCATGTTTCAGGCTACACGTCTTCCTTCCCTAGACATGAGACAGGTTCCTAGGGGCAAAGGAAGCTACTTACCCTGTAAGGACTGAATCCTTCCCGCTTGGTCCGCAGATAGTTGGAGAGGTTTCCATACTTGCAGAACTCAACAATAACCATGAGAGGACCTGGTGAGGAGACACCAAAGGTCGGGGGAAGAGGTAAGGGCTTGGGATGGTCAGAATTTGTCCCAGCTCATGTTATGTGCAGCCCCGCTGAGCTGTGGCACCTGCCCTAAGTGCTCACAGACATGCCGATAACATCCCCACAGTCCCTGTGGTCACACATGCGGCCAGCAGAAAGGACACAGGGGACGAGCACTGATCTCTGGGAGCAGGCACACGTGCTGCCCTGGGATATTTACCATTGGGTTTGGTACAGGCACCCAGCAAATTCACCACGTTGAGGTGATTCCCGATGTGAATGAGGATCTTCAGCTCTGACATCAGTGCCTTGTGCTCGCTTGCAGTAGCTCCCTCTGGAAACACACAGACCATGTCATGATGCCTCCTCATAGCTTGTCACTCACTCTCACCACCCTTCTCTTAGCAGAGTGTTAATGTGAGTCTTGCTGAGGAGACTGCAACCCCAAAGTCTTAGTACATTTTGTTATTGCATGTTTCCATATGAAATGTCAGAGCCTTGTCTGGAGCTCCCAGGATCCCTGCTGTAACACGTAGGGTGCTCCCTGCAGGCGCAGGAACCCAGAGCAAAGGACAAGACAACCTGTGCCCAGCACATTTTTCCTTGTGATAGTTGTGCAGGTAAAAAGATCACTTGAGGCTTACATACACATTTGAATCTCTGCCCTTTTGGCCTCCAAACAGAGATAAAAAGCCATAAAACAATTTGAAGGAAAATTAGAAACAAAAGGCATTTGAGTCTTCTGATCATGACTGAAGATAGAAGCTGTCTCAGCTCAAACCCAGAATATCTTTTTATGATTCCTCTCCAATAGCAAACAGTGTTGTGCCCCTGCCAGCTCTCTGTAGTGCATTTTCTCTGAGTGCCTAATTCACACCAACTCTTGATCCTCTGTTTTACCCTCAGGGTTTGTTCTCTGGTTTTGTGTGCCTTTTTCAGACTTGTCTGCTTCCCCATATGCATTTTGCCTTACTTGGGAGTTTGTAAATTTAGCCTGAGAGACAGAAGCATCCTCTTGAACTGCAGCTGATGGGTGAGGTGAGAGCATGCCTCAAAGGACTGTAAAGCAACCTTGCACAGCCAGGCTTCTCTCTGCAACTGCTGTGCAGATCATCTGTATGCTTGCAGTGATTAAGTGCCACTGAGATGAGCCATGACTCAGTTTCCACATACAGGCTACTGCTGGCCAGAGACTGCCTCAGTATTTTGTTGGGTGCCAAATTACAGAATAATGTTCTGGATGCCTGTTTGAAAGAGTGGCTATAAAAGCTTAAAATCTCACTCTGGATTGACCAGGCTTTGGGTGCAAAGCCAATCGAGCCCTCAGAGCTGGGTAAGAGCTGCAACCTGCTTCCTTACCCAGCTCTGAACCTGGCCCATAAACACAAAATACAGGCACATTTGGAAGAAGGCAATTGGGAGCAACATTTCCTTGAGTGACCTGCCAAAGAGGGGCTCTGGATTCTTGTTCATCCTTTGAGACAGTTTTCATTCTTTGCATTTGCAGACAGCTGAATTTCCTTGAAAGCTGAGTTCCCCAAGTTCCTGCTGTCTGCTCTGCCACTTGCCTCCCAGGGCAGCTGAATGGGCTAAAGCATCCACGAGGGGAGGCCAAGAGGATCAACTGTGCTGAGGCCAAGAAGCCATAAATTAAAAGGCTGGCTCCAGCTCCTCTCCCCTAGTTCAGGGCTGGCTCAAGCAGAAGCCACCAGGAGTGCTTGTGGGAGAGAAAACATTTTCCAGGGCCTTAACAAATGCCTTATGAAAAAGACAGGCATTTACAGGGTGGACATTCCCTGGCAGATGCCTCATTCTTTTCTGTCCACACAGACTGCATATTCTGCTTCACTGTCCACATACCTTTCAGCATTTTGACTGCTACGGTCTCACAGCTGTTACTTTTATTGATTCCAAACGCTGATGCTTCTACCACCTTCCCAAAGGCACCGTGACCCAGAACTTTACCTATGGGCAAGGAGAGAGGCAGTGTGAAGGAAGGCAGGTGCAGCACAGGCAGAATGGAATGAAAAAACCAAAAAACCCAACAGGAAACCATGGGAAGAAGAAAGAAAAAACATCATAAAGGAAAAGGAAGGAGTGGAACATGTGCCCTTCCCAGGTGGCTGCTTGCTCTGTCGGTGAGAATAAGAGAAAGGATGGTGGGAGGAACTGAGACAGAGCTGGCATGGACAAAGCAGAGGAAGGAAATGGCCCTGCAGAAGTGAGGAGCTGTTTGTTGCCCTCAAGCAAGGCATGTGGGAAAGGTAAATGTGACACCCCACAGCAGAGCAGCCAGGGGTAATGTCACTGCTCTGTGCCTCAAAGGTAGTCTGCAGCCCTTTTAACTCTCAGAGACAGAGGGAAGAGACTGAGGTGGGTGTCTCAGCATGAGTAGGATAATGGATGCAGTCTTGCTCCTGAACTTGGGGTACCTGCTGTGGTCTGGGCTGTTCTGTCCAGATTGCTGCTTGGAGAATATGGGGATGTGCTTTAAAGCATGCCCAGAGATCTTCCAGTATCAGTGATGCCTATGTGGGTATACTGGGAGAGTCTGGGCTTACAGTTGGCTCAGACCTGTCCATAGTCAGACCCAAAGAGATTTCCCAGGCACAGCTGGGCTTTAGGGACAGTCTGGGGAAGAAGATGGGAATCCTGAGGCAGAGTGAAGGCATTAAATACATAAAAGTGTGTAAGAAACCTGGAGGGTGAGTTTGAAGGGCTGGTGGGAAGCCCTGGCTGCAGTGTGCAGTGGCAGGGAGGGAGCCTGGCTCACCTAGGCGCAGGCGGTCTCGTGGGAACTCCCACTTGCTGGAATCATAGGGCAGGTACTCGCACTGCTCCTCCAAGGGCACCTCGCCAGGGTCCATGATGATGGAGAGGTAGCCCGTCTTGATGTCAGCGTGGGCAGGCTGCAGGAATCAGTCAACACAAAGGGTGAGGAGGTGCCCTCCCTACACTGGGTGCTGACTCCCAGAGGGGACCTGCTTCCCCCTGGCAAAGGCCATTCCCTGTCACCTCCTCTACCACAGCCCTTATGCACCCTGTCCTTGGTAGTGAGAGCGCTTGAAACATCACTCAGTGACCTCCTTTTAGCAGACGCTGTCATATAGCCCCACATCACAGCAATGGTGTTGCCCCAAGCTCCGCTATGCCACCTCCCCTTCCCTGGGACAGAGACACTCACTTACCCTTTTGATGTTACAGAAGATGAGGATAAGGAGGATCCAGAAGAAAACAGCGATAACCCCAGTCCCAATCAGGATGACAATCTCCACATTGGTCCTGTCATCAGAGCCTGTGGGGCAGGAGGAAAACCGTAGCTTCAGAGATTCCCATTCCGTGCCCCAGCTCAGCCATCTCTTGTGGCCTGCTTCAGGATGTGGGGAGACAGGGGAGGTGTGTTTGCCTGAGCTAAACATGCTCTGGATTACAGATCCTCCTGTGAGAGCACCATGCCACCAGCAAGGCCTAGGGGCTTTCACTGCCTCCTGCTGCCTGGTGTCACAGGGAAGAGGCATGGGACCTTGGCCACACTCCTACTACACCTCTTCATCCCCAGGGGTGTCGTGGCTGCTGGTACCTTCCACAGAAACGCTGGCCGAGGAGTTCACACAGCCCTTAGCATTGCAGACGCTGCACAGGTAGAGCCCAGCATCCTCCTCCCTCACCCTCTGAATGCTCAGCCTCTGGTTGAAGTCTGCCAGGTCAATCCCTGTAAAGCACAGAGGGTTGTGGTGGTCACTCACAAGAAGGGGGGATTGGTATACTGGACTCATTCAGGCTTGAAATAAGGCTTCTACTTTTTGGCTGGTTCATTTTAGATGGCAGAATGAAATTGCACCAGCTGGTGGAGGCTCTCTTCTGGGGCCTGATGGACAGAAGAGAGAAATACCCTGGAAGGGCCTTCCCCAGGCAGTGTATGGAGGGGACGAAACCCCTGCAGACAATGCTGGATGGGAATGGTGCCTAGGCAGTCCAGCTGGTGTGTCAAGCTCTGCTTCAGCTCCAGGACCTGTTCCTTTCCCTCTGCAATGTGCCTGGATCCTTTCCATGTTCCTTCCATGGGGTCTGGGCTGGTCCCTGCCTGAGCAAAGATGCCAGGCATTGGGCTGAGAGTAAGAAGATGAATGATTTATCTCTCTCTGCTCTCCAGCTGAATACGCACATACACAGACAGTGCTGAGCCAGGGCCTAGGGCATAGTCTTGGCCAGTAAGACTGCATCAAACTGGGATAGAACATGGTTAAAACCAGAGTTCAGCCAATTCAGAGAATGGGTGCCTTTACCTGGGCACAGCAACTCCCAGAACTCAGCAGTGTTCAGCTCTCCAGCTGCCGGACATGATGCCCTAACTCTGATTCACCCCCAGCCCACTGTACCTGACACTTCTTCCACCAGTTTCTCGTCTTTGTACCAGCTGATTTCAGGAACGTGGTTGCCGTCCACCTTACAGCGCATCTCTATGGAGTCGCTGATGTTCACCCAAATGTCTGTCAGGTTCTGCTTGAGGCGGGGGATCTCAAGGGCTGGAGGAGCAGCACAAAGAGGAGGAGGGGAAAACGGGAAACTGATTGATCAAAAGAATATCTGTGTTCCTGGGGGCCTTTGGGTCTCTGACCCCTGCTGAAGGGTGTCTTGAGAACCCAGGTGCCCTGCCTTTGCCACCTTGAGTTTAGATGCTTGCGTGGCTTCCCCTGGGGATGGAATGGGAAGCTGATGGCAGCAAGAGCACCAGCTCTCCTCTGTCACTCCCGCCTGCCCTGTGGACCCTCACCCTGCACAGAGATGTATTTCTTGTGGCAGTGCTTCTCCCGGGTCTTCCTATTCTGCACCTCACACACGTAGTCTCCCTCCTCGCCCAGGGAGATGTTGGGGATGGTGAGCAGCAAGGTTGCATCATTGGAATCAGGCTGGAAGCGCAGCTCCCCCTGCATCTTGGTGGCATAGTGGTGGACATTCTTGCAGTCCAGCACAAGAGGGTTGCCCTCCTCATCGTGGAGCTTGGAGAGGTTCAGCCGATACCACTGCAGGTTCTCGTAAGTGTAGTTATCTGCATTGCAGCTCAGCTGTAGGTCCTGCCCCTCTATGGGCTCTTCTGAGGGCTGGGACTCAATCTCGAACCCATCTGGAATGGCTTTCAGGAAGGAAATGAACATGTGAATGAGTTTTCATGGCTGAGCTGCCAGACACAATGAAATTGTCTCCATGGGCTCAGCTCTCTGAGACCCCACTGTCCTCAGCCAACCTAGAGCAGAACTGTGACATGCAAACTGCTAGCAACCAACAGCTTAAGCCCAGCAAGCGCTAAGGGATATGCTGAAGTCCCAGGGTCAAACTAAGATGGGGTCACAGGCAAAACAAGTCTAGGAGGTCTGAATTAGGCTGTTACTGCTCTCAGCTCAGCTGCAGCATTCTGGATTGCACACACGCCTGCTTTTACAAGTGCAAGCAGTTACACAGCCAGGCTGGACAACTGCACATGCAGAGCGTTACTGGAGCAGCGATTGCAGAGGTTCATCTGCCTCCACAAAAGCTGGTGGCTCTGACAGCACAGGTACTACCCATGAGCCCAGGCTTCTGGGATCTGTCCAGAGAGACGTGAAGATAAGCCTGTGCTGTGCCCTTGCCAGGCTCCCTGTCCCCAGCAGGCAGGGACAGACTCCTGCCAGCACGGAGTACCGCTGGCAAGAAATTTATGAAGCCCCATATGAGCCACGACTCCAGCCCACACTGCTGGGCTCTCAGCTTCCTCCCAGCACCAAAATCCTGTGGGGACCCTGCCGGGGGGCTCGGGCCAGCAGGACCCTGCCTGGGAGCGGCTCGGGCAGTGCCACTAGAGGATGCTCTTGGACCAGGCACATCCCCAGCCCAGGGAGCTGCCTGGGCCTGAGCCAGCAGGACCTCCCCAGTCCCAGGACCTGCCAGGGCTGCTCCAGGATCTAGGCACAGCCAGCGCCGGCTCATTCCCAGATCTGCCTGCCAAACTCTGCCTGCGCTATCTGCTGCCAGGGCTCCAGGCTTTTGCCACTCAGCAGAGCTCTGGGGCAGCCCTGCTTTCCCGCTGGCTTTCCAGTCACCTTTTCAAGGTGCTGTGAATGACAGGACCCGGCAGGTCTAGGGACCTGCCTATTTCAAGCAGGGAGCTTGGCTGATGCAGGTGCAGGGGATGTCCGCAGTACTCACTGGTCACGTAGAAGTAGATCAGCCGCTCGTCTCGACCCACTTTATTAGAGGCAATACACTTGTACATGACTGAGACGTTGGCCTCCTGGATGGCCAGTTTGCTGACTGTCTGATGGGGGAAGAGAGCATGAGGAGTTAGGAAGAGCAAGAGGGAAGAGAAGTAGGATCAGTGCTGCTCTCTGGCAGACAGCAAAGCACACAGCAAGCCTGGCTCCAGGCAGCAGCTGTACCTGGGAAAGGGTTATGCAAAAACAGTCCCTTATTCAATAGCCCTTTGTGTATTTCAAGCCTCATCTGCTGGCTCTAGCAACAGCAACATGTTTTTATTCCTGATCTCTGCTCCTTTTTACGAAGTGCAGCCAACATAGATGCCTCTCTGTGGGAGCAAATTTCTTGCTAAGCCCCTCGGGTCACCATGGGGACAGGCCTGTGCCCAGCAAGGGGGCATGAACATGATGCAGGGCTGAGGGGATGGCTAAGCTCCTGCCAGGCTTTGTAACAGCGTGGAGAAAGGGAAAGGACACCAAGGCTTTGATTCTCTGAGCCCTCTACAATGAAGTGACTGTTTAGTGTCCCACAGAGTTCAGTGAAGTTTACAGGTATTTACAGACCTGCAAGCACTCCTTTTATCCATAAGGGGAAATCAAGCCTGTGAAAGCATCCCAGCTCTCACCAGTTCAGGAAGAGATGTCATCTTCTCCCTTTAAATTCCAAGTGTACATAGACATGGTCCTAAAAAGCTTCCTCCTCCTCGCTCCTTCCAGCAAGACATGACCAAGATTGGGTAAACAGTCAGGCTGCTGTCCTGGGAGCACAGACCCAGGAGATGCTGCCTTCAAATAAACCAGGAAAGGCAGCTGGGGAGTAAGGCTGCTCTCCTCCTCCCAGCTCACACTGCACACATGTGAGATGCCAAAAGTGTTACAAGCACTCCCCTTAGAGGAGATCTGCAGTTTGAAGAGCAGGTTTCTCCACCCTCCTAGTTTAAATGACAAGATAATCACATGCAAAAATCCCTCTAATGAGACAATGTTTAAAATGCAAAAAAATTGCCTTCCTACAGGGAAACTACTTTGCCTTTACTATTCATCCCATAGACTTTGGGAAACATTTCCGCTCTAAGTGGCAACGTATTAGTTTGTGTTAATCAGAAGAAACAGTAATTCATTCAGTGTAGTCAATACAGCTGAAGTGACCTTATTACTAGTACTTTTGTGCATTGCCATTTCCGTTTCTTGGGGTTATTCAATATAGCTGAAGTGACCCTGTTGCTGGCACTTCTGTGTGCTGCCTTTCCTGTTTCTTGGGGATTTTCCTTCTAATCTGCATTGTTATGTTTGAGTTGGTGTTTCTGGATTTGACATCATTCTGCTGTCTGCAGTGCATGGCTGGCCTTTCCGGACAGAATAAAAAACAGAGGAGGATGGTAAGAGAAGACAGGCAGAAAGGAGGAGGGGGAGAGAAAGCAGATTTGAGGACATAGCATCCCACTGCAAGTGGAAGAACTGTCTTCTCCCAGAGCTCTTGCATGTCCCTGGGCTGCACAGCCTAAGCTGGACCTCCAGGACAGTTACAACCAAATAGATGGAATGAGAAAGACAGCTCAGGAATAGGAGGAAGAGAATGGGGAAAAAAGGGAAAGATCAAAAGGGACCAAGACAAGAGTCACATCTAGAGAGGGACACAATGACTTCTCACCCAGGAGCTCCCATCACTCCTGCTTGTCTCCCCAGGGGACACCAATCCCTGCCTCTCCTTTCAGCTGCTCTGGGAGGAGCAGCATCTGCCCCTGCCACCCTTCTGGCATGAACTCCCGGCCAGGCCAGGGGACGGGAAGTGCCTTTGGAGGTGTGTAGGAAAACAGGAAGTGACTTTCGGAAACAGGGGCCCATTTGTTTGTTCTGCATCCCTCTGCGAGCGGCTGGTGCCCGACACCAGCAGGAACAGGAATCCCGTCATGGTGCAGACCTGACACTTGCAGCTACCAGAGAGACAGAAAGGAACAGGCAGCAAGCAGCGTCGAGTGTTTGCAGGTCACACGCTGCAATGAGGGAGAGATGTTCCTTCCAGAGAGGAAACATTGTGATGGAGAAGTGGGCTCTGTGGGGCACACGTGCTCTCACTCACAAACATGCAGCGGATGGACGCCAGCATCTCCATACCACCCTCGTCCCACCAGGATGGGGACAGCTGCATGAAATGTCCCACCACATGCATGCATGTTCCTGAGGCCAGAGATTTCCTGGTCAGTCTGTGACTCCTGCTGTCCCTTCCCAGCTGCTCAGGCTGCTCTGCAGGGTTTGGCTCTCCCAGAACAGCTCATGCAAGAGTACTCAGAATTGGCCAAGGGAGCCCCCACAGCAAACATCTCCCATGCCCTCCCTAGCTGGGTGCCCTGCATTCAACAGCAACCAGTGTAAACCCTCCTGCGCAGTCGGCCCCGGCAGGAGCCTCTCTGCACACAGCGTAATTTCTCAAAGATGACAGCTCTCCCTCGCCCTGGGGCTGCCTGGTACTGCGGAGCTCCAGGGATGAGAACAGCCACTGATGATTTACTTTAGAAGCAGAGGTGTGAAGCCCTCCCCAAATCTGGCTCTGTCACGCTTATTTCCAGGCCACTTTGCCTGCCTCCAGCTCCCCACTCCAGGACAGGCTTGGGGCTACAGCCTCACCTTGTTCCGCCCCTCCACGAACTCCACCCAGGTGTCAATGCTCTCGATGGGGTTCACCGCATCCTGCTGTGACACATCTTTCCAGTCCTTGCATTCAGGCATCCGGTCCCGCTGATGCCGCCTTGCTGCCCGGTGCCTGCTATTGCTAATCCGGCAGCCAGGGAGGAGCAGGAGAAAGAGGAGAGAGATGGAGAAAGGTTCAGCTGGGAAGAAGGCAGCAAAAATAGCTTTGTGTCTGAGAACTGATGCCCCTGTCCTCTGACTGCAAAATTTCCTGGGTCTCTTGGTTACATAGTTTTAATGTGCTTTATAAGGGTGCTCTGCAATCACTAGTGAGGCAAACATTATCTATAGATACGAAAATTGAGGCAGGGGATGGATACTGGTGTCCCAGGCAGCATCTTCACTCTCACGCCTTTGGTTCCATCCTTCCCTGCTAGGGGTGGAGAAAGGCTGGAGTGAAATCCCTTCATGTGTGTCCGGGGCAGTTCTTGATGCCACTTTGCTGAGCAACAAGGCCTTAAACCCCTGCTGGGACTGAGTCAGGGATGTCACAGTCTGGCTGGGTGCTGGCCTGGAGAACAGAGGGTGCAGCATCCGAGGGTGCACTACCCAACGGTGCACCTGCTGCCCCTGATTCAACTAAAATCAGGAGAGAAACATCCCAAGTAGAGATGCTGCTGGTATCTCACAGGGGCATGGTAGCACCTTTTTGGGGCAAAGGCAGGCAAAGGGGCAGAAGAGCCCTAATCTGTCAGGGACCCAGGATGCTGCAACTTGCAGGCTGCTTCTGAAATGCAGGTGGGGCAGGGAGATGGGAGGATCTGCCCAAAATCCAGGGTGGGAGGTGCAGAGGGAGAGGGCTTACAGTGACAGGGAAGCAGGGGGGAGCTGAGCACCCAAAAGCAGTGGCAAGGGTGCGTGCTGGCAGCGCGGGGCAGAGTGCTCAGTGGGGCGAGCACGTCAGCGAACTCTGTAAACAACAGGAAGCTCAAAAGAAGCCTCCTGCATCCTCTGGAGCTATGCTAGGCAGAAATATGGTGGCCTTGGGAGACAGTGCTTATAATTCATGGGCCCCTGCTTCCTGACAGGGCCACAGTGCACTTGCATGCGATGGAGAGCTTTCTGGTGTCCCTGGCTCGGCAACAGCCTGCACAGGGCTGCGGGACCTGGCTTCCTCCAGGCACCCTGATGTCCTCCACCCTGACTGCTCTGGCTAAAACGCCCCAGCATCCCTTTTCCTTCTTCCTGTGAGGCTGCTGCTAAAAAATGCCACTGCAGCCCTGCCTGGTGCTGCCCCAGCTTCCCAGGGCACAGGCAGTGGACACGCACCCTTCCTGCCTACCTGTTGGTGCTGCCTGCACAAACACCCTCCAGGCAAACCACCCCAGCAGCTGGCAGAGATCCGGTGCTTCCCCCGGATTCAGCAACTCTTTCCTGCACACAGCAGCTCTGCTCCCCTCTGCTTCCATCATTACCCAGCAGAAGATGAAAGACCAAAAAAACACAGGGACCTTAGGGCAGGAATGGGGTGGGCCCCAGCTGCTGTCTCAGGGTCTCACGAAGGGGCTGTGACAATCGCTCCTGCAATCTGCCTCAGTTTCCCCATTAGCACAGTGGTCAGTGGTTTTACTGCAGATGCTGTGAGGTGTGGCTGGGCATCCCCTGCCAGATGCAGATGACCAAGGATGCAGGGGAAGCTGTGGAAGCGCTTGGTGTCTGGGGCCAGTCAGGCTGGGCAAAACTCCCATGTGGAGCACAAGTGTCTCCACTCTGCCTTTTTACAGGGTGAGTGGGAGTATGGTGCTCTGAGCTATCAGTTGGTGCTGTCCTCCTCTTGCAATGTTATGGCT
This sequence comes from Astur gentilis, assembly GCF_929443795.1. Lineage (NCBI taxonomy): Eukaryota > Metazoa > Chordata > Aves > Accipitriformes > Accipitridae > Astur > Astur gentilis. The sequence goes on along the minus strand of NC_064905.1, from coordinate 16,696,789 downwards.
GGGAGAGCAAAAGCGAGACAGGATCTGGGATGCAGCCACAGTGCCCAAGTAGTCCGTAATGTCATGCTGGTGGCCTGGTAAGATACAGGTGTTGGAAGAAATGGCACTTACAGGCTGCGTCGGGAGAACATCCGACAGGGCATCCACGGCCTCCACTGCCACTGGATCATCTCCGGCGCTGGGATGCCATAGACTGTGCAGGTGAGGGCCTGGGGGCTCCTCCGGGAGTAGATGCTTGGGGAAGAGGCTTCCTTCTCATGGATGCGTGGAGGAACTGCAAGGATCAGAGTGACAGTGTGAGTGGCCGCAGGCTCAGCTGCTGCATCCCCAGGCCAGGCACAGCCCTCCCCAGGCCCATCTAGAGAGAGGCTGGGCACTAAAGCACTATGGCTCTCAGGGCAGCTCCTGGGGAGCTCAGGCCTGCAAGGCAGAGCAGGTTATACTTAGGCAGATTCAAGTGATGTAATTTCTCCTTCCTCTGCCGAGTGTGATGTCTGGATGCTGCAGGGCTCAAAGCGCTGTCTAGCAGCCCCCAGCACAAGGCTACAGAGCCTGCTGGAGACAAATCTCCAAGCAGCGGTTGCCCTTCCAGCACTTTTTGTGCTGGCACCAGGTTTCTGCACAACAGGGACCAGCTTCTGCCAGGGGAAAACTTGTTGGGAGCTTCAAACCCAGAGGAACTGCTTCAGCTCCAGGCTCCACGTGTGTTGCAGCCGCCCTGCACTCAAGTTCACATCCGTCAGGGTTACCCTCAGCAGCATCTCCAACTGCAGCTGGGAGATGGCCCCTGAACAAGGACACATACTGCCCAGAATGATGCAGCCAGGAAGAAAACTGTGCCGTATTGCCCAGGCCACAGGGAACCAGCCTCGCTGTAACCAGAGCATCCCTCAACAATGGAGGAGGAGATGATATTGATACCAACTGCTTTAGGACAGCAATGGGGACTTGGTCTTGGAGCAGCCCAAAGGCTGGGGCCATGGGCTTAGTGCTCTCCCCCCCGGCCCCAGCCCTGGCCTCCTCCCTTACCATTGACGATCAACTGGAGGCTGATGTGCTTCTCCAGCCCCGCCAGCCTGTTCCGCAGAACCAGAGTGTACGTCCCAGCATGCTGCTCCGACACATCCTTGATCTGCATTGAAGATTGAGATTGCTTGGGAATTAGCTTCCCGTCCTTGTACCTGCGGGGAGGCAGAGAGAAAATGCAGCCATGGGGAGGAAATGTCCCACTGGCAAGCTGGGCAGGGGTTTGCTGGTCTCCACTAGAGTGCAGTCAGGGCACCCCTTGCTAGCACTGGAGACCTCTCTGGAGAGACCCCTGGGCTTTCGCAGAGTTATGGGTCTGTGCATTGTGTCGCACGGATGTGTGTGGGGTTGGGGATGTCGTAGCTCCACCCTGAGCAGTATGCAGGTGCAAAGCTCCCAGCTCCCAGCCAGCTCTGGCAGAAGTGCAGCACAATGCGGTGCACAACCTGGCCCACTCTCTTGCTCCTCTGGGCAGCCATAATCCGTGCTGCAGGGGGATGAGAGGGGCAGCTCCTGTGGGAGCTCCACTTGGCCCCTCCAGACAGTGCAGAGCTGCCAAGCCAGGCCAGGACCTTTGCTGCTTCTCCCCCAGACCTTAACTCCTCCCGTCCCAAGCTGTGCAGCTGAGAGCGAGGGCAGATGGGAAAAATGACCCCCATGGGTGGAAAAAAGTGACATGTGGGACAATCTTGGCCCCAGAGGGACCTAGCGAGGAGTCCAGGCTAGGCTTCCCTACTTGGCAGAGGGAAGGAGGAGAGGAGAAGGTGGCTCAGGCTAAGAAAGGTGCGTTACCACTGGAAGTCTGGTGGGGGATAAGCCACGACTTTCACTGGCAGCTTCACGGCTTCGTCTCCTGCAGTGGCTTCTATCACCGGGCCCTTCCTCCACTCCACGTTGATGAAGGGCTTTTCTGCAAGAAAAAAAAGGTGAGCGTGGAGGAGAGGAGAGCACAATGGAACAGGCTGTCACCAAGCTCTGCTGCTCTCCACAGGGCCTGACAGCAAGAACCAAGGACAGGCGGGGTGTTGTGGCAGTGCAGTTGAAAATAACTACTTCTCTGCAACGATGAAGTCAAAATAACCAAAATCCACTATTGTCTCGTCTGCCCATATGACCCCCAGCCCCTCTTCCACATCCCTGTTCCCAGCAGGGCCCCCTCCCTGGAGCAGAAATGGAGGGAGGGAGTGGGTGCCAGGCAGGGCTGGGCAGGCCAGCACAGTGCTGCGACTCTGGCAGCTGAAGAGCTGCCTCTGCCTCACCGCTGAGAGCCATTGGGGCTGTCGGGAGGCTGTGCTGCCTTGTGGCTTCCTGCTGTCAGGAGACAGCCACCCAGGGCCAATGGTGCCTTGTGCACCCGCAGCTGGGTGCCTCCCAGGCCAGCCATGCCACAAGAGTGCTGCCTCTGCCACAGGGCCGTGAGACCTGTGTGTCCTGCCATCCCACTGGCATTTGGGCCAATTTGGTGTTTGCATCTCTCTCTCTTGTCATCTTGGCACCTTGCTGCATGTGATCATGCTCCCAGTGTGGTGCTGGGGTGCAGAAGGGCTAAGGGACTGGAGGAAGGCTGGGTCTCACTAAGCAGAGTGGGATGGAGGTGCAGGAGCCCCTCCACTGAGCCTTGAGCCAAACACTGCCGAAGCAGACTGGGGATTGCTCTGCTTCCAGCTCAGCTCTGGCTGTGGCTCTGCGAGGGAGCGGAAGGCACCGTACCATGCACGATGACGTCGGTGCTCTCCTCCAGCATCTGGGCGCCGTTGGTGGCAGTGCACGTGTACTTGCCCAGGTCCTGCTGGCTGACGTTGTGGAGGGTCAGGATACTGGAGAGCTCCGTGTGTGTCTGTAGGGACCGGCGCTCGGGCTCCATCACTGCCCGCTGTGTCTGCAGGAGACAACAGAGAGAAGGGGATGAATGACATCAGTGGGATGGGGCTGCACAGAGTGGCTCCTCATGTCTGTGCTTCTTGCTGCCCAGTGCTTGCCTCTCCCTGGACAGGCATCTCCACCACTGACTGCCATTCTCAGGGATAGAAAGGCAACAAGCCCTGCCTGACTGACCACCTGAGGCTGGGGTCAGAGTTTAGCACATGTTTTTCTCTGATCTGCAGCCCAAAAACCAGGCTAGGAGCCTTATAATATGTGAAGAGAGTGATGCCCTCAGGGGATTCCCCTGTGTCACTGTTCACACAAGAGCCAGGGGCTACAAAATGGGGAAAACACAGCAGGGAAGGGATGGGATGCCCTTGCGGGCTCTTAGTAACCAGGGCTGTACGGCTAGAATAGCTCCTTTTAAGCCAATTCTGTTTGCTCTGGATTTGCAGTGGTAGAAGTGAAGCCAGTGTTTGCCCAGGAGAGCCCCAGAGCAATAACACCTCGGCAGGGAGGGTGCTTTCTGACAGGAAAAGGGCTCTTCCCTCTGTCTGCTTTCTGCTGCAGGACAAAAAAATGGGAAAGCACTCTGACCAAGATGTCCAGGGCACAGCATGGTCAGGATCATGAAGCAGAGCCCTGCCAATGATGTGAAGAGGAACAACGAAGGGGCAGGAGGGGAAGACTCAGAGTGAAGTGGTTCAGTGCATGGGGAGCCGCTCTGTTTGCTGGTACCTGTTTGCCAGGGTAAGTCCACTGGAAGCGGACACCAGAGTTGAACTCGGCCCACACTGTGCAGTTCAAGACCAGCTTCTCTCCCACCAGCAGCTCCATGGCTTTCTTGGGATACAGCTGGATGTCATACAGCTTGCTCCCTGATGTGGAAGAGGCAACAAAAAGACATTTCTGATCTATTAACTCTTTGACTCAGACTATGCAGTTAGAGGAGACTTGGATATGACCTCCTGCTGCTTGGTGTATCTCTGGCACACAGCAGAGGAGATATATGCACCATGCAGACTCTGTAGCCAGAGAGGACCATAGTAACCCCAAGAGCCACACTGATGGACTTCAGAGTCATCCAGACTGCCACCCTGCACCTTCCCAAATATTCACCTGCTATATGGATGATGAAGAAATCAGATTTGAAGACCTTCTTGTCGATGACAGTCTCACACTGAACAAACAAGAAGTCTCTGATCAAGTGTGTGGGTACCTGCACCCCCTTCTTGTTGTCCCAGAAAGTGCTTTTCCCATCAGGGTGGATGACGGAATTTTGCTGGAAAAATCAACATTTTGCCAACTGAAATAAGAGGGGAACAACATTCCCACCCCACCCCTTCCAGGTTTTACGCTGGCTAACACATTCCTTTTGTGGGAAGAAACGATGCAGCATCATGCTGTGCTGGCCTCCTGCCCTCTCCACCCGAGGGTTTGTCATCTAGGAATCGTGGCCTCCCCTATACCCTGAGCAGCCGTATCCTGCACCACGAGTGTCTCCATCTGAAGAGTGGGCCAGAGACTTCCAGGAATGGAAACTTCTAGTGATAGCTAAGGAAACTGATGCTGATGTCCCAAACACCAGCTCCACCGGGATGAGTGCTGACCTTGGATACTGTCCTTCCCGGGCAGGCGAAAGGCCCCTGGCCCCCAGCATGTCCCTGGAGGCCTTTGTACAATAGTAACACTCATCCTGGAAGGATGTATTTACATTGTGAAAAAAAAAAAGAAAAAAAAGAAAAAAAAAGGCACAAGCAAACTGATAACAGAGCTGTTTTTAGTCATCAGCCCCAGGGCTGCAGTCTCCTCCCTTGTGGGGATGCTGACCACCTAGAGGGTTTGTAGATCACAGAGACCACAGCAAACAGGGGATGCTGTGGGGAAACGGGATTAAAACAAAGTCTTGTTTTGTTTCATAGAACTCCAGGGAAGAGAAGCAAGGTTGGCAGGAAACCCGTGGGGTCTGCCCAAGGGAACTGGACAGCATAGCTTCAACCAGCAAATAAAACAAGGAAGCCAGTGGCTTGTACTTTCCATGGAAAATGTATCCCATGCATTTTCCATTCCTGGCAGTGCCTGTCCTGCTTCCACTCAGGCAATTACAAATGCAGAACAAACGCAATACATCTCGGTCCAGAGTCTCCCACTGGCCGAGCTCTCACCGAGGTCAGTGTGACGTTAAGATCTGGGATGGACACGAGGCATGGTACCCAAGTGTTCTTCTTGCTGATGAGGAGGGTCTCTGGCTTGTTGATAAATGGCTGTTCAAAATCTGAAGAAGAGATATGAGAAGAACAACTGAACAGAGGCAAGAAAAGAACTGGGAGGAGGGACCAACCAGAGGAAAAGGAGGCTTTCCACCTTTCTTTAACACAGCACGAGCTTGCCAGGGGGAGTGGTGTTGAGCTGGACAGCCCTATCTGCATCGTGTGACAGTCAGAGGAGACACCTGGAGCTTGGGGATGCAAAGGGAGCAGCCAAGGTGAGTGCCTGGGCCAGCTGCCTCCTCCACACCAAACACTGTACCGGTGGAGTGGCACTTGTGTGACACTTGGGCAGTGCTGGAAACGACCTCCCCTTTCCTGGCCCCCTCAAGGTCTCTGCCTGGGTTTGACCCTTTGTGAAACCGGCAGGTCCCGTCCTGGGCTCAGTGCCTGCCCAGCTGGTGACTGTGCGTGGTCCCATGGCAGGGAGAGTGCGTGGCTGTGCCTCCCTGGTGCAGCGGCAGGCAGTGACACCTTCCAGGACGAGGAAGTGATCTGCAGTGGAATGGTATGCAGATGTCATCCTGCAGCTATCCCGGCCAGCAGATAAACAGATGAGCTGAGCTTTCCAGGGCTGCCACCCTACTGCCTCCCAACTGCTGCAAGCACAAATATTGACAGGAAGAACAAAACCACCCCAAATTAATCAGTGAAATGACTTAGCAAGGCCAGGGACATTACACTCCATGGGGAGCTAGCACCAAGAAGCCGAGTGCCTGCAGAAGGGGCTGCCCCATCCTGCTCAGTGCATCACCTGTGTCAAATGAGAAAAGCCCAAGCAGGGCTCCATGGTGGAAAGAGTTGAAGGCAGCATATAAAGGAGAAGTGTCGTGGCCCTGACCCATTGTGCCAGGCACCATCCAGACACAGAGCGCAAAGACCAACCTGATCCCAAAGAGACGGCAAGCTAACAGGGCAGCATGGACCCCATTTCTAGCTCTTTCTCAGATAGACTGGAAAGAGCTGGTGAGACCATGATGCAAAATACACTTGTATCCCAAGCCATGGCTGGCCAGAAGGTAGGAGGGGTGAGGTTTATCTTGCAGTGCCTCATGCCAGCTTCTGCTGAGGCACCTGCTCACCTGTCTGCTTGGCAGCGCTTTTGGTTTGAGCATTTTTCTACTCTTTGGACTCTCCCAAACAGGGCATAGAATCAACACCCACCTAGGCTGACTAAATGGGATAAAGACAAAATTGGAAAAGACAACAAATTGCAAGGCTGCTTGGTGTCCTCTGGCAGTGCCTCACTGACAGATAATTTCTTCTGTAGTATCAGCCCCTGCCTGCTCATTTCCACAGGGACGCATGCCTCACAGGATGCTCTGAAGAGGGACTGGTCCCCAGTATCTCCGAAGCCTGGTGTTGCCAGCATCTTTCCTCTGTAAAAGTCATGTCTCTGGAAACATCCACCCAGCATGTGGTCATGATTGGTTTTGTTCATGGAAATTGTCCCCTGGTTGAAGGGGTCTCCATAAGGAGGTGGTGGTTCCCCATCTGGGAGATGTGGGGCTGCCCCAGGGATCCACTAGGGGAGATTTTATGGCTTCTGGTATGCTGGAATCAGACCAAATGATCCCAATAGCCTTAGAAGTTACTCTTTATTCACCCAGATTGCAGCTAAACCATTGATTTCAAGGGACTATAGCATGAGGATGTCTGTTTGTCCAACCTGAGAGTCTTTCCCTCTGCTACCCAGCCCCTAAAGCCTCCCATCTAAAATGACAAGTCAGAGATTAATTTATTAATGATCCCCATCTGGGGATCCTGCTGTTCAAATCACATTGGGCCTAACACAGTCCAACCCAGTGCTCCCACTGTTAAGTGCACAAGAGAATTCCTTTAATTCTTGATCTATAAAGCTGTTGCTTCAGTGATAGTCATGTTGCAAAGACCTACTCTGTGTGAAGCACTTTTTTCTACAGCTTAGGTGAAACAAGCCATGCATAGGAAAGATGTTGGTCAGCTCTTATGAAAATATGGATTGCGCAGAGAATTCTTATCTTTATTTCCTGAGGTTTTGTGCTGCCACAGGATTGCTGTCTTCTGAAATCACAGATTTGTTTCCGAGTGTCAACATGTTCCTCATTCTTCTCCCGAGCTCTGGGCACGTGAGAGGGAGGAGGCGCACAACTCCCAGAGGTGAGAGACTATGAGGTCCCCTCCAAGCTCAGATGGCAGCCAAGAACTAACTGATTTACTGGGCTGGTCCTGCTGCCAATGAGCTTGTGATTCATGCACTAACTCCCCTCTCTGACCACATCACATATTTTCTATAAGGCTGTCTTAATGGGTCGGATGGGAATAATTTAGCATCTTCTTCATTAATATATGCTTAGCTTTATGAGATGGGGGTTGTACATATCCTATTCTACCCTGATGAGGCATTCTGCATGTTTACAGTGCTATCTGTAGCAGTAATAAAATACACACCTAACCAGACACATGGGAAATGAGACAGATGGGTGGAGAGTTCGTTTGAGAACTGAGCTGCAGGTAAAATATGGAACAACCCATTTTTCCAGCCAAACACAGATATTTCGTTCCTGGCAATTCCACCAAGCTCTTAACAGGAGAAATGAGGTTGATGGATAAACCTGTGGTCTGATCATGCTGTCTCCAAACATCCCCGCCACTTACATCAGCCCTTCCAAGCTCTCCAGGGACAGTTTCACATTGCAGCCCAGTTCAGCAGGAACAGGCAGGGCTTTATCTGGATGTTCTGCAATGGCTGCGGTTACTGTATGCCTAGGTTTTCCTGACATGTCCCTTCTCTGCCTGAAAGCCTGTCTGGAAAGGCAGATTCTGAGGTTTCCCGGATGCTTGATAGCCATAACAGGCCACAGCCTGATCAGAATGAGTATGAACATGTGCTGTGTAGTCATGTGCACAGCAACGCTGTGAGGTGTTGGCTGGATTTGTTGCACACACGCTGTCCACAGGCACTGTGAGTCCCATGGGCCCTGACAGTGTGGGATTTATTGCCCCTAAGCTACACCGCACATGCACACTTGCTGCTCTCTGGTAAACAGGAGAGCCATTACTGAGCTTCAGATGAGGCTGGAGGTGATAGAAGATGAGCGAGGGGGCAAAGTGGCATTTGCTGGATCACAAGAAAAATCAGGCTCTCGCAAAAGCGCTACCTGCATGTAAGCTTGTTAGGTTGTACTTATTTTCAGCGTGTGTAAGAAGCTCTCTGCCTCCATCCTGACACAACACTCTAGAGTATCTGAACACCCCTGTCCAACTCACAGGTGTCCCCTTGCAACATGTCTGGGATCTAGGGAACCTCTGTCCTGTTCTAGGATGGTCAGCAGAGCCTGTGAGGAGGAAATTGCCCAAACAGACCTCAGTTCCTCTCCAGCAGCTGCCCAGCTTTCCTGATTTGCCCCTGCATTTTTCTCTGCATAGCTGCAGAGGCAAATTTGGCTTTGCTCTGGGACTTCTGAAAAATGCGTCTTGTATGTCATGACCTGCCTGGCTTATGACAACTGCACCAACTAATAAATGGGGGCGGAAAGAGAAATAGCTCAGCCAACTGTTTCCAGGGGACAGTGCTCGTTTATCTTGCTGGAGTGTACTGCAAGCAGTGGGGGAGACAGCGGAGGAGGAGCCCCTGGGGCATGAAGAAGCTGAGTATTGGCCCCACAGCCACTTGCTGAGCTGAGGTTCCAGCTCCAAGCCTGGTGGACATCCCCCCTCTTCCAAAACACATCTCATTACCCTGCCTGCACAGGCAGCCCCTGCGCAGTGTGGAGAGGAGCATCTGGGTCTGCCACCGTGGAGCAGGTCCAGGGCCATCAAGCCCAGGGAAAGGAGGAGGCTGCACATAGTGGGTTTGTACCACTCCTCCTCTCCCTCTGTGTCTCAGCTTTACGGAACATTATCATCCCTAGCCACTAGCATCTCAGAGAGCCCCCAGCTGCCCAGAAGCTAACTCTTGTGCTTTTTTTAGCTGTGGAGCGTCTCTGAGGCCCGGTTCTCACTACTTAAATTCCTGCATTCCAGCCTGGCTGGAGCGATGCCCCTGGGCCAGGACGTAATTGAATCCTAGGCACTGCCGCCATCCCCCAGAAATGGACGGATATTGGTTCCCTCGAAGTGCAGGGAGCCAGCCCTTGGCCCCCTCCCTGAGCCTGCAGCACCCACATTCTGCCCTGGGAGGCCGGGAGGCACATCGGGCTTTTTAATCTTTCTGATATTATGCTGGTGCATAGGCTGCCCCTGAGCTCCCCCAGCCTGAAGGTGCACACCGCCGGATGGCTCTTACCTCTTACAAACACGTAGGTGCTGACTGCTGTGGTGCCCTCAATTTTGGCATCAATGTACTTGTAGTAGCAGCGGTAGTAACCTGTGTCATTTGCCTGGGTCTCTGTCAGCACCAGGACTTTGCAATAAGGCTTCGTGCCAGTCCCCTCGCAGTCTTCTTCTCGGATTGCCCGGCCGCTGCTGGGGGCTGCTGAGGCCACCAACTCGGTCTCCTTCTCCTTCCCGGCAGGGTCCACCTTGCCCCCAGGCCACGACCACTCCAAGGGGTGCTGGCCTCTAGACATGGGCAAAGAGGAGAGTTAGCTTTGAGCCGAGCAGGGTGAACGTGGTGGGGATTTAACTGCCCTGTGTGACTGCGCACATCTGCCCAGGGCCCAGCCAGCCACCACTCTCAGGCTGCAGCGTGGATGAATGGCCATCCTCCAAGGAGAAAAAACAGGTGTGAAGAAATGGCAAGCAGCTTCACTAATCGCTGGGCAAGCAGAGGCTAGTCCCCTTCCCCAGGCCACATCTCTGGCCATGCTAAGCTGTAAGATATCAGCCCGCTCACAAGCAGGTCTCCCCCTCTCATGACTTTGTCTTACTGGTATTGATGCCAGGACAGGGAGCCACATAAGGCCCTGAGGGAAAGGCTCCATTTATTCTCTATTCCCTCTCATTATTAAAAGGGTCCAGAGGGTCCAGAGCTATTAAGAAAACACACGGATGTGATGACTTCTCTTGGCTCAGTGTAGCTGCTGGCTGGGGCTCATGGTGTGATGAATGGAGTGGGAAGGAGAATGAGGGAAGGAGAGCAGACTGGAAAGAAAATGAGAAAGAGAAAAGCAGGAGGGAGTCAGGGATAAAAGACAGCAAGGAGAAAACAAGGGGAGGCTCAGCTGACTGCCTTCTGTCCAGCTGCCAGCTGTTTCCCTCCCTGCTGCTGTAAGAGGGGGTTCCCTTGCTCTGCACAGCACCCTGCAGCCCCTTCAACCCCTCAGCATGCTCCCCCAGCTGGCCTGGGGCTGCTGCCCCTTCCCACCTCTGCAGAGACACTGAGCTACAGACACCTCTCCAATGGCATGACTGCAGAGCCTGTTCACCAGTGGCCCAAAGACAAACGGAAAAGTCCAGGAACTGCAAGAAACCCCAGACAGAGCATGGACGTGTGTATTTATATATAGCTGAGGATCTCCAGAGCAGGAGGTTTGCATATGCACATGTACACACTCATGTGCGCCACCGTAGCTTGCTATAACTGCACTTGTTTACTACAAACAAAACAAGCTTTTATTCCATGCTGGAAGTTTCCTTCTGCAAAATCAGAGCCCCTTTCAGAGGAAGGCCTAGTCCCCACTTGAAAGTTTGCCAGCGTAGCTGAAAGTCACTTAAGAATGTGCAAAAAAAAAAAAGAAATGGGAAAAAAGAAGACATCACAAGAGACAGCTGTGGGGGTAAAAATGGCCTTTTGCCAGCACCATTTGCTCTATTAGGGGAAACTGGGTTCATCTATTACGCAAGTTTGGAATAGGCATGTTGGCACATGCAGCTCCTCTGCCAGGGCCCTGCCAGGGCAGCTCTGCAGACAGATGCTTTTAAGCGCAGCCAGACTGTGACCGTCACCAATAGCTGGATCCAGACAGCAAGGGACAACAAGGAGGAAGCGAGATAAGGTGCCATCGGAGGGCACAATGGCTCAGACGCAGTGAGGACAGGATTTCTGTCCAAGCGTGGGGGAAAGACATGCCCCTTTGTGTTTGTCTTCAGAAGCTGATTTATCTTCCTGCAGACTTTGCTCTGTTCCAGCTCCCGCTGCCCGGCTCACCACGGATGAGTTCAGAGACAGTGCGCTGCACTCTCCCTGGGTCGCCAGGCACAAGGCTCTGGAAGCAGTGACGTGCCCTTGGGGACAGCCGCGCAGCCCCTCTGACCCAGCTCAAACTTCTGCATTCACTAAAAACGCCATCAGTGCCTGAGGCAAGACTGGAAGTCCTGCTCCAGCGGCTTCTGTCCATGAATCACAGGCAGGCTTTTCCAAAGTATCAGTCTTACAAACGCTTCAATAAAAATAAGACTCATGAATTTTGAGTTTTTCCCATCCTATGCATGCACAGGGAAATTAACAGTAAATCTGATCACCAAACCAGTAACACTCAGTGGCCTCTGCCATGCCCATTGCTGCTGTGCCCATGGGCCCGCTGCACCGGGCACAGACCATGGGGATGGCCCCACTCTCAACCCAGAACCGAGAGCTTCAGACCCTGACTGCGCAAAGGAGCCCCAAAGCCCTTTGCATTTGCTCAGGCATTTTTGGCGCTCCACGTGGAGCAGGGTAATTGTACAAGGCTCCAGTGTTTCCGCTTTCTGTTTGTTTACCCACTGGGATTTTCACGCATTATCAGATCCACTTGTTTTATTAACCATCAAGGCTAGCAGTAGCTGAATGACACTTATTTATATAAACACGGATGGGCCAGTACAAACAGACCTGCTGACCAGCCCGCGGGCAACTCTAAACTAAGGCATTCCTTGCATCATGTGCTGCTCAACCAGATTCAGTGGGGACACAGAAGGTGTAGGCATTTGTGTGAGTCCAAGTTAGCATTGCTGGTGTGTTAAGAGGACCAGAAGGCACGGATGAGGGCAAGCCAGGCTCACTTGGATTTATTTCTGAATCTACCCTCTGCATTTGGGGAAAGGTCCAGGCAGCAATTTTGCATGGTTCCCTCCCTCTTATCTGTCACCTTCAAAGATTTGTTCCCAAGTTGTTTTCTTTCAGCTGTGATAATGTGCCTCGGGGCGATGGAGCCTGCTGATGCCAGCTGGAAACAGATGCACTGTAGGCTTCTCCACAGCTGTTTTCCTAAATCTTTTCAGGACAGATGCTCTTCAAGGGAGACGTTGCAATTGGCACCACTTTTCTTCAATCCTCTTTGAAGCTCCCAAGCGTGGTATGATGGGCAAAGCTGACTGTGGCTTTGTGGCTTAGCTGGGATAAGACAGATCCCTCCTCAGCACCACAGAGGATGTTCACAGCAGTCACCCACGTGTAGGAAAGAGCAGCAGGTGTTGTGTGTCCGGAGCAGTCATGATGGGGCATTGCTTTATCCTCAAGCTCCTTCAGGCCTGCCACAGCACTCATTTCCTCCATGGGAGCCAAGAGGGCTCCGGGGTCAAATACCGCCTCTCTGCCAGAGTAGGGTTTGTGCATCTGCAAGCATCTGCAAGTCAGCTCTATTAACAAGCCACTGGGCAGCAAAGGACAACCTTGCCCTTCTTTTTCTAAATACCATGGCTGAGTGATGCTCCCTCTCTACCCGAGTGCCCAGGATCTGTGGGATGGGACGGCACAGCCAGGGCCAAGTCGATCCCTCCGGAGGTTTCTGCTGTTGTGCAGCCGGCTCCTGTGGGCTCTGCTCCAATATTCATGAGCCGGAACAGTACAAGCACTTTCCCCCAGCTCAGGCTGCCAAGGGCATGAATGCAGAGATTCACAATATTCTTTCCTTCCTTCTCGGGCTGGGAGCTAATAAAAGATGCACTGTCCATATGGGCATCAGCCCCTTTGCCCTGCTCTGCCACATGCTTAGATCAAAACATCACTGGGGCTCTCTGCCAGCCCTGGCATGATCTGTATTTTGGGGAATGCTCCTACACTGGTCCTCTGCTATCTGGACCTCTCAAGGGTGCATTGTGCTGGGTGACGAGGGAACGTGCCTGGGTGTGACGCCATTTGCAAAAGCAGAGCTCTAGCACCTGGTGGCTCCTTGCAGGTGTGCAGTGTCTTTGGGTGTCTGTTAAGCATGCCCAGCTCCGGAGGCATCACTTATCCCATGGCCTGGCAGGACTCTGGTCACCAGTGAGGCTAGGAAGGCTGCAGAGCAGGATGGGGGCTGCAGAGCTGCGGCTGTGTGAGATCCAGGACGCTGCAAGGGAGCCTGAGAGTACAGTTGGCTGCGGGACTCTCACGCTCAGTGGGTGAAGCTTGAAAGGTCTCCAGGGAGTCTTACGTGGGGGGTTTTGAGCTCAACTTTCTGCTGCAGCACTGCTTCAAGCAGGCCCGTACTCCTGGCTCCAGGGCAGCTCGAAGAGCAGCCAGAGGACATTGTTCTCAAGGGAAGACCAGGGTCAAACTGAAGCCACCTCCAGCACGATGCTCAGCAGGAAATCCCTGGATCCTGGATTTGATTTCGTATTTGTTTCTGCCCTACCCTGCCCCACCACCCTCTCCTTTGCCTGTTCTCTTGGTGGTCTGCATGTTTTTCCCTTCAGCTCCCATTAACACAAGCCAGGTCTTCCCAGGGTGGGCCATGGTCCAGTGGAGAGGTTGGAGAAGCAGCTGGGTGTAATTAGAGATCCAGGGACCAAGAAAGATTTACTTTTCATTCAAACGAAGTAATAGTGTCCCACAGTCAAAATTCTTTCCTCAAGACATTAGACAAACACAGGCTTGAGAACTCAGAGGGAGAAGGGGAACTTCTGAGCTATGCAGGAGATGCTGAGTCTTATCTACCTGTGGATGGTGCGAAGGACACTGCACAGCCCCTGAGGAGCACATCTGGAACTGCAGCTTGCAGAGGCAGGGGGCAGCCAGGGAGCAACATGGGCAGAGGGTGCATGGGTTTTAGTACTGTTTGCACATGGCCCTGGTGCTCTTTGGCTAGCCAGTTCAGTCCTGCACAACACCTGGGAGCGAAGGGTAGGGATGTTCCTTATCTCAGCTGTGTCCATGCCAGCATGCTGTATGGATGCCGCCCTAGCGCGCCTGAAAGATGAGCTTTGGCACTGCAGCAGGAAACAGGGAGCTTGTTGCCACCTGAAGAGACTGTAGCTTGTATGATGCTCCCTGCAAGGGCAGGCCATGCAGAGTCTGCACTGAAAATAAGATCTTTTTTTCCACTTCATGTGATTTTCCTTCGTATTAATCAATACCTAATAAGTGCACAAGGAAAGGGCAACCTCGTCTGCAGTCTAGGAGGGTTACCCAAAAAGAAAGGCTTTCCGCTTCATGGTGCTAAGCAGGTACGTTCATGCTTGACTGCAGAAGACACTTTCTTTAACCACACCTCTAACTTCAGTATGTTCTTTAGCCTTGGCTCAATCTGCAAGCAACACGGTCTTGAAACCACTTTCTGTGTCCCTCCCTGGGCCACTGCTGAGAAAGGTTCTGGCCTGATTATAAGCTCATGCAGAATAATATCACTGAATCTCCCCTCTTCCAAGGTTTTAACAGAGAGTATCAGCTCCCACATCCCTCTGTGGAGAGAATTACCACAGCAGAGCACTGGAGTCCCCAGACTCCCTCCTCCTCCTCTATGCCCCCCCACAGCAGCTATATGGCTGACCACAGTCCTCCAACTCACACATTTCCTACAACCTAGCACACACCATGGCTCCTCAGGTCACCACCACATGAATAAGCCCACAACTGCTTAGCTTCCCAGACCGAGTGAAATCAGTTCAGTATGGCCATCAACAACCTTTCCTCTATCTCTCTCCCCTGGCTATGAACTGATTCACAAAGTAAAGCAATGCCATCTGTTCCAGGAAAAGTTAAACATGTTTGTGACAAGACATGAACACAATGCCAGCCAAGTGTTTGCAGTAATTGCTCCATGGTTATATATAACACTGAGAAACACCCATTTGAGGCCCATGCTGAATTTATACCCCCATTGGGCCCTAGCATTCAGATCCCCAGCATGGATCTGCTTTCAGCTGCTCAAGGGAAACTCCAGCTTTGTCAGGAAAATTGACCTTGGTCAATTCGCCCACTTGTTTATTCTTTCCAAGATAGGGGCTAGTGCTGAAAACGTACAGCCAACTGTCCCAGCATGGGATAAATCAGCTCAGGCACATCACCTTCTCAGAGCCACAGTCTCCAAAACGACCACAGATTCTCCAGCTCCTCTCACAGATTTACTCACCTGACCGGGCCAGGGCTTCTCTTCACCCCCATGTGTATAAGGCAGAGCATTAAATCCCAGCTTCCTAGAAAAGCTGGAAGCCTCTCACAGCCACCAGTAAGTGGAGCCTTGCCTTCTCCCATGAATATTTCTCAACATCCCCCCAAATGACCTGCCAGATTTAGAAACCAGAACTACAACCCTAGCAGCCCCTGATGAGGTGAGAATAAGGAACATCAGAGAAAGACAAGGAGAGTTAGGAAGGCCAATTTCCCTAAAGAGCTTACAAGGAAGCTATCAGATCACGTAAATGTTTCTCTATCTTCCTTCTGCCTGCAAGACTACAGCAGAGGTTATCACCATCTCCTCTGAGACATCTTCAGCTTCTTTTTCAATTATTAGATGAATTTATACTTGGTGAATGTGGAAGCTTTCTAGTCATCCGTGCTAATTTGTAGGTGAATTGCAGCCAAGATGTCCCTTGTGGGCTCTCCTTGCCTGGTCCTCCAACACTTATGAAGTTAAGAGCAGTCTAAGCAGAGCCACGCTTGTTTGCGCCTTACCTGCAGGTGATGGTCAGCGTATCCTTGGCGCTGATGACGTGTTCCTCCTCAGTGATGCTAAGAGTAGGGGGGGTCATAGAATAGCTGCTCACCAGATCTGTGGAGAGAAAGGAGAGAGGGGATGATGCAGACATCTGCTAGTCTGGACCCACTGCTGTGGGCAGCAGCTAACTTGGCATCACCAGCCCAGAGAGGGGCAAAGCCTCCTGAAGGAAACATCTCACAGGAGTTTGCTCCTACAAGATAGTTTAATGCTGGCTCACTGGGACACAAGTGGTTCATTTGCAGCCCTCCTGGCTCCAGTGAGCAGCTCTTCAGCAACAGCTCTAGGGCTGGAGCCAGACAGCCCCTGGGCTCAGACAGACAGACTAGCACAGAGGAGGGCCAGAAAAAGAATGGAAGACCAGAAATCAGGGAATCCAGGTGTGGCCATTCCTCACTAGGTGACTGAGATTGACCTTACTTGGACTAGGGCTCTGAAGTGATCTTATCTGCTAACTGGAAGGAGTCTGGCAGGAGATTCTTCTATACACATGTAGTTTTCTGTACTCAGAGGGACAAATCAGGGCTCCCCAGATACTACAAATGCAAAATTCTTGTGTTTGTACAGAGATGCTCTTAGGAGCCAGCAGGCATTCACTGAATGCCTTTCCCTTGCCGGGCACTCTCAGGTACAGGCAGTCACCTGAACAGGACCAAACCTTTGGGGATTACAGCAGCCCCCTTCCTTGCACCACAGCTGGACAGGCATTCCAGGAATGAAATTATCCAGGCTCAAGGACAGGCAGTTAAACATTATCACGAATTTCTCCCAGCTTTCATCTGGGAGAGTCCCACTTCTCGTGTGCTTGCATCTCCGGCATGCCAGACACACACCCTAAGCGAGCTCCTTATGGACAAAACATCTCGAAGTACCGGTTAACCTCAGAGACGTACCCGTTGTTTTTCATTAGCACGGTGTTGCTGACTGTCATTACTTCTGATCGTTATCGTAAAACTCCAGCTTCTGGAGACGTGAGATAATTCAAAAGAAAAGTCTTGGTGACTGCAAAAACAAGCAAGCAAACTAACCAGAAATAGAAGGGAAAAAAAAAAAAAAGTTGCGAAATGTGAAGCTGTGACTCAGGTAGATGCTAAATGCTAAGAAAGAAAAGAATGTAAAAATATGTTGCTAGCTCAATTTTCTACAGAAACACAAGCTTTTGCAATGGCGTTCCATGCATGTCTGTCTCCTTCCCTCGTAACATTCAAACCTATGTATTGGAGAGATCTGGAAGGGAGGGACAAGTCTCAAGGACGTGGCGTTTCCATGGGTTTCACAAGCAGCAGGAATGCTGTATGATACCTCTCCTCCAAAACCATGGCCCAAGGACTGCAGGCCTTGGAAGCCCTGTGGCAGAGCCACGTGTTTAATGTTTCTCTATGGGGAAACCTGCCCCAGGAGACACCAAATGGCCACCAGCCCCTCTGATGCAAGGCCTCCGAGGTGCGGCGTGAGGAGCCAGGCCCATGGAGAAGCCAGGGGTGCCCAGGGAACGCCGCCACCGGGAGAGGCCGCTGAGGGGAACATGGCGGTGGAAGGACGTGCCGAGCGGCACCGCCAGCACGGCCAGGCTAGGGCTGCCGGCCTTGTTCTCCCCGATTGTTCTCCATTTCCTTCCCGCCTGCGCACGGCTCCGAGGTGGTGTCCCCGCGGCTGCCCCCATGGCAACGGCGGGGCACCGGCCATCTCCCCCCGCCATCTCCCGCCTCCTCTTCCCTTGCCTGTGTGAGGCGGCGTCAGCCGCCCTGGCCCACCTCCACCTGCTCAGGGGTCCCGCTCCCCATGGCCCGTCCTACAGACACCCCTCTCTCAACAACAACAACAACAGCAGCCATCGTTCGTCGTTTGGGTTGGGTCGGCGTCACCGCGGGCCCTGGGGCCGGGTGGCCCTTGGCCCCCGTGGAGGACACCCTGCCTCGTGCCTCCAACTCCCCTTCACTGAGGGAGGAGACGTCAGATGTCACACACAAAAATGTGCCCTGGGGCTGTGAAAATAAATGACCGCATTTTTGGTAAAATCCCTTCAAAATGTAACAAGGTTTATTAAAAAAAGGCTGGGGGGGGGGTGGGGGCGGGAGGAATCTGTCTGCTAAGCTGCGTTTCCTATTAATGCCGGACACGCTTATCCCAGTGCAAACACCGCTCTCCAGACAGCCACAGCCTGCCAGTCCATCACCCCAGCAAGCAGCTGGGGGTGCCTGCCACCCCCGTGGTGCTCAGCCCAAAATGGAAAAGATATGGCTTGCCATGGGGCCGGGTGGGGACAGCAGACCCTCTCATCCTGCCACTGTTCCGGGGCAGCAAGCAGAAAGCTAATCCCCAAAATCCCGGCACAGCAATCCCTGCGGCTGGCTGTGACAGGCACCGAATTGGGTCTCAAAACTGGAGTGGTCCCCCTTGCTTGAATCACTAAATAAGCGGTCCAACGTGGCAGGAGCCTCTTGGCCGATGCTGTGTGCTGCATCTGCCCCACCACCGGGCTCGGGGGGGGGTGTAGCGGAATGGCTGCAGAAATAACCCCCTGCCTCCCTTCACGTGCTGCCTGGTGACCTGTTAGCAAACAACGCCAGGGGGTGGAGGGGAAGAAAGAAAAAGTACGATCTGTGCAGGTTGAGGCTGTGGGATTCCTGCAGATGCATCCTGTGCACGGCCCTCCGCGAGTACAACAGGAAAAGGAACCACTGCTCCCTCCGAAAGCACCATGGCGCGGGGCTGGGGACGCTCCCGCTGCTGGCAGCCGGCGCTGGGCCGGCTCTTGTGGCCGTCCAGCCTCCTCGCTGGCCCCGGCCTGCTGGGAGCTTCGGGGACTCCCCGCATCAGGCACTGGCTCACACTCGGGACCCACTACTCACCCCAAAGCCCCACGCTGGGCCCGGCATCTTGGGATGCTGCTGCCCACGGCCACCTGTGGCATCCAGGACAGGCAGAGGTATGCACGGAGCCATTCCCAGCCTGCAAAAGCACCTTCAAGGCCATCAGCTTTACCCCCGCAAAATTCTCCAACCCTCTCTGTGCTTGCCAGATGGATCCACCCCATTGCTGCCCTTGCCCTTTCCCTCTCCGGGGGAGCGTGTGCCCTGCTATGGCTCGCTCCCGTGTCTCGCTTTCCCCAGCACTGAACTTGGTGCTGGGTTTGGCCATTAAATCTCTGCTAACCGACATACAGATGGTTTGTGTCTCCGGCAAATCCCAGGGTGCGAGGGAGATGTCTCCAGAGCATGGAGTGTCTCCTCTCCTCCGAGTCTCTCCTTTCCCACCTCCAACCCCAGCAATGCTTTATCTCCTTGGCCCTCCGAACAGATCCCGCTCTCTCGTGCACACCAAATTGCGCCCTTGCACGGGGAGAGCATTAATGTAATTAAAAAGGCATGCGGCAGCCCCGGCAAGCTTTGTTTTTTCAAGATCGTTTCCAAGCAAGTTGGCAGCGGGATATTAAAATAAACAGAGGGGGATTGATGGGATGCGGGGAGAGGAAGCAGGATCCCACAGCCACTCACACCTTGTCTATTTTCAAAGAAGTGCGTTTCCCAGCGGTTTTCCTAGCCTTGATCTCTCAGCGCGTGGCTCTGAAAGGGGCCAGGCTGCACCCAGGGCCTTCTCCTTATCACTGGTGGCTCCTTCATTTTCTCCAGGCCCCCCCCCCGCCGCCTCTTTCTGCACCCTGAAATCACTGCTGCTCTCAGCACAGCGGCAGGGCTGCCCACTTGGGTCCTGCATCCCAGGGTTCTCCCTGCCTGGAAGGGAAGCCACGCTCACTCTGGAAAGTGCTACCCAACCTAGGGTGTCTCGCAGAGAGCGAGCAGCCCACAGGCTCCAGCCTTGTGCCTGACCTCATCTCTCCACCCTTCAGCACGTTGCCAGAAAGCCTCACATGGGGCCTGGTTTTCCCTTGCGATGGCTGCAGACGGCTAAATCACTGCAGAGCAGTGCCTGTGCCAGAGCCAGCACTGCCACAGCGAGCGATGGCTTTGGAAACCCGGGCAAAGGCTGCGCGTGGGTGAAGGTGCAGGCGTAGCACAGCATGGCACGGCACGACACGGCTCCCGCTCTCCGTCTGCTTCCACCCGCAGGAAGCCCGGCACCGGATCCTCCCTCCGAGCCCCCACACGCCACCTCAGCCCCTCTCTGCTTCCCTTTCCCTCCCTCTCTGCTGAGTTGGCCCTGCTGACTGATTAACGGGGCGCCTTTCCGGAGAGGGATTTTGTTCACACTCTGTCCTTCTCGCTGACTTCCTTCCCCGGCGCTGGACTGGATCGCTCTGGCCACAGCCGCCGCATGTCCCCAGCTAACCGGCACAGCTCATGCTCCTGCCACCAAACTTACTGCTTTGGGGTTTTGTGACCAGAGCTGCAAAATAACACGCATAGAGCAAAGCCGGTCCAGATGAGGCTGCATGCTCCTGCTTGTCTCCCTGCACCTCGCATACCCAGCCCGCCCACCCCAGTGCTGTACTGGGGCAAAAGATAGGCTGGAATGGAAAAAAAGAGTGTCCTTTCCACCAGCAAAGCTACCCCGACCCTGCTACTGCCCCATCTCTACATTGCTGTATTCAGGCAAAAATTCCCAGTCAACAAACATCCCAACAAAGCAATGCAGGAACTTGAGATTTGGACACTTTCTACAAAAGAGATTTCTGGCAGATTTGTACCAGGTAACTGAATCCCCAGGATGGAGCCCCTGAATTTACCCACATCCTAAGTCTGCAACTCAAAGCACCATGGATGAGCCTCTTCTGACTTGCCAGGCTCAGGCAGATGCTCTGGCCTGTCCCTGGCTGAGGCTCAACAGCACTCTGAATGCCCTGGGATTGCTCAGGGCTCAGTGCTACCATATAGCCTGATGTGGCTCATCTTGCAAAGTGTCTCCCGTTTCCCTTGGGTTTTACCCCCAGCCCAAACCTTTAGCTGCCCTGAGCTCTCCCTGCAGGCTGCAAAGCCAGTAGTGGGACTCTTCCCTTGCAAGCAGGGCAAGGCATGCACTTAGATGTGCAATCACGCACCGTAGTTACTATGTGAGTAAAGACCTGCTGCTGGACAGCCAACAACAAAATTCCGGTACCTTGCTGGCAACTGGGGAAACAGGGACTGAATGACCTTTTCTGATGCAGAAGAGCAGCAATAGCTGGCACTGGGGGAGAGGGAGAAGGAACCTTGCTCTGCTTTTTCTGCAGACCTCTCCTCTGGCTTTCCAGGCTGGGCTTATCCAAATCAGCAGCATTTGCTGGCAAAAATGCATGTGCAACATTTCTCCTTGCCCTGCACGAACTAACCCCAGCACCACAGGTGCCATCTTCCCCCTCTGCTCCAGTTACCTCTTCTCCACCTGCCCTGTGCTGGTGCCTGGAGCTGGAGAACCCACGGCTGCCCACAGACGCACGGGAATTCCACGTGCCAGAGGCAGAGCCAGGCACACTTCCCACCTACAGGGCTGAAGTTCCCCCACGGAGCGACTCCTCCTCAGGCACAGGGCAAGCATCCAGCTGTGGGTTGGAGCAGCAAAGCGTGAGTGTCACGTCACACAAGGAGCAGGCAGCTGGCAGAGCAGCAGGGGGAATTTGGACGTAGGGCTGTGAGCTCCTCCTCTTCCTCCTCCCAGTTCTCGCCAGCACGGAGGAAGGCTTGTTTTGCAGAGAGGTGAGATATCGCACGAGGCTGAGAAATGAATGGCAGGCTCCAGCCAACATGGGGATGAAACACCAGGTGTTTTCTCTCCAGCCTCACAGCGGGCAGGGTGAGCCCCAAACCACGGCAGGAATTCACACCAAAATGGAGCAGGTTCTGCCCAGCAGCCTCTGCCCGGGAGCTGCAAGGGCAGGGTGACAGCCACCCATGCCCACGGTGAGGCTGGGATAAAAACAGAGAGGTGGCATGCTAAAAGGCTCTGTGGGCAAGATGGAAACAGACTGAGGTGTAAGCAGTGAAGAAATTAAAAATCATAATGATAGAAAACTGGAAATCTCCCCAAAACTATGTATTCGCACAACAGCAAAGGAAGCAGGACCCTTCTTTTATGGAGTTTGTGAAAGCTGTTCCTTTTTCTGCCACCCAGGGTTGACCACCACTTCAGACCTGTTCCAGAAGGGGTTAAACACAGGAGCTGTGCTCCTCTGTGCAGGATCAGCCCCTCTGTGCCCTGTGTTGTGCTATGGCAGCATCACTGTCCCAGCCACGCAACTGACCCCCACGCACCCAGAGTTCATCCCAGGCCTGGGGCAACATCCTTCCCCTTCTCACACTGGGCAATGCCAATGGTGAGACAACACTCCTCCGGTCCAGAGATTTTCATCCCTGGACCTCAAAGCCCTGAAATGTCACCAAATCAAAGTGGATCTGTGTCCTCACCATTTTGTGAGGATATTCCCAAAGCATCAGATGTTCCTTTGCTCCAACTGAGGCAGGCTGTCTTCTTTCAGAGGACACAAGGGACTCAGTCAATACTTACAAACACAGAGGTGATCATCATTATTGGGTGTCTGATCCCTCCCATCCAACACCAAAAGCATAACGAGACATTAACTTTGCCCCAAGACACCAGTGGGTAAGTTGGTGTATGGTGGCAAGAGCTCCCCGAGCAGGGACCAATACGAGGGCTGAGGAAGGGTCCACGGGAGCTGGTGGAAATGCTTTTTTCTTGGCCCCAGCCTCAGAGATGCCCCAAGAACCATGGGTCTGCAGCAATGCCAGGTGAGGAGGAAGGATGTGTGTCCAAATGGACAGGGCATTTGGGGAATGCAAAAATCAGGGCTCTCTTCCAGCTCAGCACCTGTGGCCAGGGGAGACCCCAGCCAAAGCATCCCCCTGCCTGCCAGCCAAGTGGGGAGCAGGATGGGGTGGGCAGAGATGCGAGCAGAGAGCATCATGCGATGGCAGCATGGCTTCAACACAAGCAGAATTCACAGCCAGACCAGCAGCACCGCGAAGCTGGGCGTTCTGCTCTGCTCCCCCAGCCCCTGGCACTCCGCAGCACCACAGCCGTGCATCCAGCGCCCGCGGGTCCGGCCAAACAGCCTGTGGCCTCCGTCCAAAAGGCCGCTCTGGCCTCAACGCATGAACCCCAACGGCTCTCTTTAGCCTCTCATTGCTCATAAACTTTAATTAACTGGTTCTTTTCTGGCAAGGCACAAAAATCTCATATCCACCTGCAATGATGGGGAATGAGGCAAAGAAAGTCACGAGCTCTCTGGGCTCCTTCAGCTTTTGGACTTCCAAGCTGGCACTCGTCGGGGGACAGAAACAGAGGAGCTCAAGAGCAGGAGCCACTTTCAAGAGAGCTGGGCTGCCCCGAAAGAGCAAAGTTACCCTTGTGCCCTCACCCTTGGAGCCTCCAGGCGGGGGTTTAAATAATGGTATTTCACAAGCCAGCTGCCCGGAGGCAGCAGAGCAGGGCTACACCCAGCGATGCCTCCACCTGCTTTTGGGACTGCAGTCTGCAGGGGCACAGCCACCCTAGGGACCTGCCGCCACGTCCTCCCAAAGAGGGGTCAAGGAGCGCCTGTCTGGGAGCGTTTATCTGTCTGCCTTTCCCCCTCCCGCAGGAAGCACTATCTCACCATCGCCCTGCCTCGCTCCAGCCCGGTTTCCTGCTCCATCCTGCCAGGTTTACCCTGCTTTTTCCTCCTCCCCTCCCCCTGCCCCACTGCTGTCAGCCCATGTTTGCATTTCTGTCTCCTGCCGTCTTTCCTCTCCCTAGCCCCCCCCGTCCCGCGCTCGCTCCCTACTCCATCCTCCCCGAGAGGCTACGTCCTGAGCCAAAGTTAGCCTCTGTCAGGTAGCCACATGTCCGGCCTGGGGCAGCGGGTCAGCCGGGGCCACCCTGCAGACCTCCTCCAGGATCTCTGCTGTCAGCAGCCTCCCCAAGCCCCAGGGGAGCCGGCTGTTTGCTGCTCTCGCTCGGGCGAGGGATGCTCCCGTACATCAGAGAGCTCGTTTCCCCTCGGCGGGCCGCCGGCCCACCCTTTCTGCTGCTGGCCAGGGGCTGGCCAGACGCCGCTTTGTTTGGTCCCCCCGTTCCCTGAATCGCTCTGGGTTTGTTGGCTGCCTGCTCCTGCCCGGAGAATCCTTTTCCTGCCTTTGAGACAGAGGATGCTCGAGCCATCTGTGCATTTTATTTCCTTGTAGAAACTAACAAGCCAAGGATTGCTTCCTCTCCCTGACATTTCGGAGGGCAGCTCCGGCTCAGCGGGATGCGCAGGGAGGGGAAGGGGAGCCCAGCGCCTTCAGACAGGAACAGGACCTATTCTGTCCACAGGATTCGCTCCCCAAGGGGCAGAAATCCTCAGACCTGCCAAAATGCCTACGGCAGCTCCCACTGCCACCGCCGCGGTTCTGCAGGAGTCCAAGGTGAGCTGTCCTGCTTAGCAAACATAGCCACCCCTCTTCCAGTGGCCCCTATTAACTGCATGGCTAAACCCTTGCAAAACTCAATTAAAATTATCCTCCCACATCTTAAGGACTGTCAGGTTGCTTCTTTTCCTGTTTTAATTTACTTCTTTCAAAATCTTGCCCTGCTCACATTCGCTGCCCCTGCAGGATGTGATTAACATGGCACAGAAAGAGCAGAGGGATCGGATGGCTTTAGGGGACCAGTAACAAAAATTAGCACTGTTCATTACATCCCTAACCTGAAGGGACGCAATGGATGGTCCACAGCTCGTGTGAAATGAATGTTGGTCCAAATCTGGTACCTGGTAGACAGGCATTGCCAGCACAAAGAGATGGCCAGGATGGGCCAGGGACATCCCCCCATGGGCCCTGGGGGGTCTGAGATCTCTGGGGAAGTGGCTTGGGAAAAGCTTGTACTGCTGCTAACTCCAGGTAACCTCTTTGGGACTGCTCAGGAGTTGCCTGACTATTGCAGGAGCCAGAGGTTAATTCCACCCCATGTCTATCCAGGTGTAACACCGGAGGTTTTACTGGGCTGAAGTACCTCTGGCAGCAGTGGGTACAAACCCATGGGACGCTAAAGAGACACCTTTGGCCGCTAAGAAGAAAGGATAGCCTATACAGTGACAAAGGGTAAACAACTACAGGAAATTATTATCCGCTGCTTCTCATGCTGTACCTGATGAACTTACGAGGCAGACAACAAAGTACCTTTTCATGCAACTCAGGTAAACTGTGGATTTGCCACTGTTGTATACCCAGAGAGAGATTCCCAAAGAGAGGAATAAGCTCCTGGAGGACAAGTCACCGCCAGCTCTTACACACAGTAATCCAGGTGAGACATCCAGGTCTAGGAGTCTCTAAACTGCCCATTGCCAAAACAAAGCAGGGGCATCAGGGCAGGATCCCCCTGCCCATGCCAGGGCATCGTCCCCTTTCCTGGAGCCCCAGCTGTCCATGCTGAGGCTGGTGACAGCCCGGGCAGAGCCAGGACCAGCTCCAGTGCCTGGGCAGGGACTTCCACCTGCAGCACTGGGGCTTTGCTGCATGGACACAGAGGAAGGGAAAAGCCTGAGAAGCAGCAGAGAGGAGACCCTCGGTTTGGCCGTCATTAACTACAGCTCCCTCATGAGCTGTTCCCAGAGGCTCAGGTGAAGCTCCCATTGATGCAAACTGCAGATGTTCCGTTGGGGGAAGACGGAGTTCAAGCTAAGCGAGGTCTTGGCATCCGAGTCTCGCTGGGAGATGAGGAGGCAGAGGCAGCTGACCGGGAAGTCAGACAGAGCCTGAGGGTCGGCACTGAGCACGGAGAGAAAAGGGCAGCAGCATTTGGAAAGAAAAAAAGCAAGTCCCAGGTTTGCTTTTTCCTTGATGTGTGTGGGCTTAATTGCTGGCCTTTGAAGTTTAGCTCTTCCCAAGACTGTTGGCTTATGGACAGGCTGGGCAGGACACCGAAGAAATCCCTGTACCCCACTCAGGGCAGGTTTCCCCCACATAAGCAAAGCCTGCGGACCCTGCCTGCCTCCCACCCAGGCTGCTGCAGCCAGGCTGACGGTGCTGGGCTTTTTCAGGGGTCTGCAAGCCACGCAGCTGGACTGGGAGGCACTGTGCCAAGCGGAAAAGACCTGCTCCTCTGTCTTCGTGTTCCTGGAGTTTGCATCCAGATGTTTGCTACTTAGCTGTGAACTGAAATCAACTCAGAGCCCTCAAACCAAACAGCTGCCCTGGAGCTGGCAGTGCCTGTCCTTCTCTGCAGAGCAACCCATCCTCAAGTTGATCTCCAGCTGCTGAGTGCGAGAGAAGCTGATGAACAGGGTAAGTGGCATAAAACAGTTTTGCAATTAGATGATTATCTTGGCCTTGGAAAACCTGGATTCAATTCCCCATCTGCTCCAGGCTCTCTGCAAGCCTGTCATGCAGCTTCTTTGTACCTCCATCCCTGCCTGAGCCACAGAGCGTAGGGCAGCAGGAACTGAGCTGCTTTGGCTTGGGAAAAAAGATACTCAAGCAAGAAAGGAGGAAACCTTATTCCTTCTAACGATAGATAACAGGGAACAAAGAAAATGGATTTATCCCGGAGCCAACGCGACATGAAAAAGCCACATTAGATGTGGATGGGTCCAGAAAGTAGGAAGCATAAGAAAAACGCAAGAGGAATTTAAACTTCCTGATTACCAAAGCAGGATTTTCAAGCATCAAGTATAATCTAAAAATAATAATAATAAAAAAGCAAAGGGAAGAGTGGTCACGGGCATGAGAAAGAGCTGTTGCCTGGGGAGCGGGAGAGCACAAACCCTCCTCCACGGCGCAGCTTCTCGCATGCACACCTGCACGTGCGCACACGCGCATCTGCACGACCCCTTCTGCCGCCCCTGGCGGGGTGGGCATGAGGGGAGGCAGGAAGATCACAGGCATATGCTCTTCAAAGGAGAATTAGTCATCAGAGGTAGCGGCAGAGGAAGGAAGCGTCAGGTACGAGGTCAGACGTGCACAGGCGGAGAAGGCTGCTGGAAGAGCTCTGAGCGCTCACTGCAGACCTAAGAGCCCTCCTGGCATCCACACGGGCAAGACAGGAGGTGCAACTCCCTGGGGTAAATACACCTACAGCAACATAGGAGATAAGACATTTCAACCCTCCTGAAAAACACCGCACAGCTCGGCTTTCGGCCATCCTTGAAAGTAGCCGGAGCTGGCCAAGCCTGGAGCCTTCCCTGATGTGGTTAATAAAAATCTTGCTCTGCTCTCTGCAGGATCCCCAAGAGGGCTGGGCTCCAGAGAGCACAGCAAAGCTCTCCCCACACACAGGGCTTTGCTGGATTGCTCCTCATCCCCAGGTCAGTGATCCCAGCTGCTCCCTGCTGGGCAAAGAGACTTGAAGATGGAGAGACTCGGGGCACTGGGGGGAAAGCCGGCCCCACAGGGCTGTCCAGGGCATTGATGGCAAGTTACAAACACACGCACTCTCGGTTTCTCTTGGCACAGAGCTGTGACCGCAAGCCAGGACCCGCTGTAGCAGAAGATGATAATCATCATCTCCGAGAGCCAAAGTGTATCAGGGCATTCGCGTCACTTGAGATTAGCTGGCTGTTTAACATCTGCACAGATTCCTCTCTCCACCTTCACATAACACCCCTCACGCAGCTATGAAACTCATCTAATTCCCTGCCAAGAAAGGCTGAGTTGGAAATGTCACACTTTGTATATCATAGCACAATTCCTACAATGAAACACCTAGCCTAAATGGCAGCATCGGACTCTGGTGCCATTTGAAAGCCAGTAAGCTAAACCACCTTATGCTGCTTTTTAAAAATAGCTTACAAGAGGGTTACCAAGTTTCATAAACACCCAGTTACTCTCTTGTTAATACTCCGAGGTTGACTGTTGTTTTCCCATTCCAAGGTGCTTCCCTTGCCACGCAGCTCAGCGGGGAGAGCACGCAAGCGGACGCAATGGGAAGGAAGCGTTTACACGTGCTAATGACTTCCACCAAAGGAGCACAAGTACTAACAGGGAAATAGTGCTAAAGAGACAACACACCGCTTCCCTGGCTGTCCCTATCTGGTCACTGCAAGGTACGTGGTCCTCAGAGCCATGGGGTGAAGCTGGGGATGGCCTTCCCAGCCCCATGGGAACATCAAGGTGTGAGCAAAGGGAAGACACGTTGGTTTGGACCACAAAGGCAGGAGAAGCCATTTGGCAGCAGGGCCGTTTTGGCACCACGCTGGACCAAGGGACCGAGGACAGACACAGGCCCTTTCCCATTCCCAGCAATGTGGGTCTGGGGGCCAGAGTCCCTCCAGGTGCTGTTCATGCCGTTTCACCATGCGCATCTCTCTTCACGCCAGCACAGGTTTCCTAAGTTCACGTGGGGCCCTGTTTATTTTTCTTTCTTTTTTTTTTTTTTTTTTTTTTTAACATCTACTATTGTATTAAGAAGTGTTTTTCTTTTGGCAAAGGTTACTGTGGGGCCAACACCGTGCAGAGTCTCCTGCCTTCCATCACCACTATAACCTCTGAGCAGGAGCCCAGCCTGGCCAATGTCACTTATCTTCAATGAAGGCAGGGTTGTATTTCCACCACCATATAAAAAAAAAAAAAAAAAAAAAAAAAAAAGAAAAGATCCCAGCACTCCCCCTCTCCCCTAGTACATTCTTTGAAATGCCACCCAGGCCTTGTTATTGCTGGGAGGCTGGAGAGCCAGGGATTAACTGCCTCAGGCTGCATTAGGCTTTATTTGTCTAAGCAGCCAAGGGTGAGGAGCGGCCATAAATATTGTGAAATGCCGAGTGCTGTGGAGGGGCAGCATTGGGCAACGCAGGCACCATGGCAGCGGGCATCGTATCTTGGGCTGGGTGCAATTCTGGTGTGACCAACGTCATTGGAAACGTTCCTGCCTCCCTACAACACAGGAGGTTTGGGGGACATCAAAACCCATCCTCGTGTTCAAATTGGCGACACCAAGCTACCATCCATGCCTTCTGGTCGCCTCCGTTAGTCCTTGTAGCACACGAGCAAGCAAATGCAGTGGATCTACCTGACCAAGTGGGAAAATCCCACCGCAACACTGTCACCCAAGGGGACACATACTGGGTCTGAGCCTGTCTGCCCAGTACGGGGTACGCTGTGGCCCCCCTGCACTTGCTCACTGGGATGTCACAGCACAGAGAGGAGATGAAGACCAGGGTATGCCCTGATCCCATCCCAGCACTGGTGGTACTGCCAGAGCCGGCACTTACAGACAGCAGCCCAGGACCTGCCGAGTCTGATAGTTCGGCAACAGCCAACAAACCAAATGAGGCCCAGACACATGCTACGTTAGCTAATTGCTTTACAAAAGGCATCACAGGGTAACCCCATTTGCAGGCAAGGTGGTTGCTTCCCCCGTGTGTCAGCCCAGCACAAGGGCCGCACACTGCCTGCCCAGCGGCGCGGGGATTTTCTTGGGGTGAACGCGTGCATCTCCCACGGGAGCATCCCGCGCTGCAGCCAGCCGCCATGCTTTCGGGGCATGCCGTTAAACTTCTGCCCTTTGCTTCCCGAGGGCCAAGCACTGCAGTGTGGTGAAAGGATGATGGCCACTTAGACCAAATTACACCTCACTGGGGACTCTGCTCAGGCTAGGACAACCCACCACGTGCGTGATGGATTTCTGTGGGCGCTGGATGCCATCACCTCTGCTGTATGCAATTTTGCTTACTGCCATTACTCTGAGCTGGCAGTTTCCAAATCTGAGTATAAACCACAACTTGTGCCCAACCTTCTTGCCTTAGTAAATATCAAGATTTACTGTCATCCTTTGAAACTATTGGCTTGACCCTCACTTTTTTCAGTATTTATTTTTGTAGGTCACTATATCTAACATCGATCTGAGCAGAGACCAGCATTTCAGAAATGGGGAAAACAAGTCACAGACGGAGAGCCAAACCCGGAGCCAAACCTCGCTGTCAGGCACACACACGTGTGTCTGTGCAGACACGTACACATTTCCCCCAGCCAATGCAGGACCTTCCACATGCGGGGAAACCGATAGAGGGTTTTCCGGGCTCTGATACGCAGCCCTTCACTTTTTGTACCTTTTTTGGGGGTAGGAACACATGAAACCAGTAAACCTTTTACAGAGTTCCCTGCCACATGAACAGCCCACGTGCCTCTAACTCAGAAAGCTGACGGAGGACCCCAAAACCCTCCGTGAGACTCCTGGGTCTTGTGAATGTGCAGACAGACCTTCACAAACCTGTGGAGCCACTACCCAACTTGGGGCACCCGGCTGGGCCCTGTGGGCGTTGCTGAGCCCCGTTAAACCCTGCCAGTGGCCAAAATGGTGAACCCGCTGCAGGATGGGTGCTTTGCATCCCCAGAGAGGAAGCGGGCAGTGACCCAGGCGGGAGGTCTGGCTGCCGTGGGCACTGCTGCCTGGCTAGCACCGGCCGCTCAGGAAAGCCATCATGAGCTTGCAAATTCTTTATAAGCTTCCCATGTGACACAATTACCCAGAGGCCAGATCCTGAAGCCCTTTCTTCTCTCTTGACTCAGACCAGTCTCCACTGAAGTCATTGAGGCATCGGCCTAATTTATACAACTGAAGGACTTCAGGATTTGGCCCAGTAATAAAAACTTCCTTCCTTTGTCTACTGCTCACTCCACATGATCCCACTACCTCCCAGCCTCCTCCTGGCCACGTCTCCCGAGGCTGGGGCCATCAGTTGTTTTGGTTGATGCTGCTCTTTCGTTTTACCCTCCGCCAGACCGTGCCCGTCCCCTCATGCAGCTGCAAGCTGCTGAGGTGGAGGGAGCCGGGGCGGCTGGCGAGGAAGAGGGTGGATCGCAGGGTGAAATGCGACCCGGCAGAGGGGCAGTGCCGGTCCTGGGGACATGCATGTGTGCGGACACCACGCAGGCTGGGAGCAGCCTCAGCCATCACCTCCCCAAAGGCAACACTTCCAACACTACTTTGAGGATGGGATGGAGTGCCTCCAAAAGAGCCTTTCTTCCCCCGAGACTGTAAAGCAAGTGCCTTGGGCTATACACTAAACTTTTACGTGACCGGGACTGGGTGAGGTGACTCCTGCCCAGGAAGGTATAGCAGGAAGTTAACTCATCTCGCTGCAATGGCAACTATGCATCACGCTAGGAAGTGACACCATAAGAAACACATAATTTTAAACAAATAACTCGCAATATGAATTTTGCTGCTTTTTCTGCCACAGAATAGCCAGGAGGATGCAAAGCCCTGTTATCCCCCATGGGTACCTCAGCCCCACCATGGCCATCCAAAACAGGCACTGGGGTTTGGGGCAGGAGGCAGGAGCTCCTGCTTCCTTCCCATGTCTACCAGCCTTGCAGACACCTGTGGCCCTGATAGAGCAATATATGAACACAAATGGACTGCTACAGAATTCTCTTTGCACCAACCTCCCTGCCTGTGCCGCTTGATGACAGAAAGCGAACACAAAAGGAATTTGAACTTAGCTGAAGCAAGAAGCATTTGGTCCTGAGGTATCAGCATAGTCTGATGACCTAAACCTCAATCCTGCAGCTCACGGATGCTCAGGGAGGTGACCTGGTCATACAGCGGATTGCTCGGAGAACACCAAAACAACTCCCACGAGTTCCTGCTGAGGTCTTCAGTCTTGCAGGGAGATTTTTAATATTGCTCAGCTAAAACTGAAACGGTCAGACAGGCACCTTGGAGCACGCAGCTCTAACCACCCGAGGGAACACAAAACCCTCTGAGCAGCAGGGGGCCAGTAATCTCAGGGCTGAGAGGTTGTAGTGGGGCCTTTGCACAGGTCTGTGTGAGCCCCGTGCCACCCAGCCCAGCAGAGCCGGCTCACCGTGCCCCGCGTCCCAACGCAGAGCACAGCGACACCAGTCTGCGCATTGCACAGACTCGGAGACCAAAGTCCAGTCCGGCAGCAAGGGCTGCCTTGCTTAGGGCTTGCTCTTTAAAAAAAAATATAGTCTCGTTGTACATTCTGCCCTTTTTAAATACATTAATTGCCATGGAAACAATGCTCTTATTAGTATGGGAGCAGCCTGGTGGCCTCCACAGATGCAAGATAAAAATCAATGGATCCATTGAAATACAGGCTGTATTTCAGGACCTTTTGTGGTTTTGGGGCTGGTCACCGTGGGCACGTATGAGAGAATGGCTCAGAAACTAGCAAGATGCCATCTTCTATGGAGAGGAAGCTGGGAACACTAAAACATGCGGTAACATCTCCTTTGCAGCGTTTATCTGCTTGGTCAGAGCACCCTTGTATGGGAGCTGGTCCCAGTACTGAAGTGTGTGCTCAACTTCTGGCATTGCTCATCACTCCCAGCTCCTGCTGAAGCATCCCAGCCCTGGCTGCCCTTCACATCCTCATGGCCAGCGAGTGGAAAGCCTCACCTGGTCTCAGACCTCGGCAGGGTGGCTTTGCTCCATGCCTCCCCTCTCCCCACCCGTGGCCCTATCCACCAGGCTCACACGCCTCACCAAAAAGCAGAAAAAAAATGCCGATATAATATATATACACATTCTTGGCCTTGAGAGTCTTTTAAATAGCACTGAGGGGTTCTGTACACAAACCAGCACGAAGGGAAGGGCTGCGAGCACCCTTCCCTCCCTACCCGCAGCCGCCCCCGAAAAGCCGGTGCAAAGGGCAGCCCCGGCTGCCCAGCTCTCCCCTCCCGGCGAGGAGGAGCGCTGCCCCGTTCCCTGCCGTGCCGCCCATCATAAAGGGGTCCCTGAGCTGTTATCAGGCAGTGACAGTTTCCGCCATCAGATTCCTCCTGTCCGTCAGGAAAGCTAAATAAGGAACGTCGTTCAGGCGGCTGCAGGAAGAGGGGAAATGCAGGGACATCCGGCCCAGCTGCCAATTTTTCCTTTCCCATGAACCACCACTGACCTCCGCCAAGGGAGAACCTGGACACCCAGCCTGGCATTGGCACCGCTCGTCTTCGCTTAACCCTTCCCCAGGGGGATGCCCTGGCCCCCGGAGCCTGCCCAGGTGGGTGGCCTCAACGTGCCGCATGGCGTGGCCACGGTGGGATGGCGCACGGGTGCTGCGTCACCGGCGACAGCACCGCGGACCAAGGTGGGTGGACTCGGCACGCCGGCTGGCATTCGCCCAGCCAGCTGGAGCCACGGCCAGGAGAAGGCTTAACCCCTCCATGCCCTCAATGCGGGTGGGTGGCTACACCTTGCATGGCAGCAACAGGTCCCGAAAGCATCACTGAGTTACTCTGATCACTTCCCTCTTTGCATGCACTGAGATCGGGAACAGGGCCAAGCTTATTCTCTCGCTTATCCCTCTGCAACCCAACTGGGGTTTTCCAGGCTCTGCTGAGAGCTGTAACCAGCTCTGGACTGGCTTCTGCAGACAGGTAAAATCTCATCTCCTCTTTCTCTCTGCTCACTCCGGGGCTTTGCCCATCCGTAATGGGGACCAAGACAGTCTGCAATCCGCTCAGCCCTTCCTCGTGGTCCTTCCTGGGGACAGTCCTGGGGTCCTTGCTGCCTTTCACTGCACAGAAGTGGAGCAGGGGAGCAGCAGCCACCTCATTATTATGTGCTCGGCGAAGGGGAAACCATAGCACTTGCTCAGCGTATCTCTTGCCGTTCCCCACCACTCCATTCTCTGTGTTTCCCCAATTTGGAGTCTTTTTCTGACCCCCCAAACCAACCTTCCCTCATTAGCACATGACATCTGTCCCACGGCACCTCCAGGTTTGGCCTGCAAAGCCTGCGCTGGAGATCCTCGCCCTGGAAGGAGGGGGCAGAAACACAGCAAGAAAAACAATTCACACGTGGGAGAAGTTGTAAGGTGAAATACAAGTCACTGGCTGAAACCTGTTTCTGCTACCTCAGCAGGGAAACGACTCCAGGAGAGACTCCCCACTTAATATCCTCAGCTTATAAAACTTAGTGGGAGTTTTGCCACCGGCCCAGGTTTTCACCCTCCTTCTGCTGAACTTGCACCTAGAGATGGAGTGATTTGCCTGTAGCTGCTCAAAGAAACGAGCGGTCACGCTAGGCTCAAGGGCTTGTGCCTCCTTGCCGACTTGACCACAGGCCATCTCCGCTTCCACTATTTTGCGTTAACAATGAGGCACCGCAGATGGGCAATAATACTGTGTGCCGAAAACATCAGAACTATTTTGACCAGAGAGAAAAAGCCCCCCTGGGACCCAGCTAACCCTCTCTTTTAACAACGTGAAACAAGAAACAAAGGTCTGGGATAGCCAGAGGCAATAAAACCCCTGGAATTAATTTAACCAGTCACTAGATGCCAGTGCAGCTGCAGCAGTATTTCTTTTCCTAATGAAGGACAAAAGATAATTCCAGCCCTGGCCCAGGGCAAGGCTCAGCTCCGGTCTCCCCAGCAGACGCTGGCACACGCCAGGTGGTCGTGGTCCCCCACCATGGCACCCGGCTGGCGTGGGACCCTCTGGGGGGCTGTGTGCCCAGCTCCCTGCTGCCCCTCGCCCAGGTGGAGATTTGCAGGAGCTGCCTGTGCAGGAGTAGCTGGGGCAGGTCAAGGTGAAACAGCACTGGGCACCTCTGGCTCACAGTCCAGGGTGGGAAAAGGGGGCTTTCAGCTTTACCTAACCACCTGTGGCTTTTTTCCTTGCAAACCCACATGTTTTTCCATGCACAACTGCCCACGGACCCAGGCAAACGTCTAACACCCACAAGGCCCCGTGGTGACGAGCTCCATTGCTGCGTGGTGGAGTGTGACAAGCCACCGCCCCCCCCCACGCTCCGCATCCTCCCAGCACAAGAACCCACCGGGAACTGCCTTCTCCCGGTGAGACGCGATTTTGCAGCCCTCTGTTGCGATGTCCCAGCCCATCTTTCCCAGTGGAAGAATCCTGTGACATTGAGTCATTCTTCACACCTCCATGACCGCTGCTCCTCTGCTCCAGCTCCCCACCCTCCATAAGCAGCACAGCCCGCAGGGTCTGGCCATCGCAGGGCTTTCTGCTTCTCCCCACACCTGCAGGACCCCCCAGGATCTCCATCACCCCAGGCTTATTGCAGCTTTTGCCCACCACTGGGTTTAAATACACAGCCCCCCCAAACCGGGGGTGGGGAAACCCCCCACCTTGACCCCGTTGCTTGGAGCTGTTTCAGTCCAGCAGGCTGAATGCAAAGACACCACGTTCATTTGGAAATGCCTCTGCTGCACCGGCTCAAGTGGTTGGGGAGAAGGTGGGTGGGATGGATGCTATCTCCAGGGCTCACGTTGCTCCCCAAAGCTGCTGAGAGCCGGGCAGACCTGGGGACCCATCAAGAGCCCCCCCTTGCTCAGCAGCCACTCTGCAAAGCGACCTCCCGAGCGCTGTGGATGCTTTGTACGGCATTGGAGAAACTGCTGCCTGGCCACTGCCTCCTTCTGCAGCCGTTCCCGTGGGATCCCGCTCTCCCTTTCCCTCCCCAGGAACTGCCCTGGGACTCTGGGAACAGCCTGTTCCCTCCTGGCTGGCCAGGAGCACCTGCTCTTCCCACGCCTGCCCTGGAAAACACCACACCAACGTGGGGCCAAGAGACACCCAGGGGACAGTGATCCTGCGTGGAGCAAGCCCACGGGAGAGAGGCAGTGGAGTGGGGTGGGACACACCGGAGGAAGCCCCCTCTCGCCCCGCTTGCACCGGTTGGGGACATTGTGCTGCCGGGGGAGCGTCCCCCTGACCAGACGTCAAATTGAGCTCAGCAACAAACACCCTGTTTGTGCAGGCAGCGAGCCGCGGGCTTGCGTGCCCAAGCCAAATCCCAGGCAGTAGTTGCCGCCCATTAATCCGAAATTGTCCCTAAGCGGACAGCGGGGCGCAAGGGCCATGGTTGCCCCCTCCCCAGCAGCCCCTGAGCTGTATCTCTCCCATCACCTACCTCCTCTTCGGAGGCCCTGGCTCTGCTTCATCGCTAACAAGTGACTGGGTTAAGCCAGAGCAGGGTTTGTTCTGTACTCGCAAGCTTTTGCCTGAAAGGGTGTTGCTGAAATGGCCCGTGTTTATTACTCGCAATAAAGCAACTGCCTCAAATCCCAGCTGCGAAGGCGAATGTTGCTGCTGGCACGGTCAGCGTGGGGCTGTCCGAGCACCCGGCCGGGGAGGTCTGCGCGATCTTAGAGGAGGGCAGGCAGCGGCAGCCAACGTAATCGGCTCAGGTCCTACACAAGCACAGGGCCCTTCCCTCACGCAAAGAGCCTATTGCTTTTGAAAGCGGCAAGCTCGAGTCCCCAACGGGATTATTTGGCGGTGGGGTGGCCAGCGCTGCTCTGCGCTCAGAGCGGGGCCGCTCAGGGAGCGCACGCTCTCCTCGTTATCCACAAAGGGTTTCCCCGAGCTGCCCTGGGATGCTGGGGCTGAACCTCTGCCTGCCCCCCCCCCCCCCCCCCCCCGTCTCACTGCCTGCAAAGGGCAGCTGCCCAACTCCTCTCCATCCTGGGAGCACTGAGGAGCTGGGACACGGGGAGAGCCTGTGTGCTCTTACACACAGCATCCCCTCCTAGCGCTGGCCCATTTAACCCGGTACCGGCGCACAGGAACAAGCAGGACGCAGAGCCAGAACAGACCTTTCATGATCCCGAGTATTTCACCCTTCCCAGGTAGAACAGTCTCACCCCCCCATCCTTGCTTCCATGGGGATCAAATATTTGCACCCGGTTGGGATTATGGTTAATGAGGAATTTGTGGGTCTTTTCAGCACCGACAAATTGGTCTCAGGTAGCACAGAAGAAGAGGAAGCAAATCCCCAGGGCACGATCTCCCAGTTGAGCTCCACATCGCCCTTCGTCGCTGCACTAATCAGGCAGCACTGGAGAGCTTCAAAAGCTCTGCACAGCCCTGCGCTGACGAGGCCCACACATCGCGCAGCCGCGCTGGCCAGAGCCTCCCAGGCACCGCTCCCCACACCTCCGGGAGATGAAAGAACCTGAGAACAGCTACACGATGCTTTACAAATTGCTAACAAGAGAGCTTTGAACAGCTGCAGCTCCCGTCGCGATGCCACCGGCAGCAGGTCCCTTTCTACCCTGCCTCCTGGAGCTCCCCCTCAGCTCTGGCAGCCCGGTGGGTCCTTCGGCCCCGTGGCACCAGAGCCACCAGCAGCATTTTGGGCAGAGCAGGTTGATAGTGCCACTGCCGGCGATGCCGTCCATACCGCACCTCTGCGGCCAGACCCGCAGTCCTCCCATGAGCTCGCTTCAACGACGGCAGCGAACACCACCAGTGACAGTGAGTCACTGAGCTGAGGCTACAGAAAATTCTATTTATGCTCCCCAAATTCATCTCCCCATGTTGCAAGCTTCCAGCATTACTAACTTTCTGTCGGTCTTGCTCTGATCTGGGCTGTAAACTGCTTTACCTGTGCAAGCAGCAGCTTCCCTGGGGGAAGCCGGTGGGGCTGGTGCCCCGTCCCCACCGCCCTGGCAGCACCCACCCAGCTCTGCTCTGCCCCACGGTCTCTGCTCTCTGGAAGGGCGTTGCAGCCCCATCTCTACCACGATCCCACGGCCACCTGAAACAAGCTGTGGCCAGGGGGTTCCACTCACTGCCCAAGAGCCTTTTGCCCCAGAAGCGCTACGGGACGGAAAAGCATTTCACCAGGATCTGCCCTGGGGGACTTCCCAGGCGGACCAGAGCTGCCAGCAACCGGCTGGAAGAGGCAGGCTGGACGGCATCGCGTGGACCACCGCCTCCTCACGCCTTCCTCCCCAACGCGCTGCCCGGCACTTACAAATTAACGACTCTGTGCATGAAAAAATAAATAAACAGAGCAGGGAGCCGGCCTCCAGTTTGCTCTCCTGGCCGGGCGCTTCCCCGCGCAGAGAAATCCCTCCCGCAGGAGTCCGGTGCGGTTTCTCCCTGCTTGCAGCGAGCCCACCCGCGGCACAGGCACAGCGTGGGCTCACCCACAGCCTCACCCCCGCGGCCCCCGAATCCCGCAGGGACGACAGCAGGGACCTGCCGTCCCGTCCTCTCGCTGCGGGGACGCTGTCACAGCCGTCGGGGACACCCGGGGCGGGCTGTGGAGGGACTAGGGGGACCCCGGGGTGGGCTGCGGCCATCCCAGTCGGGACTGGGGGACCTCAGGGTGGGCTGCATCGGGACTGGGGGATCCCGGGGTGGGCTGCGTCGGGACTCGGGGGATCCCGGGCGGGCTGCGTCCGTCCCGGTTGGGACTGGGGGGACCCCGGGGCGGGCTGCGTCGGGACTGGGGGGATCCCGGGGTGGGCTGCGTCCGTCCCCGTCGGGACTGGGGGGATCCCGGGGCGGGCTGCCCCGGGACTGGGGGATCCCGGGCGGGCTGCGTCCGTCCCGGTTGGGACTGGGGGGATCCGGGGCGGGCTGCGTCGGGACTGGGGGGATCCCGGGGCGGGCTGCGTCCGTCCCCGTCGGGACTGGGGGGACCCCGGGGCGGGCTGCGTCGGGACTGGGGGGATCCCGGGGCGGGCTGCGTCCGTCCCCGTCGGGACTGGGGGGGACCCCTGAGTGGGAAGCGCCGGGTCCCGTCCCATCCCGCCGGGGCAGCCCCTCCACCCCCAGCACTCCCCGCAGGTGCGGGGCGAGCGGCAAGAGCGAGCAGCCCCCCAGCCCAAGGCGGGCAGGAGAGGAGAGGAGAACCCCGCAAAACGCTCACCTGCTTCCGAGACAATGCCGAGCCAGAGCCAGAGGGGCAGCGTGCAAACTCTCTTCATCTCCGGGGCCGCGGGCAGGTCCGTGCGGGGCGGCGCGGAGCGATGCGGTGCGGTGCGGAGGGGGCTCCGCTGCCCGAGCTTTGCTCCCGCCGCGCCCCAAAGCTGCGGTAACGCGCGGCGGCGGGCGGGGAGCAACCGGGGCCGCTTCCTTTTCCTCCGCCCGGGCCGCCCGCCGCCCTCCGCCGAACCCGCGGGGCGCCGGGCGGGCGGGCGGCGGGGCGGGGAGGGGCGGGGCGGGGGGCGGACACGGGTGGGAGGGGGGGGGGTGGGGTGGTGACCGGGGGGGGGGGGGATGCCGCACCTGCGTGGGTGCCTGTATCCCTCTGCACCTGTGAGCATGGGTGTCCCGCAGCTGGGTGCGCATCCCACCCCCCACCCCCCCCCCCCGCTGCAGCTGGGTGCGTGGGTGTCCCGCAGCTGGGTGCGTGGGTGCGCATCCTCCCGGTCCCAGGTACACGGGAGCACCCCCCCCCCCCCCACACACACACACGCACACACCTGTGTGCATATTTATGCGAACGCGCACCTTGCGCGCAGCCCTCTACATCTCCTTCTGTCCTGCGTGCGTCTGGGTGCGCGTCCCGGCCTCTCGGACCGGAGGGAATGCACACAAATACCCTCTCACACCGGTGGGCGCACACCTCGTGAACACGCACGTCTCGCATCTGCTGGCGCACATACCTTCGTGCCTGCGGACACCCCCCCTAAAGCCCACACCTCCCACCCATATGCACCCCCACCCGAACTCCCACTCCTCCTGCACCCCCCAGGGGCATACAAAGATGCACACGCAGTTTCTCGCACCTCTATGCACACACTCACACCCCTACTCATTTGGGGGTGCACTAGGGCCCCCACCCCCCCCGCTCATGCCGTCCATCCGTCCACGCTGCCAGCTCCGTGGGGCAGCCACGTTGCCCCCCCCAGCACCGAAACATGCGGCACACGCACCCCTCTCTGGCAGGTGTACACCAAAATCCATGCACACGACCGCGGCCTTGGCAGCAGAATGATGCCGCCCCACGCGTGCCAGCGGCGCTGCCCTCACACCGCTGCCCCTGCCAGCGACAGCGGCTCCGGCTCGGTGCGAACCGACTGCGACCACGCTGCAGACGGAGGCGATGGCAGAGCTTTGGGAGCGCGGTGGCACGGAGGGCACAGCCCTGGCCAGCTGCCTGCGCACCCAGCGAGCGCTGAATAGATAAATTAACACAGCCCCGCGCTGCACCCCGGAGGGTTATTAATTATGCACGCTTGCAGACAGCGAAGAAAGAGCCTGAATGAGAACCATGTGCTCATGGCTTCGAAAAGGCATGAAAACTTCTCGTGCGCTCAACTGCTCTCATTGCCAAACGCGTGGAAGAAATCACCCTGGCCCTCTCCTGGAGCCCTCAGAGGAACTCTGAGCCACAGAGTTTATTTTACCCGACTCCCCCCAACCCAATTAGTGAGATTTGACCCGAGAAATCCGATGACATCGCTCTTCAGCACACTCATCTTGGACCACCTCCCTCTTTGATCCCAAAGGAGCAGAAAGCAGAGGTGTCCCTCCTTCCCTGTTGGGTGTCCAAACCCTTGCAAGTTTCTGGAGAGAGATCTTTTTAAAAACTCGCCATGATGATGGGGTGATGAGGCAAAGCTGGGGACCGTACAGAGGGGCAGCACTGCCCACTGCCGCAGGGAGAAGAGCTGAGATTGTGGGATCAGACCCTTCCCCGGTGCCGGGGGCTGTAATCAGAGATGGGGCAGGCACCGGGCTCCCTGCCGTGGCAGCGCAGCCACACTGGGGGCCACTGTGAGCATCAGGGGTCATCGTGTACCTGAGAGATGAGCAGCGAGGTGGTGAGGTGTGGACAGCGATGGAGGGATGAATCACATCGCACCGTTGAGATGCTGGGTAAAATGCACAGTCGAAGGGCTGCCTGGAGAAGCTGCGTGGGAGAAAAGCAGAGGGTCTGACCTGGGGTTCGTGGGGAGGGGGATCCTTTGGCACTCCAAAAATCAACGGATTTTGGCGTCCCCCATCCATGGCAGTCCAAATGTGGCACTGTGCAGGCGGTGGTGGCCAGGACCAGCCCGTCCATGCTGCCATCTAACGGCAGGACGCCGGGGAGGGCTCGCCCCACGACGATGGGGAATTTTCCATCACAAACACAGGGTGACTGTGGGACCGATGGGACCTTTCCATTGTTGCCGCCCTGGGAAACAAAAGGATCTTATTTTAAAATCTTGTCCCCCTTCCAGCACGTGGGGGGGGGACGACGGGGACACGACCCGAGGAAGCAAAGGCTTCCCCAAAGCACAGGATAAAGACACAGACACGTCGCAGAAGGGGGCTGGGGCAGGAGCTGCCGGACCCTGCCCAGCCCCAGACACGGCTATGGGGGAGGCAGAGTGGGGTGGCTCTGAGGACACCCAGGGACAAATCGACAAGATAACCTGCAAGGAAAATACAGCCTGGTCTTGGGGGCAGACGGTGAGAGCCAGCCCTGGCAGGTGCACAGTCCGGACGCTGGAGCAGAAAGGGGTTCTTCGCCCCCACGGTGCCCACATTCCCATCCCCATCCCCTCCTGCCGGAACCCAGGGCCAGGCCCAGCCAGTCACTACATTCACACCACACCTGTGGTTTCTGCTCCATCGTGCTACGGTTTATCAGTGAAATGCATTTTTCAGACAGGATTTAACAGCAGGTAGCATTTCCTCACCGGGCTAAGGCTGCACGTACAGCTCAGAGCAGCGTTTTCCCCGCACGTAGGAGCCGCTGTACGTGCGGCGTGCAGGGCAGGGGCTCTGCCTGCCCCAGCCTTCCTGCCAGACCCCTTCCCCGCCGGCAGGGCCAGGCGAGGACATTTCACCCCAAAACGCAGCTCTGCCTGGGAGCGGCACGCCACAGCCACCGCACACAGTCCGGCAGGAGGAGGAGGAAGAAGGATGTGCTTCCTCGGGAGCCTGTTCAGCCCAGGGATTTGGGACGAGCAGGTTTCACTGCTCTCCAGCTCTGCCTTTGGCAAGGGGAAGGTGTAGGAGGTGGCAGCGATGGCACTGGCACACGTCGCTGCGAGCTGCTCGCAGCCCGTGCCGCCACACCGGCCCACGCGGCACGCGGCAGCGGTGGGCAGTGGGAGCTGGCGGCCGCCCTCCTCCCTGCCGGCAGCCGCCGAAGCTCGGCTGTGCTCGCCAGTGCCTGGTGGATCCGTTCCCCCTCACGCTTTGGGGGTTGGCTGCGGTTTCGGGGCAGGTTGGGGAGGCGATGGGTTTCAGCCCCCCCCCCCCCCAAGTCGCAGCTCCCTGCTGCAATCAAACTAGCCTCACTTTCCCACTGAGGGTCCCAGCCCTTGCAGGGGGGGATGACAGCCCCGCTCACAGCGGCATTTCCAAGCCAACAGCTCTTTCTTCTCTACTCTTATTTCAGCTGAGGCTGGAGGGCAGCGAGAGGACGAGGCAGGAGGTGGGAGAGGAGGGCGAGTCCAGCCCAGGGGCTCAGCAGGGAGGGAGCAGAGCTCGCTCACCAGCTAAAGCCCAGCTG
This sequence comes from Astur gentilis, assembly GCF_929443795.1. Classification (NCBI taxonomy): domain Eukaryota; kingdom Metazoa; phylum Chordata; class Aves; order Accipitriformes; family Accipitridae; genus Astur; species Astur gentilis. Next base: position 16,654,785 of record NC_064905.1, on the reverse strand, counting down.
GGGACTGGGAGGGAGCAGAAACCCCTGGCAAGCACACCCGACCCCCAAGTAAGGCTGCATAGAGCAGCAGCTTCCCAATAACTGGGTTCCCTCTGCACCGACCTCCACCCCACGCCTGCAGAGCCCCAGGCTGCTTCGTGCTTCTGCACAGGAGGGCATGTCTGCCTGCATCTTGCATGGATCATCCTCCCCTCCGGCTGAGCACAAAGTCTTTTCCTGCCCTGGCACAGGCATTAAGCAACCCCAAAACCAGGTACTACAGCAGAGCCCAGCCCTGGCACACTGCAGCAGTGATGCACAGGAAGGGGGAATGTCACTCGTGGCACTGTGGTAGGACAGGGTCCCCTGTCCCATCCCCGCTGGGCAGGGGGATGACCAGTGAAAGACTTGTTTTGACAAGTGTCCCTGTGCCCAGCTGTGGGAGCTGGAGAGCCCTCACACTGAGCCCTGTCCACAGCACAGAAAGTTGAGCCTCTACAGAGGAGGAATTTGCAGGCTCCAGCCAGCACCGGGGCTACACAGCATCAGGGTAGCTCTGGCCTCTGCTTTGACCCTGGAACAGACTTGAGTGGGATAAACATGACAATTCCACCCACCCCAGGCACTGCGATCCTCCCTCCCACCCATCACTCCCATCAGCCAGGCTGGGACCCACCCCAGCACCTCCTGCCTCAAGTCGACTCTGGTGACTTGTGAGCAAGACAGGGACACGGCCAGCACCCCCCCAGCACAAACCGCAGCAGCCAAATCCACTCGACTTGCCCCCCTCCCCAGAAGCCCCAGATCACCCTCTCACAGGAGCAGGGCTGCCAGTGGGGTGAAGAGCTACACTGGGACCGCCTGCTCCCAGCAGCAAAGGCTGCCTGGGCTTTTGTGAAGTTGACCTGAAACAGGACTTTTGCCTTTTTCACATCTACACATCCTTAAGACCCAGCCAGGCCAGAGGAGACCAAATCTTAAACCCCAGGAGCCTAAGGCCAGGGCTGGGCTCAGACAGACCTCCCTACCCCACAGGGCTGCCAAACCCCCACCTTGTTCCCAAGCAGCCTGACACAGGGGGGTAAGCAAAAGAGCAAGAGCCGCTGCAAGATGTGCAGGAAACACTCCAAGGGAAGGGCTGAGTGAGAGCAGTGGCTCTTTCGTGCCTCCTGTGCTGCAAGTGGAGAGAAGGAGCCTGGGCTGGAAGCAAGGACCAGGGGGCTGCTCTGTTCCCCCAGGCTGTGCTACACCCCAGTACCATAGATTCCACCTCCCCCAGCATGCAAGCCATGAGCAGGTCCAGCACACAGTGGTTTGTCTAAAGAGCTTTAATGGTGATCAAGTAGAAGGGAGGCAGCACCGCCATGCCCTGGAGCGGGTCCCACACCGTTCACTGAGCTCCCTCTGCCGCCAGCCCAGAGCCCTTCCCCAAGAAGCTCTTTGGGCAGAGGTAGCCCATCGCTGGGACACAGAGCTGAGCGTCAAGAGGCACCTGATGGTGCTCCAGAACCAGTGCCCTCCTCCACAGGGTTTACGGATGGGAGCATGGAGGGACAGGAGGTGCAAGCAGCCTGCTGCCACCTCCACTGCAGTCCCGTGGCTGTGGTTACTGAACTGTGCAATGCTCAGGCACAGAAGGTTGTTCTTCAAGGGGTGCCAGGCACCTCCGGGAATGCAGCATGCCACCCGCAGCCCATGGCACAGAGAAGGGAGGGCAGACGGGAGCTTGCAAGAGACTTATTCCCCTCCTTCCTCTCAAAATTGAATCCAAAACAGCCCCTCCAAAACCCAACAGGTCCATGTGTGCAAAACTGGCCTCCAGCATGGCCCCAGGCAGCCAGCCGGCAGAGACCAGGAGCCAGGCTGGTGTCCCTGAAGCTCCCCACTCCTCCTCATCCCTCACAGGGCCAGGTGGCAGAGGCGCATGGGCTCCATGTTGGCCCCCCCGTCGCTGAAGCAGGTGCTGAAGAAGGGGCAGTATCTCTCCGCGGAGACCTGGTGGAAGGTGAAGAGGTGGGACATGTCCCCGGCATTGAAGAACGTGACAGTGCCCTCCTCGCAGTCCAGGAAGACCCCCACTTTCCGGGGGGGCCGTTGGGGAGTCAGGCGCACCCAGGGGGTGGCGGTGGCCCAGTACTCCGTCCTGTTCCGCAGGCGAAGCGTCCAGTAGCCGTTCTCCGGGCACAGCTTGACCTTTGCTGCCCGGTCCACAGCCTCGGCAGCCACCCCCAGGTCCCACTTGGTTTTGCTGCCCACCCAGACCTCCCAGTAGTGCCGGCCACTGTCAAAGGTCTGTGAGCCCAGGACGTTGACGCACTGACGGAAGCGCCGGGGGCTGCTGGGGACGGGCTGGGCTCGATTCCTCTCTGTCACTGCTGTCAGGTCTCTGGAGAAGACCAGGTTGGGGTGGGCTGACTCAGGGTCGAAGGTGAGTGGGGCAGGAGCTGTAGAGACATCGAGCATGGCATTTTACCCGTTGCATATTCCCTCTGCAGAGAATCCCTGGCCCTGCCACCATCCAGCACATCCATCCCTCACACCGATCCACTCACCGGGGCAGATGGACTGCAGCATCCGTCTCCAGAAGATGTACTGCAAGGGGCCGCTGCGGCTGTCCCTGTAGTGCTCCAGGTTGAAGGCAGGCTGGGTCTCAATGCGCACCGAGGGCCTGGAGCGGAGAGAATGGCAGTCAACAACTCCGCTGTGCCGCTAGCGAGGCACGTGGGAAGAGCGTGGTCAGGACTGCACCACGCTACCAACATGTGACAGATTTGGTAAAGATGGGACACAAACAGCAGCTCTGGCAGCTGCTTGCTCTGCCTGCTGCAGTGCTACCCCCAGCATTGGGGCAGAGGTATTGTGGACTGAGACAGATCTGGCAGCACCACTCATGAAGCGGTGACCCACGGCAGACCAGCACCCAGCACACCCAAACAGGACTCCTGCACAGGTGAACAGACGAGGCCTGCGGAGCCAGGCTGCATCCCACTGCAGCTCCCAGGGAGGGAGGGGACAGGGACACACTCCCCTATGGCAGTTCTGGCCCTCAGCTTCTTGCAGCCTCAGATAAACCTGCACCTCGGGGTCAGTTTTGCAGCCCTGCAAGTTGTAAGAAACTAAGAAAGGGCAGAAAGGCCAAAGCACCAAGCATCAGCCTTGCTCCTGCTTGCAGCATGCGTGGCTCTTGCATCCATTCCAAACCAGCATGTCTCCTCCACCTGCTCTTCCAGCCTAGCCATCTAAACACACATGCTCCCTGGGAAGAGTGTCCAACATGCTGGGGACCAGCCCCCACATGGCACAGCACCAGCAGCTCGCTGAGCAATTTGTAATGCTTTTAAAACTTGACCCCTCCCCATGTGGCCCCAGCCAGGGACAGAGATAAGCTCCTGAAAAGGGAATTGGCTTCTTTCATGCCAGACACGTACCTGATATCCAGGCTCTCCACCTGCAGTGAGGAGCAGAGAGAATTAGCAGTCACTGTCTGTAATTCATGCAGCTGCACAAATAAACTCCCTGTTCTGCCTCCTGCTGTCATGCAGCAGAGAGAGACGAAACCAACCTACCAGGACCCACACCCTGGGGGAAACTGACAGGGCACTGGGGCCAAAGCAATTTCACAGGGGTGACAGAGAAGGCGTAAAGCTCCCAAGACCCACCACATCCGAGAGATCACCAGATCCTTTGTGGCTAAAGCCTCCAGACTCCAAGGGATTGGGGTCGATAATCCAGAGGGATGGCAGTGAGAACAACTTCCAGGTACAGCCTAGTGCTGTCATTTAGAACTTTCCCCATCCCAAACTGGGATCCCAAAACATCCCTCAGCCTCCTGCCAGGGTCAGCCAAGCACACTCACCTCCAGCAACGAGACTTCTTCCATCTTGCTCAGGGTCCGCTCTATGCGTTCTATGTCCCTCTGAAGCACTGACATTCCCTCCTCCAACCGGTGGACGTCCCCGTGCAGCCGTGCCAGCGACTGTTCTTCCTTTTCACCCAGCTCTGCCAGCACAGCTCTCTCCTCTTCCTCCAAGATCTGATGAAGGCGGGCAAACTCTGCCCGGATCTTGAAGTTCAGCTCCCCAGACACCTTCTGAGCAGAGGGAAAAGGCAGAAGATGATTCTGGCAGCTACAACACACAAGGTGGTACACAGGATGGCTGGGCCCATTACCGTGCTTACAGAGTATGGGAAATCAAAGAGTCTCAGACATACCCACAACTTCTTGGATAGAGAACAGGACACAAGGACAACTTTCAAGGCTGCAGAGCCAAAGGGGGGGAAAAATAATAATAATAATAATAATAAAAAAAATATCCTTGCACACAGCCACAGTGGGAGCCCACAGCCCTCTCCCACGCCACCAGGAATTTGCTTGTGTGCAATACTGGAGCTCTTTTGCTTTTCTGGAGCTGCAGACTCAGCTGTTCAGGTTAGTTAGGATTTATTTCAAATCGTGCCAGACTCCGCGCAGAGCTGCCTGACACTGGCAACTTGTTCTTTTTCTCCGATACCTCTGTCTCTCAGGGCTTCTGTTTGCATGGGAGAGACGGGGGAGCTGTACAAACTAATCTCCATAGTTAAGGCTGATAAAATCCCATTCGGCTCTTTTCAGAGGTCACTTTTTTCCAGTTGTTTAGTTGGCCAGCCAGCCTTGTGGTGCTCTCACTGCCTTCCTGACTGTTTACAAGACACAGCCAATGACTTTTTATTTTCCCGATCTTTGAGCTTCTGATGTCTAAGTGCAACCTTAGCCCTCATTATTTTCTTGAGGAGTGCTTCCTGAAATGCACATCCCTTTCTACCAGCAGGAAACCCATCTCCCCCAGAGTACATCTGAAGCTTCACCAGCCGGCACAGCACCCCAGCCTCCCTTTGCTCCAGCAGGTGCTTGTGCTGACACACCAGAACTGCAGAGGACATGCATGGCCTCCCTGTTCAGATCAGCAATTTGCTCCTTTACTCTTGAAACACGTCTGAGTCAGCTCTTCCACTGCAACAGGACATCAGCCACATGTGGTTATTTGCTAATACTTCTTCATTAACCTCAAAGGTCTATTCCAAATCTGGCAGTGGGACAGAGGTATGAAACAGTGTAGGCAGGGGGATCAGAGACTCCCATCAGAAGACAGTCTCCCATCAGTTTTATCTCACCTCTGAACTATTTCCGTTTTCCTTACTCTCCTTCCTTGGCTTTTAATACTTTTACATCACTCAAGAAGGAAACGCAGTCAGCCTGTGGCTGTTCTTGCTTCATTGATCAGTGACAAGTAGGCAGCCTAGTGCCACTCAAGCCCATAGAGAGCACTCGGGCTCCTCACATCATCTCAGAGCTTTGCGGAGAATCCAAATGTGGTCCTTGTGACAAGTCCACTGCTCTCCGCAGTGCCAACACTGCTGCTGACCCAACTTCTTCAGCTTTGCTGCCACCCCTTCAGATACACAAGAGGATTTTAGAGCTTCCAAGAATTAACCCTCTCCCAAAGCGGCAGTGCTGCAGGGCCAGAACAGGCTGCTCAGCTGACAGCTCTCACCACTCACCCTGTCTCAGCTCTGCTGTACCAACGCACCTTGTAAATGCTGCATTAACGAGTGCTTAATGGCTCTTCGCAAAGCCTCTACTGAATGTTCAGTACTGATGGGCTTTGGCCTACATATGGGGGAGTTTGTTCAGATCCTTACATAGTTATTGGTCTAGATTTGTACAGGAAGCTCAGCTAAATCTCAGCTGAAGTGATACACAGATCCTCTGTGAACATTAATCCAGAGGCTGTACAAAAAGCAGCTATCACAGGGCATTACCGTCAGGCCACAGATATCTTCCTGCGTCGCACGCTTCCTCCGCAAGAAGTTCTCCATCTCCTTCTGACGAGCTTGCAAAGCATCTTCCAGGTGCTTCTGCAGGAACGAGGAAAAGAAGGTGAGGAGACCATTTCACTGCTCTGCTGTGATTCAGGAGCAATCTTAATTCCTGAGGCCAGCATTAGAGGGAAGCTGCAACAAGACTTCTTATAAAGAAAGGTAACAAGAAGAAAGCACCTGATGCACAGGCTTGAGAACCTTGTAAGTGTGCACATAATGAGACAAATTTATTTTTAAGACTGGGAGCTCCAGCCTGGGATATCTTGTTTGCAGAAGGTTTAAACCCTGTGTGCTGCAAACCAACTTGTGCAGGGACTGACCCTTCAGGCAGTACACCCGGCACAAGCAGTCCTCACCCCTGGCTGCATGGTCCCTACACAAGAAACAACGAGGCTGCGGTAGAAGTCAGGCACAGCAGCGAGGGAAAACAAATGCAAGAGAAGAAAGTGTCTGAAAGACAGGCAGCTGGAAGGAAATAGGGAGAGGGAATGAGTAAGGAAGAGACAAAGATGTCATCGCACTTGGGTCAGGTGAGGAACGCACAGGGGTCCCTGGCACAGGGCTCACGTGGTGCCTGTCCCCTTCTCCCCCAGCCGAGCAGAAGCCGCTCACCTGCATCTTGTGCCGGTGCTCTGTGGATCCGCAGCACCGCACCTTCTCCACCAGCCCCGAGAGCAGGTAGTGGGTGCGGAAAGCCCGGCTGGGGAACTCTCGGCGGCACTGGGGGCAGGAGGGAACGCGGGTGCAGCTCTCCCAGTAGCCCTGGATGCAGGCCTTGCAGAAATGGTGCATGCAGTCCAGCATGACGGGCTCGCTGAAGAGTTCGCAGCAGATGGCACACGTCAGCTCCTCCCGCAGGCTCCGGTCCTGGCTCCTGCCGGCCATCCCTGCTGGCACACGGGAACCACCCTGAGTTTCCTGCCACCACCATCCCCAAATCCCCTTCCCTCTGAGCTAGAGCAGACTTCTCCCTCCCCTCACGCCGAGCTCTGCTGGGTGCTCTGGGGCAGGGTTTGGTTACCAACCCTTGGGTGAGAGGCACAGGACCTGCCCAGGTGCCCCTCGGGCCTGTATCCAGCCCTGGAAAGCCCCAAACGGTGGGAATGAGAGAAAAGTCCTGGCAAAGGGTCAGCCCCTTTGCAGAATAACAACTCTCCGCTTCCCATTACTTCAGCAAACCTACTCACAGGGGCTGGCCGTGTGTCCCTGACAGGGCCCCAGCGAAGGGCTCACCCGGGCCCAAGGGCTCCAAGCAGCCACCCTGCAGCCTGGGGACCTCCTCAACCCCGGAGCCCGGCAGGGCCGTACCCTGCACACCCCTCCTCAATCCCAGAGCCCGGCAGGGCCGTATCCTGCACCCCCCCACCCCCGCCGCCATTCCGCTGCAAGGGGAGCCCACCTTGCAGCCCCCGCTGCGGCTTGAGGTGCGCACCCCGGCCTGCACCACGCAACCCCCGCTGCCCGGGGTACAGACCCGGGCACCCCGCGGCACCCACCGCCCTCAAGCCCCTCGATGTCCCCCCCCGGGGCCCTCCAGCCCACGCACCGCACCGCACCGCAGCCTCCCAACTTGGAACCTCCACTCCGCCCCGCCCCACCCCACCAGCGGACTGACACCCTCCTCGACCAATCACCTTGCGGATATACCGCCTACCCGTCCGTTCATTGGATGGAAGATGGGGCCGGGAGGGGCTCCGGCATGTGACGTGGTCACGTGTGCGGGGGGCGGGACTGCTGCTGGGGCCTCGCGGGCGCCGCCCGTGGGAGGGCGCGTGCTGTGCGGGGTTGCGTTGCTTTGCGTCGCGTTGCATTTTGTCGCGTTGCGTTTCATCGCATTGCATTGCGTTGCGTTTCATTGCGTTGCATTGCGCTGCATTTCATTGCATTTCATTGCGTTGCATTGCATTGCATTGCGTTGCTTCATTGCATTGCGTTTCATTGCATTGTGTTGCATTGCATTGCGTTGCGTTGCATTTCATTGCATTGCGTTGCGTTGCATTTCGTTGCATTTCATTGCATTGCATTGCGTTGCATTGCGTTGCATTTCATTTCATTGCATTTCATTGCGTTGCATTTCATTTCATTGTGTTGCATTGCATTGCGTTGGATTTCGTTGCATTGGATTTCGTTGCGTTGCATTTCATTGCATTGCATCGCATTGCATTGCGTTGCATTGTGTTGCATTTCATTTCATTGCATTTCATTGCGTTGCATTTCATTTCATTGTGTTGCATTGCATTGCATTGGATTTCGTTGCGTTGCATTTCATTGCGTTGCCTTTCATTGCGTTGCCTTGCATTTCATTGCAGTGCATTGCGTTGCGTTTCATTGCATTGCATCGCGTTGCATTGCGTTGCGTTGCGTTGCATTTCGTTGCATTTCATTGCGTTGCACTGCTCCTGTACTGCACTGCCCTTGAACTGCAATGCCCCTGCGCTGCCCCGCTGCTGCATTCAGCAACCAGAGCTGAGAAATAAGCCCCGGGGAAAAGTCGTCCTCTCTCCTCCCTGGTTTCCCTTAGCCAGAGGTCTGGAGCTTGCAGGAACTAAGCCAGCTCGCCAAGTCACGGGGCTTTCAAGAGGGCAAATCCAAGCAATGCTTTGGGGTCACGGCTTCAGGTTTTGCCCAGCAATCGCAGGGACTGCAGGCTTGTTAGCAAAAGAAAGAAGGAAGGGTTTTCAGCCTTGTGTGGTCACCTGATGGTGGGCCCTGGGATGTTGTGGGAAGTGGCAAACACTGGCAGACACGTGACAAAAATCACAAGAGCTTTCAATGCTCCACGAAAAACCAAATAGAACTAAAGGAGGGGAGGCTCAGCGACAAGCAACAGTTGCACAGGGCATCTATCTCCTAACTGCTGTTAGAGCATCCCCCCAAAATCTACCACCCTCCTCCTGCCACTGTTGCTCTCTGTTTTCTCACCGTTAGAGCAGTGCAATTAATGCCGAAAATGTTTCCACCCATCTTCATCTGCTTGTCCGAGGGAGTTTCCCAGCCTTTCTCTTGCGCCGTGTGTGCTTGCTCAGTGGCACGTGGCTGCAGTAGCCCCGCTTGCAGGCATCAGCCTCCCCCTTGTCTCCGCCAGCCCCTCGGGGTCACACGCTCAGCCACAGCCCCGCGCTCACATTTGGACTTTAAGCGTCACTGACTACACGGGGAGCAATCGGTCCTGGGGGATGCTGGCTGTGGGCAGGCGAGGTGCATGCCAGGCAGCCTCCCACAACCAGCCAGGCGCAAAGCAGAGATGAGCTGAAGCTCCTTTTTGCTCACCATCGCTCTGCAGAGCCCTGGCGTAGGCAGCGTGAATGCTGGAGTTCGTGGGGTGGGCTGGGCTGGGGGTACCCCCAGGGAAAGCGCTGAGCTCCAAGAGGTGCCGTGGACAAGTGGGGAGGATGCGGGCTGCTGTGAAAGTGCTCTGAGGGCTCTGGGTAGCCAAGCAAGTGGCATCTGTGGACACCAACAAGGTCAGGCCATGCCCAAATAAGCTGCCGGCCCTAACACGGTTATTCTGGGGGCTCAGGACCTGCTCCAGCTGGTTAAGCAACACAGGGGTTGGCTGCACGCTCCTGCTCCGGTCCGCATGGTGGCAGTGGGACAGAGATGCTCAGCCCCCGCCGCTTGCCGAGCACTGGGGACAAGAAGCACTCGCTGGGCAGGAATTGTTTCCGACAGGCTGAACCGGCTCCCGTTGCTGCCCTTTTCCCCTTTCCACTGCACAACTCAGGGGGAGTCCCCCTGGGAATGTCAGTGGGACGGTGAAACCGGGACCTAGGGATGACACAGGGCTGCAGGGATGACTGAACAATCTCCGCTTAGCTGTGACTTAATGCGGCAGAACCTCACTCCCCACATTTATAGAGATTTGTGCTTCCAGTAGGCTGGATCTCACCGTGCAAACAGGCTGGGACTTGCTGGGAGCAGTGACCGCTGCCAGCCCCCGGTGCTGCAGCCGCTGTGCCGGGGGGGTAGTGCCTGCGCAGCGGGAAAGCCACGCGCCAGCAATTCCCAAGAAATAGCTGGCTTTGAACTGGTGGATTTTGGATGGGAGCAGAATCATCTGTTTAGCTGCATCCTTTTGAGAGGGAAATAGCTTCATCATCCATGTCCAGCCACTGATCTCCTGGATTTGCCGCTGTTTCTCCAGGAGGCATTACAGCCTATGCATAGACACACACATCAACACACACCCAAACCAGCAGACAAGATACCCAGCCCAGCACACGCAGCCTGGGGTGAGCCAGGGTGCTGTCCCTGACCTGTTGCAGCTTGCAGCACCATGGTCCATTATTCGTGCAGCTCTGCACAGAGGTAAAAGCATCAGTAATTGCTTTTCAGCAGAGATCTGGAATGTGCTGCAAAAGGTTATGTTCCCCCAGCAGCCTGAGCCATCAGTGCTGGGAGATGTCCCTGTGAATCAGCATCTGCGCCGTGTTTGGAGAGCTCTTCCCTCCCCATGGGGCGGGTTACAGAGCCCGGGGAGGTGACAGCACCCTGGGGCAGCGGCAGGCATGTTGTTTGGAGGGAGTCCCTCTGTAGCCGGGTAACTGAAGCTTCACCCTTAAACAGCAGAATTTGGGATAGCTCAGCTGATGTTGAGCTCTCCTGTCAGCTCCCCTGTTAGCCCCAGCTGGAGCCTGGTCCTGGGCACTCTGTGCAGCGGGAGCATCCCACCGCTGTGGGGCACCAGGCTGGGTCCGTGCCAGTGGATACCCTGCCTCTGGGGCTGGCACGGGGCTGCGGGATGCTGCTGTCATGGGAGCGATGCTCTGCACCAGGGCATGGTGCTGCCAGCTGGGTCCAGGTGCTGCAGGACACCCCGCAGCACCCAAGGGAGTCCTGGCCCCCCTGATGTCTTGACTCGATTTTCCCAAATAACTCCCCTTGCTGCCGACAGGACCGATCACCCATGTAAAATTGCTCACCTCCACCTTGGCAGGTTCGAGCTGCAAACGCAGGTTTTGGAGCCAAAGGAGGAGTGGCACCATTATACTATGCACTGCACTAATCCCTCCGTCCCAGGAGAAAGTTCTAATATAGGCGGGGATGTCCTCGTCATGGCCATTTCACTTTCTGGAACATCAACTACGAGGTCTAAAGTGAACGGTGAGTGGCAGTCATTTCCCAATGAACACGTCTCCCATCTGCGGATTGAAAACACACACCCGAGCGTCCCCTCGGTCTCGAATTCTTGTTTAAGTGCTCCTGGCATCTCCTTCCTTTCAGCACTCGCTTCAGTTGGCAATGTAGTATTTTTCTTTCTTTTTTTAGCATATTCCTCTCGGGAGGCTCCAAGCTCTGGGCTGGGACCTGAGAACGCTGTGTTTGGAGAGCCTGATTATGCGCTGGGGAGATGAAGGATAACGTGCATCGGGAAGGGTCTGGCTGAAAGCTCATGGATTGGGTCCAAACCCCTTCGTGGTTCTCTGCTCCGTGCAGTAAACATGTATTCTTGGAGACGGGTGTCAGAGGCACTGTTTGGCCCTACAGAAAGGAGGGGATGAAGTGGGAAGTGGGAAGTGGCTGGAGGGCTTCACCGGGCTCCCAGCGATACATGAGTGGAAGGGGAAGAAACTGCTGATCCGCAGTATCAGTCCCTTGTGTCATCTCTCCAAACGCAGGCAGGAAAGCTCAGGAGGGTTTGAGGTGGTTTGCATTTCCATTTCCCTGCTTCCCTTTGGTTTGAGTACAAATACACACCGAGGACTTTGGTTCCTCTGGATCCTGCTCTCCCCCACGGCTCTGCCCGAGCGGTGTCCGGCCACAGGGCAGGGGAGGGGGCAGAGGCGTAAATTGGGGCTGGAGCCCTTGAGTCCTGCAATGGGGAGGTGCTGGGCAGCCCCTCAGCGGGGGACTCCTGTGCTCGGTGGTCTGTGCCCCCCCGCATCCCTCAGCCTGTCCCCTGCAGAGTGGAAACCGGGAGGCAGGGGGTCCTCCAGCCACGGACATCGGGGCAGGATGGTGGTTTCGGTGCGGCTGTGAGGGAACGAAGAGCAGCAGCACTTGGGTTTGAAAGCCCACATGTTGGACTTTGTTTTAAACACAGTCGAAAGACTTATCAGTCCTATCCTCTGTCCTTACCCTGGGACCCTTCAGCGGTCCTTATTTCCACATTTCAGACATGGAGCTGAATTAAATCTGGTCATTTCCACGTGTTGACCTGGACAAGCCCCAGGGGAAGGACTCTACGGGGGTGAGGATGGGGCAGCCTGGAGCCAGTCCTTCCCGCTGCCCACGGCATCCCTGGCCAGGAGGGAGTATGGTGCTGCCGGTCCAGGAGAAATCCCCAAACTCCTGACATCCCCTCCTGCACCCCAGGAGGCTCCGCTTTGGTGGGCTCCTGCCAGCTCTCTCCTGCCCTGAGACCACGAGGGAGGAAGAAATGGAACGGGAAAGTAGCAAACAGAAAAAAGTGAAAGAAGAAGGGATGAGGTAAATCAAGGTAACAGCTACGTCACCATTAATGAGGATTACGCATCCCTCTGTGACCTCAGCTGCAGGGATATGATTTAAAGGCCTCGGTTAGAAAAGCGAGTAGGAAATGAAGCAATGCTCCGAGATATGGTATCTTTGGATAAATAGCTGGAGGAGGAGGGTGACCAAAGGGTAGGACGTTATTTGCCAATATTTTCTTCCCAGGCCCGAATGACACTGCTGTTTTGCTAAGGCCAGAGCCTTGTGCTCTGAAGGTGCCCGACTGGCCCCAAGTACCCCCATGAACTGGCAACCATGGTCCAGATAAGCCAGATGGAGATGGTGAGAGGTATTGAGCAGGTTCAAAACATCCCAAACATGCTATGAAAGGACGCAGGTCAAGTAAGGCGAGTGATCTAAAGGTTTGTGTCATTTTTGTCCCTTGTGTGTCCAGGAGCTTGTGGAGAAGGTTTGGGGATCAGCATGGACAAATCCATCTCCTACTGCACGGAGGGAGGGAGTTTGCACCATGGGACTGGGGCTTTTCTGAGCCCTTGGATGCTGCATGGCTCTGGGGGCAGTGGGGCTGTGGGAGGGTTTAACCCACAGCCCACTGGTGATGGCAGGTAGGAAAATGGTCCTGGAACAGGCACAGGAGGATGAACGCTGCTTAATCGTGGGGTTTTTTTCCAAGGATGCTCGAATAGCTGAATTCCTAGGGACCAGATTCACATGGCTGCTGAACTTCTCAGCCCAGTCTCCCTCCCCAGGACTCCTCGTGTAAACCATCACGAGCCGGCCCACCAGGCAGTCTGACATGCCAAGATGTGAGATTCCCCATGCCACCCCTCCGGGCAGCCAGGAATCCACATTTGCATTCCACCAGCATCCTTCAGCTCCCCACACCCAGGCGCCAAAACCAGGACATTTCTGCAAATATTAACATTTCTGGCTCCCACTTGTTTGCCTGTTTATTCTGAGCTATGCATGTAACCCCTCTGATATTGCACACACAGCACAGGGCTTGGCCAAAACAGCTTTGTACTCTCAGCCTTCCACGCGATGGGTCATGCTTCAGCTCCTCAGCCAGCCCATTACCTGGTCCCCGGGTGAAGGATGCCCCGTAATGCTCTTCTCCAGCACTTGCATGCCTGGGTCCTGGTGAGGCTGCTGAGCATTCACAGATGTGTCGAGCTGCCTCTGCAGGGCCTGAAGCACATAGATTTTTGTTGTTGTTGTTGTCTTGTCTGGGTTTTTTTGAGGTTTCTGACCTCAGCTCTGTACAGCAGGGATGTGGGGCAGATCTTCATGAGCTAACCCTACAAAAATGGGCTGGACGGGCTTGGCTGCTCAAGGTGCTTGAGTCTTTTGTTGGTTAGTATCCATGTTCCACGGTCAGAACACAGTAGCCAAGAAATCCATCCCTGTGGTCATATCAGATCCCCAGATTGCTTTCCCCTGGCTGGTCTGAGGCTGTTTGCTATATTCATTACTTGCATTAGAGACAGAGCCCAGTTCTCTGCAGCACCCCCTGATGCCACATATGAAAGTTTTCAGCCCATTTGGTGGAGATGGAGAGAATTCATTTACCATCATGCAGCCTTCAAAAGCCAAGGGATGTTTCTGTAGAAGACCCCACAAGAACAATAGCTCTCAGTGCAGCGTTTCACGCAAAGCGCAAGTTATTGGGCATAAATGTTCCCCCTTGCTATTTACTTTGGACTTTGCTATCTGAGAAAGATGCAGATGTGCTCTAAAATTTCACTCATTTTGGAGAAACTTAGACTCATCCACTGCCTGCAGCTTGGCAGCCTCAGCCTGGAGACACCCTCCTGTGACCCCCAGCAGGATTTAAAAGCAGCTCTTCACACTTGGCTCTACCTTTCCCCCTTCCATTTTCTTACTGCCACATAGTGAAAGCCAGAGCCTGAGCATTACCAAAGTGGTCATGAGAAACAAAATTGAAGTAATTCAGTTGCCATTGAGTGACATAACCACCTCCTTTGAGGAAAAGAATTCAAGTGGCTCTATCTTTGTTAAAAAATCTAGAAGATCTTAAAAAAGATTTTCCTTCTGGAGCCGTCACTGTAACAATGGAAGTTTGCAAAGGATGCGATGGGGAGGGAGAGGGCAGAGACGTGCCCTCTGTAAGCACAGGGTGCCATGCCTGGCCATGCAGCAGATGCCGAAGATGAGGGTCAGGCCAGCCGAGGATGAGGAATGCCAGGCATGAAGGATGCTGCTGGTGATGGGGAGGAGTACAGGAAGGATGAGCGGTCAAACCAGTGCGGTCCTGGGAATATTGCAGAAATCTTCTGACCCGTTCCCAGTGTCTGTACTGGTGAGGCTGTGGTGGTGCTCGGTCGGGCAGCTCGCTGCCACCCAAGCCCTGTGCTGGAGCTGTCCCGAACAGCCCCGGGGCCACCGTGGGAGGCAGCCAGGCTGAAGCCGCGGCCGGAGACAAGCGGTAGCCTTCAGGCGGCTGCATCTTCTGCCTCCAGTTTTGACAGCACGGTAGACACCGAGAGTGATGATCTTACCACGGGGATAAATGGATCTTTTTCAGAACCCTGCTCTTTGCTCCTCATTCAAGGTCCACAGACTGATTTAATTTGTAAGAGGAGCTAGGCAGGTTCCTTCTCCCTCCTTTTCAAGGACAATAAGCTGAGGCACTGCCTTGCCCAGGACAGCTGTCAAAACAGGGAACAACCCATCCCGGAGACGTGGTGCCAGGGTCCCTGCTACCTTTCCCCTTTCTCCGGCTACCGGGGCTGGCTGCGCTCCTCTACTTTGCTCTGCAAAATGACGATGCACACCACTCTGTTTCTCAAACGAGGGTGTCATGGGAGGCTGTACATCTTCTGCCCAGAGTGAATGTCACCCTGAAGGAATGTGGTTTTCCCCACTGGAAGCTGAGCACCACATGCTGCAGCATTTGAAAGCCCTGAGTGCTCACAGAGGTAATGCTGTGCAAAGCTGTATTTCCCCTGGCACCTTAAATACCTTTAGCACCTGGGGAGAAATAAGTCTCTTCTTCCTCCAGCATGAAATGGCTTTTGAAGTGGATTTTCAGGCTCCAGACTCACCTCCCTCATGTGTCTGGCCTGAGCTCTTCAGTGGAGGCAGAGAGGAAACACTGCTCATCGAATAATAAATTGCAGGCACGCGCTCCCCTGAGCAGTTGTTTGGAAAGTGTCCCACGTGCCTCGTGCCAAATTTGCTGGCCAGGGAAGCTCAGTGGTATTAGCATGTTCCAGTTAATTAGGGTTGTGAGCCGTCCTTTTCATCGCCTGGAAGAGCTGAAAGAAGGACAAACCCGGAGCGCTGCCTTTATAAGGCTTTGTGCTTTCCAGCACAGTCTCCGCTCAGCCCGTGCATGCTCTGCTCGTACGCTGGGGATGCTGCTGTTTCTCCTGGGGGACTCGGTGTCATACCTATCTCTCAGTGTCAGACGGTGGCTTCTGAGTCACATTTCTGGGGAACACGGAGCCAAATCCCTGGCTTTGTATCGGGAGTGGATCTGACCCTCCTGCCCCGGTGTGAAAAGCCACCAGCAGTGCCCGTGTGCACCGACACTGCCGCCGGCCCAGCACCACGGAGCTGAGCGTGGCGTGGATAAGCTGCTCCTTGCTGACAGCTGATGTGGGTCACTACGGGACTGGGAAAGAGGAAGCGAGGTAGTGAAGCAGCAAACGCGATGCTGCTGCCTTTACGGTGGTGCTGAGCACCGGAGATCAGCTGCTGGCAACCTGGTGCCTTTTGGCAGCAGGAAGCCCATAGAAAACGCGCCATACCCTCAATTTTTCCCAGGCACTTGCATCGCCTTCAGTATTGACACTTAGGTAGAGTTTAAGCTGGGGCTGCCATCAGCGCATCCAGCTCTGCCTGCGCTCACTGCCAACTTTTATAGCACTGTTGGTCGTCTTGAGAGTGACAGGCTGGCCACAGATTTGCAACTTCACCATGGGACTATGAAGCAGGAGTATCCAGCCTGGGAGAGCAAGACCCTGATCGCAGAACATGCTGCCTAAATGAAATGGGCAACTTAGAAAGAAATCCCTTGGGGTAAAAGTGTCTTCCCTCAGCTGTCCTAGCACAAGGCACATCCAAGCACCCAGTCTCCCACTGAGCACCACGTAGCCCACTGCTCCATGTGTGTCTGTGCCGGAGTGAAGCATTTTTATCACCTCTTTTTCTTACAGGGAACTGAGAGACATCAAGGGATTTGCCCAAAGTCAGACAAGGAGTGTGTGACAGACTGGGAAACACGCTCTTGCCCAAAAACTCATCCAGATTTCTAGTTTATCTGGACAACTGCTGGTGTACAATGCGTCGTATTTTTGCTCTAGTTTATCTGGACAACTGCTGGTGTACAATGCGTCGTATTTTTGCAATCCCGGCTCTGAAGAGCTTATCTGACTGCAGTTATGCTCTTCTGCAGAAGCTGTTTTCTAGCTGGCTCGGTACACAAACAACAAGCAACCCTCTAATAAATTAGCAAAGCTTTGAGTGCGGTGACTTGCAGAAACGGCAACTAAATGCAGGGGCTGGTTCTGGGCTCAGAGGTGCTGGTGTCTGCCCGGAGGAACCCTGCCAAGCTGCCCAGAGTCCTTCTGCCCTGATGTGAGGATGACCAGGGGATTTTGTGTGTTGGAGGGAGATCCAGGGGCGGGAAGGGAGCGGAAGGGGTAAACCCTCGTCGGCATTAATCAACTTAATCGAATGAACCCTGTGAGTTTGCCCCGAGTAGACCCCTGTCCCCACCTACTCCCAGCTCTGCCAGGAGCTGAAGCGTGGTGATGTGTGTCCTCTTTGGTAGGACACAAACCCCATTAATCTCTTTCCATATGATCTCTTCTGTCCTGGCTCACTGACCCTCGTCCTGAAGACATACTCGGCGTCCTCATCTTCTGCCTGCCCTGAAGGAGAGCAGAGCTCCCGCAGTTCCAAGCCAACCCACACAGCTCGTTTCTCCTCCTGCTTCTCCAGTGCCTCTCATTGCAGTATCAGATCGCTCAGGTATTTCAGCAAAACCTTGTCCCTGATGCTATCTCTGCTCCTCCACTAATTCCTGAAATGTTCATATGGGGACAAAAAGCAGTTACGAAATGAGAACCTGCTTTTAAATTCAGAGAGGGTGCAGACAGCTTTTTATCCTCCCTCCCACCTCTGAGCAGCTTTGTGGCTAATTTAGTTCCCAAATGCATGACAGACTCCCAAATCCGCTGCATCCGTGAACTCCGGGGCTCAAATGGAAAAGGGGCTTTAGTGTTACCACAACATGCTGATGCTTCTGAGGCTGCTCAGCAAAACACAGGCTTGACACTGCAGGAAGGAGCAGTGGAAATATTTTGGTTACATGCAGGTGGAATTAAACAGATGTTTGAGAAATGAAAAGCTGCTTTTTTTAAGTATGTCAGTGTTGCTGCTCCAGATGAAGCAGGATGAACTGGAGCATCTGGAAGCCTTGGTAACAGATTTCTTAGAGATTTCTCCCAGGGAGTGATCAGATAACATGCCTTCCTTATATGACAGAAGTTGAGCTACAGAGTATGGTTTACAGCTGCAGGGTGTTCAGACCGAGGACCTGCCTGCTCTCTGAGGCAGAGCAGATTATGGGCCGATGAAAAGGCAGCCCTCTCCTCTGCCCCATTTCTCAGCTTTTTGACATGATTTTTGTTCCCTGGAGCATAGAATTCATTGTTGTGTTCTCAGAAGAGCCGGTGAGCAGACTTGCTTTTGCCTAATCAAAGCCCAACCACTGGGAAAGGCTTTTGGGCTGCAAAGATCCTTTGAACAATCCCATCGTGTTTGAAAGGCTCCCGGGACACCTGTGCAGGCATTTATGTCTACCCAGCCTGAGTGTGCAAATACCCCAGGGTTTGAGGTTACAGTGGTGCACACAGTGGGTCCTGGCACCTCTGCTCAGGGCTGCGCAGCCTTCCACAACCCAGGAGAATGCAGGGGACCATCTTCATATTTCCCCATTCTCGTACTTCAGGGTAAGAAGACCCTCATCCTCGTACTTCAGGGTGTAGTTACTGCTTGAGGGAAAGACCCTCAGCTGTTTTGGGATCTGTTAGCTGCGTGGGGAGATCTTTTTGCACCATGGCGTTCAGGCTGCCAAAGCCCATGCCATGCCTGCTCCTCTCGACACACCAAGAGTGGGGGGCTCTGCCACAGCAGCCCCGGGCATCCCTTAGCTGTCGGGAAGGCGACGGCCGGGCAGCATCAGGGCTATGCTGCATGCACTCGCCGCTGGCAGTAATTATGTTGTAGCTGGGTGAGATTAGGCAGGCTGGCAGGCAGCCCACGTCTGCAGTGCCGTGGGAAGAGCCTGGCTCCCGGGGAGAGGGCTGGGGAGCGTGGAGGGAGTGGGGACCAAACCCCATCCCGGTGGCTGACGGTTGGAGTGACATCCCGGGTGTGCTGAGAGCTCGAACTTCTCTTACCGCGCTGCTCCATGTCGCAGGAGGATTGCTTGCAGGGAGATGATTTGTGACCACGTGCATCACCATGGATCATGGGAGCTCTCCCTTCCCAGGCTTTCTCTGTGCTGCCAAGCACGCAGGGGCTCTTCAGCTAAGTTATCTGGTCGAGGAGGTGAGTTGATGTTTGGGAGCACTGCAGGTTTTGGTGCTGACCTCTCCGCTGGATCCCTGAGACCGTGGGAGAGGACAGTCTTGGGGACTTGCGCTGACTAATCCATGATTTAAGAGTTTGGATTTGCTGTCATCCAGCAAACAACATGTGCCAAAAATGACTGGAATTCACCCCATGGTCCTCTTGAAGGTTCACAGCTTCAGGCTGCAGCAAATTTCTCTCCTGTCAATCACTGCCTTTTCCCCAGGCATCGTATTCCTGCCTGGGGAAGAGAAGAGCTGTAGCAAAGGATTCTGGGGAAGGGGCAAGAAAAATCTTACACTGGAAGAGAAAGGAGGAAAGAAAATATCTCTCCGAGCCCAATTCAACCATCCACTGCTGAGGACTCTGGAGAGGAGGAGTATCCATCCACCAGGAACACCGGGAATAGCATGCACCACTCAATTCCCATTAGCTGCATTTTGCCTCTCCCTGTGGACCACTGGGAGACAGCAACAGCCCCTTCCAAGTGGGTTTATCTTGTCCTGCTCCCCTCCACTCTCAGCTTTACAGAGCAGCTAAATCAACAGCCTCAGGGAAAAAAAAGGGGGAGAAGACACAAAACTCCCACAAAAATCCAGCTGGTGCAGCTGTTGGATTTGCCTGGCTGTCAGCGCCAGTGCGCCGAGCCCTTTCCTTCCTGAAAGGGAGATGGGGAGAGAAGTGAGAAGGATGGGACTCATGAGGACCCTTGTTCGAGTCTTGGGTTCAAATGCCACTTTCTCTGTGACTGACTTCAGGAATGCTCTCATTCTCCTTTTTCTGCTGAGCCATTGGAGCATTTTCTTTTTCCTGGCGTATCATGACTTTTGCTGCACAAAAAGTTGGTTGAAAACCCTCCCCGTTTCCATTCTCACAAAGAAAAGGAAACCAAAGTCCACCATGGGGGTGAAGAGCAAGACTCCTCTGATAAACTAGCTGTAGATACTCGAAGCCGAGGAGAAGTGTCCTCCTCCCTAACCTCTGGAACCATCTCCTAGCCCAGGTGAGCTGCAAGCTCATATGTTGCCTGTGGTGGAAATGCAATGCTGGGAACACACCTAACTTCTCTTTGAAGGCAAACCCTTTGCCCAGGTAGGGAGCTGTGTTCCTCCTGCTTCCCTGTGCTGCCTGCAGGGTGCTTTCCTGGGCTCTGTCGAGCTTGGATTTTACAGATTTGGACATGAGGATGCTGCTTTTGTGCCTCTCCCTTTCTCTTGCTCCAGGTGTTTGGGCAGTGCTGAGCACCCCAAAATAGAAACTCACTTGGGTTCCTAGCTCCACACTGAATCTGGCTCTGGAACAGACCAAGCCATTGCCAAGTGGCTGAAACTTCTCGCCATTACTTTATTTGCATTTCAAGAGCACCCCAAGGTCTGTCCCACAGCGGCAGCAGCCTGCTCTGTGCAGGGTGCTGTACAAGCACCGAGGCAGAGGAGGATGGGGTGAGGTCTGTGAAGGCTCTGCTGAGTTGCAGGACCTGCCGACCTCTTGCTGCAGGGGAGATCCACCCCTGGACAAGACCGTGCCAGTCCCAAATGAGTTTAAAGCCTGAGCAGATGGGAGAGCTGCAGAGTGAGGGCAGATGGACGCTTGCCCAGGTCAGTGGCACAGACGAGGAGCCTGCGGACCTCCAGCTCCCACCACTTCTCCCTGGAGAGGGAACTGGATGGGGTGGAAAAGCTTCTCTCTCCTCGATGCAAGAAGCCCCTCAGTGGCTGAACACTGTATAAACAGCAGCAGCAGGCTCCCTCCCCCTTTCCATTTCTGTTTGTTAAACACACGCTCCCTGCCTTTCTCTCATTCAGGAGCTAACACAGCATCCAGCTTGGTGAGACGGGGGCTGTCAGTCACCCTGCAAGAGGGTGCTCTCGGGGTGCTCAGGGTGGGGTACCGAAGATACCCCCGGCGATGAAGCACCCTCCGGCAGCCCAGATCCTCGCCTGACTTCCTCGCTTTTCCGAGGACAGTTGCAGAAAAGTGCTTTTCACCCCTTTGCCACAGGTTGACTCCCAGAGTGGAGAGGACCAAGCGCTCCGTCCTGGCCAGCAATGAGACGATAACTGGAGGTGAGCGGCTCGGATCCTGAAGGAGGAGGATGCTCTGGGCTTTGCAGGTGGGTCGGGGAGGGTTCGTCTGAGCAGCAGGGCTGAGATGGGGCCAGGTTTTGGCCATGCCACATGGTTCAAGCCAAAAAGGTCCAAGCGTCTCTGGGAAGCTGAATTTGGGGACCGAGAGCCCTGAGAGCTGGAAAAGAGAAAGTGAACAAGAAATACTGGCAGGAGAGTTTCGAAAGGTCCCTGAGCAGAAGCAGGGAATCTGGGAAGCAGGATGCTGAGTGAGAGCAGTCAGGAGAGCAGGTTGCTCCAGGGGGCTGCAGAAACCGGGCACGTACAGCTACAGACCAGCGTGCTGCAGGTGTGGGGCTGAGGTGCGCGGCTGTCTGAGAAATCCTGATCTCTCCCACAATCTGCCTCCTCGTGGCTTGGTACAAACCTCCCGTCAGCTCCTCCGTGCTGGGACTGCACACGTTGCTGGCACTCGGCTGGCTGCCAGAGATCAGTGCCCTCAAAGAGAGAGATGCAGAGGGAGATTAGGGGACTGCGGGAGGAAAATTGGTCCTTGCTTTCTTCCTCCACTCATTGCATGTTAATTCTTGAACAGAGAGAGCCTCTTACAGTCCTGTTGTCACCCACATTTCACCTACAGAGTTTCTGGTCTGTCCCAAAGCAGGATACTGGCTTTTCTCCCTAGTTGTTCTGTTAGTGGGTTGTTATTTCACTTTCCTCCCTTATCTCATCTACCCTAGACTCCCTAAATTTCAGGAGGTAACAGGCTCCCCAGGTTAACCAGGATCCTTCCACCAAGCAGTCTTTTCCCTTCTGCAGCCCTGACAACTGGTGTGTCTCCATCGCAGCGTCACCCGCTGAGCCCTGTCTCCCGGCCAGCCTCGCTCTGCTCCCATAGTGCATCCCACAGGGTAGAGGGCCCTGCACTGTTCCCCTGCTTTCTGTAGGAGAAATGTCTAGCAGAAAGTGTGTACCCCTGCCAAATGGATCTCTTCTCATCACCTTCTTTTTCATCCTATCCTGAGCTGAGTGACTAAGGCATCCTCCTAGCCTCGTCCCCTTCAGAGTCTTCCATGGCTCCAGCCTAGGCAGGGATGTGCAAATATTTAGAGTGAGGAACCACAAGAAATCCCTGGTGTATCTCCCCCTCCTTGCAGTTTGTCTCCCAGTGCCAGTACTATGCTGGGTTCCCCCGGGAGCAGCTCTGGGGCCCTGGAGCTTTGCAAGTGCAGGGGTAGCAATGTGTGTCTGATGCCATTAGGTTTCCGCACCAATGGGCCTAATCTGGGCATATAATTCACAGAGCTGCAGCAGATGATGGGCAGGTCAGAGGGTCTTCTCTTCTGCCATAGTGTCACAGTAGGGCAATCACTCCTTTACTGGAGATGGAAGGACCTGGGACAATTTCTATCTGCTCTTTGGCTTCAGGAAATCATCCCAGAACTGCTGTTTGTCCTGAAACCAGCCCATTGCACAGAGAAGGAAAACCCCCCTCCCTTCCATCACTCGCATTTTGCATTTTCATGCAGCTCCTGAAATCTATATTCAGGTTTTATCCTGAGAAATGCAGAGTCCTCTCTGGTGGTGAATGCAGGAGGCTGGAGTTAGCAAACTTGGGCTCTGTTCCCAGCCCTGCTGTGGATGTGCTGTGTGGCCTCTGGCAAGCTGGTTAATGTCCGTATCTCAGTTTATTGTGTTCTCCTCCCTTAAATGCTGTGTGTGGGGTGCAGGGCTGAACACTGCTGCCTCTTGAGTGCGGTAGGGGAACATGAAGGTGGTAGAAGGTGGCTTGCCCCAGGGTGACAACCAAGTTCTGGTGATGATGGATGGTCTCAGACCTCCTTGCCACCGACACCCGACTGCTGCCAGATATGGGACTGGGGATGAGATGAGTCAGTGCTCCAGACAGCACTGCGGGAGATGAAGGGGTTTCATGGAGTTGAGCTGCTTTGGAGGAAGGACACAGCATGGAATAAATCAGTGAGCCAAGGCATGAATGTATCCATCAGCCTCAGCCCTCACACCCCAGTGCTTCTGTAGAAAGATTGTGGCTGTCATTAGCCAGAGAGCACAGGCTGGCCCAAGTCCCTCCAATTCCTCCTTTCAAATCAATAACCGTGATAGAATTGTAATTCCTGGCCATGCTCTGAGCAATCTTTCTCCTTACCTCCCTCTTTTCTGCACTCCTTGTCCCCACGCTGCATGCCTGCTGGCTGCAGCGACCCTGGTCTCACTTCTTGGGACAAAAAGAAGAATTTTAATCAACAATCTCTGTTTTCTCCAGCTCTCTGCCCACCCCTCCAGCCCTGCTTTCTGAACCCTGCCGGGCTTTGCAGATGGCTTTTCCAGGTCTGGATGTGCTCTGACAGATCCAGACCAGGCTGGCTGTGTGCCTGGGGCTGCAGCAGGGACGTGGAGGGAGCCGGGGCATCCCCAGAAGCAGAGATGCGTGTGAGTCCCAGGGCACTTAGGCTAGGCCCTCTGTAGGAATGGATTTTTGGAGCTGTCATGGTGGTCACTGTCCGTCTCAGTCATCAATAGCAGTGCGCTCAGCGAAGGGCTGAGGTTTCGCAGATCCTCTGTGCTTCCCCCTCCTCTCCCCCTCTTCCCAAGGGTTGAAGCCTGCTGGCACAGGGAACAGCTCTCTGCCTCGTTGGGAGCCGTCCCTGGGTCCCAGCCCTGCCTCAGGTTGAACCTCAGCTGGAGGAGAGTGTGAGGGCAGGATCCAGGCAATGCCCTGTTTCAGCATCCCTTCATGGCAGCCCAGCACAGGGCAGAGGGCTTAGGAGAGTATTTCTGCCTCCTCCTGGTCTGCCCTGCTCTTTTGCTCTCCCAAAAGCAGTTGGCTCTCAGCTCCAAGGATTTTTTCATCTAGCCTGGCAGGGCCGCTGGGCATGGGAGCGTGTGCCTGACAGCAGCCTACACATATGCCAGCACTTCCATTACTTGCTGGAACGGACCTTGGTCCACTCCTAGCAGCAGCCCTGCGACCTCCAGGCAGCCCCTGGAGTGGGAATATTTATTATGACCATTTTGTCTCTTAATTAAAATGCCTTAATTGATTTTTAATAGTTCCTCTTTGGAAAAAAACAAAGCAAACCAAATCAAATAATAACTCCATTAAGGCCATTTTGTTAGGAAGCGAAACAGCTCCAATAATCATGGTGTTCCTGGCTCCTCTCAGATGGTGGGTAGCTGCCAGTCTCCAGCAAAAGGAAATAGCCTGAGATGTGAACACGAGAACTGGCAGCCAGTTGGTGGGTGAGACGGGGGAAAAAGGGAAGGGAGTGTCCACTGGTGTCATGCCAGGACTTGGATACTGAAGATAAATGGGACAGGCAAGCCACAGAAACGGAGATAACAAGTGATAGTGATAAAGTGATGCTAGACAATCTGGAAGGTATAAAAACCCGGACAGAGAGCAAGCAGGGAAAGCACAGCCACTGAAAGCGTGCCCAGCCCTTGCTCTGTTTCCTTCACGGACCTTGCTCTTCTGGCAGTAAGGTTTGCTTCGGGGCCAGCTGCAGCACGGTGCCGGAGGGATGCTGCCGCGTGTGGGTCGGGCTCTGTCGAAGAGGCTGCGGCTGTGCCCTGCCTGTTCCCCTGCTCCGTTTCCCACTGCGTCAGCTGCACGGGGCGGCTTTGAGCTCCTCTCTCCCGCCGTAGAAGTTAGGACGTCCCTTTGGTCTTTGGGGTTACCTTCCCAGGGCTGGGGGCAGCTGTGTCGTGGAGGTCTGAGATCACCCTTAAGCAAACCCTTGCCCCAGAAAATCCACCCATATTTCCCTCCTGCTGCTTAAAGCTACCTTCCTACCCACTTAGCGGTAGCTATATGGTCTCCATTATCACGGTATCTGAACCTAACAACTTCATTTAGAGGAATCATTGGCATAAATCGACCAGCAGTTAGACAAGTTAGGCAAGCCAACGAACAGGGAGAGGGCAAGAGAAAGCAAATGTGCAGGCAGGGGTGGTCTACCACAGGCGGCTCTTTTGCTGGGCCTCCGCAGGGGCCCGGGGTTTGCAGCCAGACAGGCAGATTCCTAGGAGCATCTCCCAAGGGGGAATCACAACCCTTGCTCTGAGGAGCGATAAAGAACAAGCAGCCGTTTATTATTCATTGCAATGTAATTGCTGCCACCTTTACCATCTTGCCGCCATTATTTTATGGTATTTGTTTAGGGAACTAGCTGAAATGCAGGTGTTCTGCACAGAAAGCATTCTCCCTTCCCAAGGACAGGCTGTCCTTAAACATTTGGCTTGCAGGACATGGACCTGCGGAAGCCCACCAGCACCCAGTCAGCAGTGCTCCCGTCTCACCTGGTACAAACCCAGAGCAACTCAACTCGCTCCTCAAAGAGTTTGAGAAGGTACCCAGCACTCTGCCTCTAATTCCCAGCTTCGTTTGAGCCCTCTGCCTCCCTCCCTCAGTGGCAGGGCATTACCCCCCCCTCTCTGCAGGTCAGAGAAAACATGATGCTCTGCAGACCACCCTTTTTGGGCAGAGTGATGACTTTTGCTCACTTTCGATCAAGTGTGCGGTGGGAACGAGGGCCACACACGCAGTGCTGGGGAGAGGGGGTATGTGAGGGGCCACGTCCACCCCTCTCCGCATACCCCAGCAGCAATTCTGAGACACGGAGGCTGAGCAGGAGCCAGTAACAGAGCTGGCTTTTCTCCTGCTGTGTCTGGACTGAATGAAAACCCTGCCGTGACAATACTCTGCTGTTACAATGGCACCAAACGCCAGCCACGGTTCCTGACTGAGTCAGTTCTGGCTCATCAGTCAGGCTCCCTGCTCCCAAAGCCATATTCACGCAGACGTTTGAGCATCACACGGCAGGAGGTTCACCGATGCCGGGGCTTTGGCTCTCGGACCTGTTTGTGCCTGGACGCTCAGCAACGGCTCTGCGGGAGGCTTGTTCACAACTTCAGCGGTTTGCCCCCTGCACGTGCATGTCCCTGCAGGAGCTCCCTCCTCCGCAAAGCCGGCGGATGCCTGGGTGTCACCGACACGGAGGGGACAGACAGGTTCTTTTAGGGATCCTTGGCGACGGCCCTAAATCGTGGTTACAATTAAAGCTTTATTTCCTTAACAGGATATTTTGATTAGTACAGCACAGAATTTATGATCGCAACGGCACAGGATTTCTACGAGCAGAATCAATGTAGTACAAGCTACAAGTAGTGTAGTACAGAATTTGTAATACAACTTAACTTACAATTTATAATCACCTGGACCCTCTGCAGATCGGGTCAAACGCTAATATATGGTTTGCTGTATCAATTTAACAATGATAATCCAGACTCGAAAATCCTATCAAAGAATATGAGTCACTCACTGAATGCTCGGAGGAAGCAGAGGACGGTGTCCCTGGCCACGGTGGGTCACAGGTCTCGCTGTCCAGCAGTTCCCCACTTAGGACTTGTAATTGCTTCATTTTATGGACAGTGCTCTGCATGCTGTTACGCTTTCCCTGTTCTGTGACGGGGTCATCAACAACACCTGGCTGGCTGGGTGCCTGGGACCTTCAAGGCTGGCAAGGAAGGGAGTAATTGGCCTGGCGACCAGGAACCTTGAGGCTGGCAGGGAGGGGAAGAAGAAAACTGGTTTGTCTAGTTGGTTCACAGGACCTTCAGGGCCTGATAATGAGGGAAAGGGAACAAATACATGACCCGCTCTGTCACAGAGAGTGGCTGCTTGCCTCATAAAATGGTATTAGTTATGCTAAACACACTACCAGGGCTTGGGAGCAGGGGTTTACCAGTCTTGGCATTAGCATCACTAACACGAGCAGTGGTGAGACGCAGGCAGAGATAGGGTGACAGGTATTTTAACCTGGAGAGGTGAGAAATAAGAAACTGAAAAAACCCAGTGTGCAGTCTGGAAATAAATTGTTATGGGGAAGTGGAGAAAAGCACCTTGAATTTGAGAGTGTCCTGTTGGTTGTTTTCCTTTCCTAGTTTTAAGGAGTTAGGACTCACGGCATTTTTGTAGGCAAAGATGACTGACACCATCTTCGATTTCTTCTGTCAGCCCCAAGAGGTCCCAAAATTTTTGGCTTGTTTGAAGCAACCTCCCGGTTTTGCAAAGCCTAGCTTGAAGAAGCAGGAGAGGCAATGTGCACAGGGGCTCCACGAGCAGGGGGTATTTCAGGACCTACCAGTCTGGTCCTGGCTGGTTGAGAGGTTTTTCCCTCTTCAGTTCAAATAAACAGAATCTCAGAAACTTGTGTGAAAAGCTGCATTTTCCCCTGACCCTTCCCTGGGGAATTGGCATTCAA